>NC_135074.1:337500-675000 GCF_051107435.1 Chaetodon auriga
ACAAATTCCCGAAGCTTAGACCCGGCAGAGCGTCTGTGTATGTATCGCTTGACTGACTGGCAGGCACGGACAGGCCATCAAGTGTACGGGACAATGCCTGGTGGGCCGACGCACATTTTTGGACCGGGGCTGTCATAATTGAATTAAAAAAAGGTAAAACTATTTTTTTTATTGGCCGCGACGGTATTTGAGACACGAATTGCAACCCATTGGTTTATTTTCTTGAAGGACAATGGGTTAATCCAATGAAATCTCTCAGCCCTCCTCTCCCTCCTCGGCCTGCCCCTCCCCTCCAGGCAAGATTATCCAACTTTGTCACTGGAGTTTGACCGGAGTTAGAGAGATGTGAGTGTCCATCTGTGGAAATGGATAGGCCTAAACCACAAAGGGGGGCGCAGAGAAGCTGCGAGAAAAGAGGCTCAAAAGCCTACAAGTGGACGCAGTTAAGTGTGCCAAAATCACAATCATGTTTGCGGCCACAAGTTGCAGCAGCGGGGCTGTCGACATCAAGTGCAGAGGCAGTCCCTGGTGCAAAGGGTCACAGCTTTAATGTGCAGCAGAGTCAAAAAACAGAGGAAGGAAAAGTAGCTATTCAGGTTGATTCAGAGGAGGAGGAAGAGAGAGACATGACCCAGCATGGACAGATTGAGGAGGTCAGAATAGCTACTATCAACCTGGTAAGAAGTAGCCAAAATATTCGCAGAATGAAGAGGGCCTTTTCATGTAGGGAGGGCAGAGGGCCATTTGTGTGTGTGTGTGTGTGTGTGTGTGTGTGTGTTTGTGTGTGTGTGTGTGTGTGTGTGTGTGCCGAAATACTCGCAGAATGAAGAGGGCCTTTTCATGTAGGGAGGGCAGAGGGCCATTTGTGTGTGTGTGTGTGTGTGTGTGTGTGTGTGTGTGTGTGTGTGTGTGTGCATGTCACTCTCGATTGGCATGCATTTGAGTGTTTGTCTGCAACGTGCACCAGTAGCAATTATAAGCCACCTACATTTTACATTGTGTGTTTCGACTGTTGTTGATGTGGAGAGGAGACAATTTTAAATAAGTTATCCAGAACAAGTTAATGAGTGATCGGCATCAGAACGCCCTCAACTTTCTGAGATCTGAAGTCAGTCACGATTTGTCTAAAGTGTTGTCAATCTTGACGCAGTACAACAAACAAACCTATCAAATTTCTTTGCGCAGACAGGCAGGTTCACACACGTAGGCTACACACGCACGCAGTCAGAAAGACACTGACTGGAATGAAACAGAAATGATGCGGAATTAACAATGACCATGTTTTGGAATGTGTGTACATCTTCACTAAATAGTATCTGGGGAAATTGTAGGCTAGTTTGCAAATGCTCAACATAGGAAATTATTCCAGGGCTCATTTTATTCAGTTAGACTTAAAACATTTAATAGCAGCCTATAGAGTTTTGTGCACAACCTCGTCCTTGCTGGTTTGGAGGTGGCCACCCTAGATTGTGTGTGTGTGTGTGTGTGTGTGTGTGTGTGTGGGTGGGTGTGTGTGTGTGTGTGTGTGTGTGTGTGTGAGAGAGAGAGAGAGAGAGAGAGAGAGAGAGAGATTGTATTTGTAAACAGTAAGTTTCATTAAACACTAGTCTAAAAACATCTCTAGCTGTGTTTCTTTGACAACCACTTTCACTTCAAGATAGGAATCGTGGCATCTCTCCCAAGATTAAAGTCTCTGAGAGTAGTGAAAGAACATTCTAATTTCTGAAACAACACAATGTGCGCATATATCCTCTGGTATGTCGTGTGCCTCCACATATTGTATAAATAATCATGGTGGACTGCCATGGCCAAAAATGCCAGGGCCATTTTTTGGTCCCAGTCCAGCCCTGCAGACTGGGACGCCGGGTTTGCATATGTGATGGAATCTAGGAAAACCAGTTGGATGTCGCGCTGGCACTTTTCCAGGAAAACGTGAAAATACGTTGAAAGTCAAAATATTGGTGAAATTAGGTTTTTATTAAATTATTATTTTACAACATCTTGACAGAGATGTTCACAAGTCTTTTTTTGCAAGTCAAAGTCAAGTCTCAAGTCTTTGGTCACAAGTCCAAGTCAAGTCTCAAGTCTTTGTGGGGTGAGACTTGGTCAAGTCTCAAGTCTTTGGTAAGGAATCCAAGTCAAGTCTCAAGTCTCTAAAAAATAAATCTCTCATGTCTCTACTTGTTTTGATGAGCCTTCTATCATCTGCTGCTATTTGGTCTACTAAGAATACTGCACAGCTATAACTAAGAAATTCAAAGCATCTACTGTATTATTATCTTTCCTTTATCTATTAGCATAAAGTATCACTACTGATTAGTTGTTTGTTTTATGATCACTTTAAACAGGGTACTACGATGCAATATGAAGAAAACACACAATGAATGATTTCCTTTAAAGGAAACTGTATTCTTCCAACATGAACATACAGTTACAATATATCTTGTCCCCTATTGTGCAGGCTCAGTCGGGCCATAATGAGAACAAAAATATAGAAAATGTTGCACCTCACCCAGTCAAAGGCATTGTAGGCATTGTACGAATGTAGATGAATACCATTACCCAATAAACGTCATGTTAATGCCGCTCCATGCAAATAATTGTAGTAATAGTGACAAGCAAACTAACAGTCACTCATCTATTCAAATATTCAGCTACAAAGCTGGTAGCAAGCTAAGTTAAAAATAGCTGATGCTGAGCTAAACATGTTTGCTAACCGTCCATATGCACTAATGTGACCGGGTGAGTTTGCAGGTGCCTGATAAAATTTGATGTGGTTGATCCAGCGTCCTTAATCTTGGTACTGCAGACTTTGCAGTCAGCGCTTCTTTTGTTGGTGCCGCCTTGTTTGAAGTTTTTATATCCAAACATGATTACAGCAGCAGCTGCGGGTGTGTCAGTCGCCGTAGTGTCATCTGAGGTAGTAATGCGTGGGGCCGCGAGCCGCGCACCCGATGCGTAATATTATTACCATGGTTACCATGTCAAAAAGGAGGGAATGACATTAAGTTCGTCAGACGTTTCAGAGTTTCCCCAATGTTAATACGGCAAAAAAGAAAAGAAAGGAAAAAAGAAAACATAATTATTGTTCACGAGTCCCAAAACACGAGTCCGAGTCGAGTCTGAAGTCTTTTTAGCACGAGTCCAAGTCAAGTCTGAAGTCTCTCTGCGTGCGACTTAAGTGCGACTCGAGTCAGAGTCGCAAACTTGAGTCCCCATCTCTACGTCTTGTCTATCATTCCTGAAAATATCTCATTATATTTTGCTTGTTTAATATGTTAAAAACGTTATTTAAATTAGGCAAGGCAAGGCAAGGCAAATTTATTTGTATAGCACAATTCATACACCAGGCAATTCAAAGTGCTTTACAGAAGCATAAAAATACATTAAAATCATACATTTCAAAGAAAGAAAGAAAGAGATTAGAAGAGAATAGAAAAATAAAAATAAAATACAATTAAAGGAACATTAAAAACAGAAGCCAGTAAAAGACAATAATTTAGCATTTAAGACAATAATTAAGCATTTAAAATGATTACTTTAAATAAAAGCTGTAGCGAATAATAATGTTTTCAACCCTGATTTAAATGAGCTGACAGTTGGTGCAGACCTCAGGTGTGCAGGGAGAGTGTTCCACAGGTGAGGAGCATAATAACTGACAGCTGCTTCACTTTGTTTGGTTCTCATTCTGGGAACACACAATAGACCTGTCCCTGATGACCTGAGAGGTCTGGATACTTCATATGGAGTTAATAAATCTACAATATATTTCGGTCCTAGACCATTTAATGCTTTGTAGACCAACAGTAAGATTTTGAAGTCTATTCTTTGACTCACAGGAAGCCAATGTAGTGATCTGAGGACTGGTGTAATATGGTCCATTTTTCTGATGTTTGTAAGGACTTGTGCTGCAGCATTTTGAATCAGCTGTAGCTGCCTAATTGATTTTTTGTTTAGGCCAGTAAAGACTCCATTGCAATAGTCCAACCTACTGAAAATAAATGCATGAACCAGTTTTTCCATGTCTTCTTTGGACAGACATCCCTTAATTCTGGTTAGATTTTTCAGGTGGTAGTAGGCTGATTTGGTAATGAGCTTTAACTGGCTGTTAAAATTCAGGTCAGAATCAATAATTACACCAAGATTTCTGGCTTTATCTGTTGTTGTCAGTGACATGGAATTAAGGTGAGCACTGATCTTTGACCTTTCATTTTTGGGGCCAAATACAATCACTTCTGTCTTATCTGCATTAAACTGAAGAAAATTCTGGCACATCCACTCATTGATTTGATGAATACACTCACTCAGTGAAAGTAAGGGACTGTAGTCATGTGATGACACAGAAATATAAAGTTGTGTATCATCTGCATAAGTATGATAAGAAATATTATGTTGCTCCATGATCTGAGCTAGGGGCAACATGTAGATATTGAAAAGAAGTGGTCCGAGAATGGACCCTTGTGGCACCCCACACATCATCTTTTGTCGTTCAGACACATGCTCACCAATTGACACAAAGTAGTCTCTATCTTGTAAGTAAGATTTGAACCAGTGTAGTACAGTGCCAGTAAGTCCCACCCACTTTTCCAGTCTGTCAAGAAGTATGTCATGATCAACTGTATCAAAGGCAGCACTGAGATCTAATAATACTAAGACTGAGGTTTTGGAAGCATCATTATTCAGATGTATGTCATTTAAAACTTTGATAAGTACAGTCTCAGTGCTGTGGTGTGGACGAAATCCAGACTGAAATGCATTAAAAAGATTGTTCTGCATCATGAAAGCATGCATTTGTTGAAAAACAACCCTTTCAACAATTTTTCCTAGAAAGGGAAGATTTGATATTGGCCTGTAGTTACTTATCGCTGAAGCATCCAGATTAGTCTTTTTTAGGAGAGGTTTTATTACTGCAGTTTTCAGGGCCTGGGGAAAGTGACCAGACTGAAGAGAATTATTTATAATCTGCAACACATCTGGAGCTATGCAATTAAAGACATTTTTAAAAAAGTTTGTTGGCAGATTATCAAGGCAGCATGTTGTGGATTTTAACTGTGATACAGTTTCTGCCAGCCTTGTATGATCTAGAAGGTTAAAATGTGCTAGATTAACTGGAGAACAAGAAGGCACAGATGGACTTATCATTTTGCCTGAGCTGGAGCTGCACACTGTTTGTCTTATCCTTGAAATTTTATCTGTAAAAAAGGCTGCAAATTCATTGCATGACTTGTTGGATAGCAGCTCAGGAGGGACTGATGCTGTGGGGTTTGTCAGTCTATCCACAACAGAAAACAAAGTGCGGGCATTATTACAGTTTCTGTTGATAATCTCTGAGAAGAATGCTTGCCTTGCCTTCTTTAGTTCATGGTTATAGGTGTGGAGACTGTTTTTGTAAATCTCATAATGAACCTGGAGTTTAGTTTTTCGCCACCTGCGCTCTGCCTGTCTGCAGACTCTTTTCTGGACTTTGACCAGTGTGGTGTTTCTCCAAGGTGTCTTTTTCCTTCCTGATAAAACTTTTGTCTTAACTGGGGCGATGGAGTCAATAATAGCCATAACTTTGGAACTGAAACTAAACTAAATTAGGCACGCTGTTTGTTGTTATCTCCTACGAATGAAAAACAAACAGTGCATGAAATCCGCCCCTAACGCGTAGGTCTACATAGCCTAAGAAGACGATTTATCTATCATAGTTAGGGTGACCAGATGTCCCGCTTTGTGCAGGACAGGCAGCATTTCCATTACTTTTCACACGTCCCGCAAATTGTGATGTCGCGAATTATTATTGACAGTGTTGCTAACAATTTGCGACAACGTCACAATTTGCGGGACGTGTGAAAAGTAATGGAAATGCGTGACTGTGACATCTGGGGCCCGTTTCACAAAGGAGGTTCAACAAACTCTGAGTCTAATCCTGAACCCTGAGTTGATCTAGCCTGAGATAGGAAACTCCAAGTTTCCGGTTTCAGAACAGGTGATTTGAGTTAGTTCAATCAACTCAGAGTAGGTTAACTCAGAGTTAAGCGCGTGCACCACGACTATAAAAAGCCTACGTCAATGGAGCCCCGATTCGACGAGTCACCATGGCGATGGGGAAGAGGAGGGCTGCGTTTTTTATCCCACTGGAACTCGAAATCTTAATGCGCTCATACGGCGAATTTGAGCATGTTTTTAGAAAAAAGTGTAACACTTCAGCTGCAGCTACAACTGCAGCTGCAAAAGAGAGGGAGGCGGCGTGGGAGAACATTGCTGCTCGGGTCAATGCGTAAGTTTAAATGTAGTCCTTTGCAATCACATTAATATTACAGGGGAAAACTGCTTGAATGGGAGCTCATTAATTTATTTCATGTAGGTGCAATCCCGTGGCAGCAGCTCAAGATGAAACATAAAAACATTGTTCAAACAGGTAAGACATGGCATAATTTAATGGGGGTACCTCATTTTGATCATGTGTTACATTGTAAAGTAAATTAAGTAGATTAGATTAGATTAGATTAGTAAATTAAGTGGCTGTTTGACTGTGCAGTTGTTTTATCACCAACATAATGCTGCGCAAAGAAACGCAGCGCAACACACAATATCTGCTGGGATGTGAGAGCATGACTCCGGCTGGTAATGTTGCAAATGTAAGAACGGATTAGGTTGTGTATGTAGATGATGGACTGTGACGTGAAACGGTACCGTTCAAAAAGATAATTGTCTGGAAATGCCAGAACATCTATGCGCGGTCTGACAACCATCTCCCGACGAATATTTAATTCCCTGCGCAGTAATGCTGCACCTTCATCCACGGGATCGTTGTCAAAAGGACATGACATGTTAGTGAAAAAAAGTGCCTACTGACTGATTTTTTTTAAATAACAGACGGCAGAACTCTGTTATCCCAAAACTCGCCTGCTGACGAATGAATGAGGAAATCAAATACCATGTGTGGCTGACAGAGGGCGGAGACAGAGAGAAACTCGAGGTTCATTGAGAAAAACCTGGTCCCGACCAGGTTAGGTTCATAGAGTCTGTTACTATGGTAACTGACCGAGAGCTTAAGTTACCTCTCTCTGTGAAACAGGCTAGAGTTACCCCTCTTTCTCTGGTTTGAGTTACCTCCCTTTGTGAGTTTCCTTCATTTCAGGCTTAACAAACTCGGAGTTTTCACTAAGCCGGCTTTGTGAAATGGGCCCCTGGTCACCCTAATCATCAAAACATTATTATTATTATTATTATTATTATTATTATTATTATTGACACCTCAGTCAGATGCTACAAGATACACAGAGAGAGATGTCAAAGCTTCAGAGGAGAGAGTTTGAGGTAGCTGGTCGTGTTTTGATTTAGAATCCTTGTCTTTAAACCTGTTTTTCTCAAATTTCTGCTTCAAAAAATCCTACTGACTTTGAGTGATCATAACACTTGATACAAACCAGATATAAAAATAATGAAAACAGATTTGAAAAGAGCTTGAAATAACCTTTAGGTGATATTAAAATCTCCAAAAGGTAAAATTTTGACATCTGACTGGTTTTCCCAGATCCCATCACATATGGAGACCATGCTGATTGCTAACTAGAAGCTAGCGGTCAGCGTTAGCTTGTGCTATATGGCAAAACATTACTTGGTTAGTTCGTGTAGAACTGCAAAATAAACATAGCTAAACATTTGGAAATGCTGACATCTCCCTCGAACATACATTAAATCATTTGCAAGATCAGAAACATATTACACAAATGTTTGGATTCTACTGTAACTTGTGGTGTGATGTACCAAAAGCTATGGTAGCAGCTATCTAACCTTTGAAGGCTGAAGTCGTAGTCTCGAAGCTAGCGGTTAGCCTTACATCATTCTAAATGGCAAAACACATGCTACAACATGCAAGAGTTTGCGCTAATCTACAAAAGAAACACACAGCTAGTTATTTGTATACTTACATATCCCTTGTCTGCAGGTATTCAATGCAAAGTTGGAAGTGACCCCTCCTTGAAAAAAAGTTTCCCGGCTAATCCTGCCTCGTACTGACCGAGGTTGAAGAAACAGTCTCGAAGTGGTTAGCACACACCAATGGGTTTTTGCCAACTGTAGCTGGGACGTTGCTTTCAAAAATGAATTCAATCCACGCCGCTCTTCTGTGGCTGGGAGCTGATGGAGTGATTTGTGCTTATCTTTACAGCCATCAGAACACTGTGTGTGGTGCCTCGACATGATGATTCCTAACACGGTGTTTTCGATAACGGGATGGTTTATGCCTTGATGGGAGGGGAGATGGGGAGGGGGGTGGTGGCTGGTGGGTGGGAATATGGAAATGTGCCTAATAGGAGTAGGTTGCTCCTGGGAAAAATAGCCTCTTAATTAGGGCTAAAAATGTAGCTTGGAGGTAATGGCCCATTTGTAATATCTCCTTTCAACTCAAGGTTATATTTAAATTTGCTCTTGTCCTAAACAAAGCCCATAATAATCAGACAATACTCATTTTTTAGGGGGGGCAATGGTCTTTTTCTTTGTTATGTTTTTGTAGTGATGTCACAACAGTGCCAGCTGTCATAATCATCTTTTTTTAACCCAAATAAGCCAAGTAAATAAGAAAAGGATTGGAAGATTTGTGCCTGTCCTGCTGTGTTACCTTTTCTAATCGTCCTAAGTCTGTATCCCAGTGTTTGATACGTGTTTCCCTTTTCTTGTGTTTTCTCTCTGTGATTAGGGCAGTTCTAGAGAACACAGCCCTTCTGGGGAAAGTCATTCTCTTCCAGCCCAAAAAAGTGGGACAGTTTAAAAATCTGCACAAACTACAATGAACAAAGTATATACATGTGATTAGAAATTGAAATTATATGTGTTTTTTAATTAGATATTTTTGCTGCTGTTGTTGTTAATTGCCAATGATTGATTTCCTCTGGCTTAGGATTGCAAGTGCAGCAGTGGATGAACAAGATGAGGAGGAGGAGAAGGAGGAAAACCAGCCAGCGAAAGAGAGAGAGAGAGAGAGAGAGATGTGAAGTTTCAGCGACAGGCAGAGGAGAGGAGACTAAAGGACAGCAGGGTCCTAAACAAGTCTTATTCACTTTCAGAAATCTCAGTCCTTAGAAAATGTTTACATATTCATGTATATTTTTGTTCAGCTGAGCAGGGAGTTCCTGTTAATCCTGCTGGACATGGATGGGCTGCCCATTAAAGACCCTTGCATCCTCTGTCAATGAGACATTATCTGTGTTGGTTTCCTTTATGGGAAAATATTTAAATGGGAGGACAGTGGGAGAGCAAGGTAAATATGGGAGAGTCCCAGGAAAAACTGGAGGGTTGAAAGATCTGTGGAGGATGGCACATGCTGTTATAACATGAAATGGTAAATTATACTTAAATTATACTATGGTAATTATACTTCCTTCCTGAAAAAAAAAAAAAAAGATCCGACTTGATTTACTCATCTTTGGTATTTTAGGTGAGGTGCAAAGGAGTGGCATACCTCCAGTTGTTGTAAATCAGATTCAGCTGTCCAAGAAAAATGCTCAAAAAGGCTGCAGGAGTCGAAGTCCGAGAAGCAACTTTATTGTCGACAACAAAGGGGAAACACCCAGAGACACACAAGGTGTAACTCTCATGAAATTCTCCAAGTCTCTCCAACTTACAAGAGTCAGCGCTCGCCTTTTTTACAGTTTGCTCAAGGTCACCCCCGCCCTTGGGGTATCTTCTTCTTTTTCTGATTCTTCTATTTTTTATACACCATTACGTTATCTTTTGGCAGCTTTCCTGCCCGGAATTTCCCTATCTTATCCAAACTTGTACTGATACATTAAAGGTGCATCTTTAAGGATGCTTCCTTTTTATTTTCTATTCTTCCAAATTACACCATTAACTTCTGGGCGTCCTGGGCTCTATTTTTTAAAAAGTATTTACTTCTTACAATTACACCATTAGCTTTTGCTTGTCGTGCATTCTCTTTTTTTTTTAAATATGTATAATCATAACAATCATCAAAAATCAGCATTCATTGATCACAGTATGCTTGATAATCATCATCACAGTATGATTGGTAACATTGTTGTCTTTTCATGATTAATGACAGATACGTAATATAGTTTGAATATAGTAAGGTTATATGAGGACACACAGGGTTATGCAAGGTCACAGCACATACCGGCCAAAACCGGTTAAAACCAACCAATACCGGCTGCAGAGACACCTGCAGAACCATGGAAAGTACCAAAGGCTCATGAAGCAGATATGGGCTCATATGATCTCTTGATATCTGACTTCTGTTGCGCAGTGTTAGCTGCGCAGTATCAGCCTTGCATAGCATCACCCTCCTGACTGTTCTATGTGCCTCTTCTCTATTTCTCTATTATCACACTTCTGCTACAAACTACCATTGGTTACAGTGTTTGACTCAATTCTCACATATCTTCACATGTCTTGTTGAGAAAAATTATACTACACAGTGCTTGCAGAAAGGTGACCCAGAACCAGGTCTTCATCACAAATGCATGTTAAAAAAGGAGTGTGCCCTGGAATGACAGCTGTTTAAGTGCTAGGCTCCAACACCTTATACTGGCCTCCTGTAGGAAACGATGAGAGGGAGTGGGTGTTGGCGGTACAGTGCCCCAGAGGAGGATAGAGTAAACTCCTGTGCAATGGGCTGTGGTGGAGCACTCTTGAATCATCGACCCCTTTCCCTACCCTCTTCCCCCCTCCCTTAACCCCCCCTCCCTTTTCCTTAACCCCAACCGCAATCCCCACCCAATCCCTTCCCACACAACCTCCCCCCTTCCTCCTCCTATCCCTCGAGTCCTTCAGACCTCCGTACACCATCGGGGACACTGGGAGCTGGGGGACCTGTTACAGTGGTTCAGCTACCTAAACAGAACCCCAGATGCCAAGTGAGGGTAGAGATCCACCCGATCCCCCAAGCTGAGCTGAGCCGCCTGCAATCGGGTGGCTCTGGACTTTGTGCCTGTCCCCCTCCTTCCTCCCCGTCCCCTAACCTCATCTCCTTCAACCCCTACTCATCCACCGACAGACAACATCCAAACACACTTCAGTAGTGTAGCCTTACCATGCAGTAACTCCATTTCATCCTCTCCATCCGCAGACACATCATTCCACCAAGAGAGGGAGCCAGAGCTGCTTGCTGCAGAGCCCTGTGAGCCAACACCACACACGAAGGTGGATAAAAATCGTTAGTCACTGCGGATCAGAATTGTATAGAATTACAGAATACATAGATCACTTTTATCAATCCACTTTCCAAACTTCACCCTAGTTATATCAAAGAAACCTACCATTGTGTGAATAGAATCAATAACGTACATGTACCCGTTCACACTCTCCTCTTATAGATATAGATTCGCTATACACCAATATTGAAACTTCACTTGACTTTACAGCCATAAAACCCCTTTTTTTTTTTTATTGTGCGCTCTCCATGTGTGCGACCCACAGTTCTCCCGCTCCTGTCTTCCCCTGTTATGTGTCACTGTCTTTTTTTTTTGTGTTTCTTGGACGGGATGTAACTGAAATGTAATTTCTCCGTCGGGAGACTAATAAAGGCATCTGATTCTGATTCTGATTCTGATATGACATTACAGTGACAATACAGGACAGACAAACCAGTTGTGAACAACAAACAACAACAACAACATTTGTGGTTTTGTGTGTGCGTGTGTGTTTGTGTGACATGAGAGTGAGAAAACACACACACACACACACACACACACATATATATACATATATATTAATAATAATGATAATAAATATTATAATTGTCAGACAGACAAACGGAATAATAATAATAGAAATGACTAAACAGAAGGAAACAAAAATAAAAAAAAGAAATAAGACAATTAAAGAAAGTAGAAGCAAAAAAGCAAAACAGAAATACCACAGTGTAAACTTATAGTTTTTGCAATAATAACAATAAGAATAATATCGATAATAATAATATTAAATATTAATAAAGATGATGAGTAACAATAATAATAATATGGAGGGAGGGTGGAGGGAGGGTGGGTATGTAAGAGGTGCGTGTGCTTTCTAGTGCATTAAAAACGAGGAGGGGGGTTGTCATGAACTGTAATCTGATTTGATTGTGTCCCCTTCCCTCTTCCTAAACCAGTGTGATGTGCTTTAAAAAAAGGTGATGTGCCACCTGAAAACAGTCCAGGGCGGAGAATTAGGGGAGGGGGGAGGGGGAAGGCTGGGAGGGACAAGGAGATCACAGGCCATAGCCCAACAGGCGTGATCCAGCAGGGACTCGAGTGGTAAGTGGTAAGTAATGTTTCTCCAGAAGTAGTGAACAGGTGTGCAGTGCCAGGTTGCATGAATGTAGGTATCAGTGCAGTTTAGTGAGCAGTGTGAACAGTTTCCAGATGATGAGAAGCCCATTTTTTGCATTTTGTGTCCAATCAGATGAGTTCTATGGAATATTTTGTATTGTATGAGTTGTAAATTGGCATTTGTCGTCATGAAGAAAATGTTCTGGCAGATTTGGGGCCAGAAGTCGGCATCAGGAGCAATGGAGAGATCAGTTTCCCATTTTTCTGAAGGTATGGAGGGTGATGTATCGGCCTATGATAATAATTTGTATATTTTAGATAAAAGATTTTTTGAGGAAGGGATGTTAATGAATGTAGAGGCTGGAGGAGGGAGATTAGGTTTAGGGGTTAAGGTTAAGTTTATACTCTTGTTTTTCATTGTTGATTGGATGGATGATGAAACCTGTAGATATTGTAAAAATTGATGGCTCCTGATGCTAAACTTCTGGACCAGGAGGGAAAATGGAACCAGGACGTTATTGTTGAAGATATGTTTGAGGTGAGTAATCCCTTTATCTACCCAAGTGCTGAAGTATAGTGATTTTGTATTGCTGATGAAGTTCGGGTTGTGCCAGATCGGGGTGAAAAGTGAAGGTGTCAGAGTGGAGTTAGTAATGTTGTAGAATTTCCACCAGGCTGTCAGGGCCGATGATATTGTGGGGTTTTGGAAACAGGGGTGTTTTTTGATAGTTTGACTAAGGAATGGTAAATCTGAAATATGGATGTCTTTGCTAACTGTTTGTTCTATGACTATGTAACGGGGTTGGAACCCCTAATTGTTTCTTTACAGCTCTACTGGGGAGCAATCTGCTAATCAGCACACAGAGGAAGCCTTAGTAGGAACATTTATTTACATTAAAACACATTAAAAAAATTGTTAAAATAGTCCAGGGCTAGAGCCTCCCGAAAAGCCCACAGTTCACCGGCCGCTAGGAGTTCAGGGTCCTGGGGAGCCTCGTCTTGCAAGACAGCTAGCCCTGTGGCTGCATCCACAGGTATGGCAGCGAGGAGCCTATGTGAAAAAGGGCTGAATTACTTCAGAGTCTGATAACCGCCTGTACAGTAGGTCCATCCAATAAACAGGGGTACAGTCATAGTGTCTCTTCCCCCTCCAAAACAAGCATCAAAAGAAATTCCAAACAAACAAGAAAACACTCTTGGATAAATATCCACGCCAACCAAACTAATAAAGACAGATTAATTAAATAAATTATGATAAAGGGAGGGGGGAAGGAAGACACAGCTATGAATGTCCCCCTTGTATAGGTTGTGGAAATCAGCGTGCCCCTGACGTCATGAAGATAAGGAGAGGTTACTTAGCTGAGAAGAGGAGTGAAGCGTGCCTCACTCCTCCACCATCCTTACGGCGCCTCCTCTCTCTCTCTCCCTCTCTCTCTCGCCGGTTCCTCTTTCGGGTCCTGCCGCACGGATCTTTCGGGTCCACCACGCGCTGGTCCCTCTACCTGCGGTGTGTCGTCACTGTGTCCTCCCGCTGCCACCGTTCAGCTCCGTTTCTCTCGCCCCGGTGCGCTCCTTCTTGACTCCGCGGCTGCCTATCGCCCTGTGGTCTGACTCCCTTCTCTCCAATGCAACACACCTGTGTCTTTTAAGGGAGAAACTAACCACCCCCCGTGCACCAATCACAGTCGCTGCCGTTTTTGTGGACAGGTGTAGCTAATCACTGCAATTCAATCGGTGCCCTTGGTAACAGGAGCAGACCCGCAACCCAGCCACCGGCATGCACACACGCGCACACACACACACCCTGTGACAACTAACCAAATGCTATCTGACTAAGTGGGGTGGGTCCATTTGTAGATGTATTGAAGTTGATTTGCTAGTGAGTAATAATGAAAATTTGGAGCATTGAGTCCGACTAATCTTTTGGATTTTTCCAGTAAAATTTGTTGATGGATGAATCGAGGGAATGGAACCAGGTGAGAGGTGGATGAGTGGGGATCATTGAGAAGAGATCATTGATTTTGGGGAGGATTGTCATTTTAACTGTTGCTATTCTGCCTAGAATGGATAGTGGGAAGTTAATCCACCGTTGGAGATCACCATGAATTGTTTTCTGTACTGGAATGAAATTCAGGTTGATCAACTCTGACAGCCTGGGGGAAATGTGGATGCCTAAATAAGTGATGTGACTTGTGCAGAAGGGGATTGGTGTTGTAAGGGCTGCCACATCCAGACTGAGTGATTCGATGGCTCTGATTACTTCTTGTAGTGATGATTGTGGATTCTCAATAAAAAGTAATATATCATCTGCATAGAGGCTGATTTTATGGTGCATGTTGGGGGTTTGGATTCCTGTAATGAGGGGGTTCTGACGGATGGTTGCTGCTAGGGGTTCAATGAAAATAGGGAGAGAGTGGGCAACCTTGCCTGGTCCCCCTGTGAAGAGTGAAACTTTGTGAGGCTTGTCCGTTAGTAATAACTGTGGCTGTAGGTGAGGTGAAAAGTGTTCTAATGCAGTTAATAAATGATTCCCCAAAGCCAAAACTGAGTAGGGTGTGGATGAGGAATGACCAGTTAACTCTGTTGAAGGCTTTTTCTGTATCTAAGGTGGCTGTGATTGAATTATGGTTATGTGTGGCTGCGTGGTATATTATATTGAATAGTCTGCGTGTGTTATTGGATGAGTTTCTTCCTTTGATAAATCCTGTTTCTAATCTTTGGGAAAGTGCTTTGGTGATAATTTTAATGTCAACGTTGAGGAGTGAAATGGGACGGTAACTTGAAGGCAGGGTGGGGTCTTTGTTTGGTTTGAGAAGGAGTGAGATGGATGCTGTATTCATGTTGGGTGGAAGTCTGGAGTTTTGTTGTATTTCGGTTAACATTCTGTGGAAAAGTGGAGCTAAGATGGACCAGAAGTGTTTGTAGAACTCAGCAGGGAAGCCATCAGGACCGGGTGCTTTATTGTTAGGCATTCTATTGAGGGCAGATTGGATTTCTTCAGTTGATAGGGGTGTGTCTACTGTGTTTTTTTGTTCAGGGGAGAGTTGGAGTAAATTGAGGCTGGTGAGAAATGGTCTAATGTCTTCTTCCTTAGGGTTATTATCTGAGGAGTATAGGTTGGCATAAAATTCTCTGAATATTTGATTTATTTCATCGGGTGAGTTTGTTGACTTCCCTGCTGAGTTCATGATGGTGGAGATTGTGGATCTTTCCTTTTTCTTTTTATTTGGTTTGCGAGATATTTAGATTTGAGAGATTTGTTATTATGATGGAAGTTTTCCTGTCGGAGTCTGCTAATCATGAAGTTAGTTTTCTTGTTCGGGATTTCATTTATTTCTAGTTTATATTGTCTTAATTTCTTCTCGTTTTCGTCTGTTGGGTTAGTTGCATTGACAGTTTCTAGCTGTTTGATTTTTCCTTGTAATTCAGATTCTTGTTTGTTTTCTTTCTTTTTCTTATAGGCTGAATATGAAATGATAATTCCTCTGATGACGGCTTTACCTGTTTCCCATAGAAGTGTGGGGGATGGCTTTGGGAAATCATTTATTTCCAGGAAGGATGCCCACTCTCTTTTGATGAGGTTGTTAAATTCAGGATCTTTCAGGAGGGATGTGTTAAAGCGCCATCTGGTGACTGATTTGTGTGGTCTTGGTGGGTTCCATTTGAATGATACTGGGGCATGGCCAATGATGATGATGGGGTGGATTTGATGATCAAAGATATCTGAGATGATAGAATTACTGGCAAGGAAGAAATCGATGCGTGAATATGAATGATGAACTGATGAAAAAAATGAGAATTCTCTTACATTTGGGTGTTGTAGGCGCCAACTGTCGCCAAGACCAAAATCACTCATGAACTGGATTATTGTTTGTGTGGATTGCCAGGTGCAAGTATTGCTCATGCATGAAACACATTTTCAATAAACATCCAGACCCATCCAGACCAGACAAGGAAATGTTACAGTTACTTGAGATCACACTCACCCACAATGACTTCCAATTCAATAACCAACACTATGTCCAGCTCTGCGGTTGTGCAATGGGCCACAAATATTCACCAGCATGTGCCAATATTTATCTGGCCCACTGGGAAGAGACAGCAACTAAATTATCACCCACCAAATCCCTCCTATATCTCCTGTACCTGGAAGACATCGTTGGTCTCTGGGGGGGCACAGAACAAGAACACTGTTAAAAGGGATTTGGGCTTTTAGTCAGAAGGACTATTGTTGTCAAGCTGAGAGAACTCATTGCCCATTTCAACAAAGTAAGAAGAGTTACAACAACTTCAACTTGAAAAAAGCGTGGAAACTCATTAAAAACCCATAATAATCTGTTCAGTTAACTTCAGAAACTATGTCATGGTAGGCATTTCAACCAACATGCATGCGCCAGCAATGTGACGTCACGCGCAATGTTGAACTCTGAAAATCCGAGCCGACCGCCATCTTTTTTCCTCGGAGCCGAGGCATCCAAGTAAGTACATTTAAATTAATTTTAGCTTAGTTAGTTCATCTGTTCGTAAGGTGCATTGATCGTCAAATGTCTCTCCGTCTTTATGTTATTATATTGTAATAATATATATATCTTTTCTATTAATATTTCATGTTCGTTCGTTTTTGGAAATATGTTAGCATGTAGTGGTAGCTTGCTAGCACCGCTGGAGTGAAACAGCAAGTATTTAATGTAGGGTTGAGCCTCATATTCGACTGTAATTCAGCACTGATAATATACTCTCATACAAGTGAAACAGTGCGAGACCTGTCCTCGTTATTAAGGAAAAATGTGTGAACAGTGGGAACATTATACCCAGGTCAACCCACTGCTGTGGAGGTAGATGCTGTATAAAAACGTAGTGATAGGTGATTGTTTTCATGTGCATAGTGATATGTGTGCCATTACGCTCTGTATCCATGGCAACGTGCAGCAGTGGGGGTGAACGGACACGCAGCCTGCCAGGATCAGACGTAGCTTTTCTGGCCAGTGGGAAAGGAGCCCTATGCTGTTTGAAAGCGGGTCGACCGCGTTTAAAAAAAAAAAAAAAACAACTCGTCAGCCAGTGTTGGGACCACGGGGACTCCACATATGAATTTCGGTCATTGTGTGACTTGAATCTCAGACATGAAGTCTAAGATTCCGCTCAAACTTGTTGAAACAATATATTCATTCATGACATACTCTACTTTTGAACATTTTGGATGTGCAACCAAGGCACTTGTTGAAAAACACCCTTGCCTTACAGAACCTGGCTCCACATCTGGATAGTATGGATGGAAACACAGCATAAAGTTCAAGATGGGCAATTACAGACAGAAATTGAAAGGTGTGGGCTGCCGAGAACTGAAGGTTAATTCTGAGAAGAGGTGCTGTGAACATGCGAGGGAAGAGAAACAAAGTAAAGAAACCTAGACAGTCTGAAACAAATTTTCTTCCAGATCTCCCCCAGGGAAGAGACAGCAGAAGTCTTGAAGAAGATAGAGAAAAGATGGTCCAGGAGATGAGAAAAACAACCACAAACCTGACCTACATCGATGATGCGATGAATGCCACATATGCACTAAGAAGACAGGAGATTGTTGAAGAGGAGCCACCTGTGGCCGAAATGAGAGTCAGATGGCCTGTCCTTTTTACTGAAAGACAGGTAAAATGTGTATGTTTTTTCTTAGTCATAGCAAACTAGTAATGTTGTATTGTGTATATTGCAGGGCTCTATGCTAACATTCCTCCCATGGAGCACATGTGCTCCTAAAGTGAAATATTTAAGATAAGATAAGATATGTCTTTATTAGTCCCACAGTGGAGAAATTTCCGGTATTACACCAGCAAAGTGGATAGCAAATATAGAGGACATCAGTAAAAAGGACATTAAATATCAAACAAGCAATATAAACAATATAATCAAGGAATAATGAAATATGAACAATCGATACTGTCAGAACTAGGACAGACAAACTGGGGACCCACGGAGCAGACCAGACAGGCAGTAGATGAGAGGCGTTTATTAACAGTCCAAGGTCGGTACATGGAAATCAGTCCAGAAAAGTGGCAGTACAAAATCACTAGGCAGATCGGGAGTCACAAAACCAAGCGAGAGTTCAAAACCAGATGGACCGTATGAAAGGCAAAAGTACAGAGACGCTGGGCAAGAAGGCAACAAGAGACAAAACAGGTCGAAACACGAGGAAGTCATACACAAGGAAGAAAGCCGGAAAGCTACAATGGACACAGACAATCAGACAAAGACACACTGGGAAGGGCAGGTATATATACACACAAGGGGTGGAACAATTAGACACAGGTGGAGACAATGAACAATCACACACATGGGGAAGTCAAGACACCACACAAGACAACACAAAACAGGAATTGAAAACCTTTACAAAAATAAAACAGGAAGTGACACAGACAAGACAGAGACTAGGACCTGACAGGTACTGATATTGCAACTGACTGAGCTAAATATTTTCACAGTATGAATGAACACAGTTGATGTGTATTATAGTGCAGTCATATTCAAAGTCTTGGTGAGTGTGTTTTCTACTGGGAGCACTGCTGGTTGTAAAGTCTGACTGCTGCAGGAAGGACCTGCGATTTGGGAGTAAAATTAAAAATTGTTTAAGTAACACAGTTATTTAACCCTTAAATAAATACATTTGATAACAGTAAAAACACCCTCAACAATTCACCATATACCTGTAGTTTGATGACTTCTGATGTCACCCAGAATATAAAAACATGGAAATATTTAACAGATACAAGCAATAACTTGCTCTATATTATGACTAACACAATATTTGACACATATTTGTAGGCCACTCCTATATATTATATTAAATAATGCTTGAACTGATATGAATTACATATTTTTATTTAACTACTTAAATCATAGTAGTACCTACTGATTTGTTAAACTTACAGCCTTGTTACTTAGCATGTATGAATTATCATGATGTAGCAGAACTGGCCTGTAACTGACCCTCTTTCCCCCTTTCTGCATTCCTCAGGAGAAATGGAATTGTAAAACAGGCTAACTTTTAAGAGTTACTGACCATTTGGAATGTTCACAGGGAGGTATGATTTCAGAGAGAGACAGGATGTCTGGCTTAGAGACATCTCTTCCACATTCTTTCAGGAAAGCGGGAAACACTGACACCTCCACTTCAAAGGTTACCTTTCGCACAGGGTGTTTCTCATGGACATACTAATTCTTTCCCAATAGCCCATGGGGGATAAGGACAATAAAACTTCCTGGATGAACAAATGCCATGTCTCAGAGGAATCTACAAATCAGATAATGCTGACAGGTCGTAAATTAGACATTCCTGAAGCAAACTGTTTTTGTATGACTGTGTGCCTCTTTTCCCATCATACCAGGATAATGAAATCTATGTGTTCGAGTTAACTTTGGATCTTCTTACAGTATTAAACCCATAATCTGTATACTATCAATGTTTTTCCGGTGTTTCTAGCTTATAAAATGACAAAACAGTGATTTTAATTCTCCTAAAATGTTTGTCTGAGTTTCTACCATGGAACCATACTGCCATCTAGAGGTTCGTAGCGGTTAGGTTGTATATGCTTGACATGAGACAGTTATTAATAGTATCGATAATAGTGCTAATCATTTCGGCAGTCTTATAATGATTAATCTAAAGTCTTGCCATACGGTCGCCAACTTAATCAAAGACTTGCAGCCAACTACTGACCCACTGGTTTGGGTTAAATAACCATCAGAAGCTGTTCCTCGTCTGTGACCGACACCGGAGGTCTTCCAGCTCCTGAACATCCCTGTAAAACATTGGCTCTCAACCATGGTTCGGAGCAGACATCTACAGGAGCGTCGCTGACAAAGTAGGCATGCTTAAGCGGGTTTGAATAAGAGTTGGTCCGTGAGGTTATGATATTGTCAGTTTGCTTAAATTCTCTCAATCATTCAGTCAAGAAACTAACTTTACATTCGCATCCCCATTTTTCCCTTAAAACTACTTCTCACTATCACCAAACTCATTCTGCCATTGTTTTGCCATCAGTTTCTCTCTGCAGTTGTTTGTGTTATGTCATATCATCCATATCATTTGTCGTATTATCCATTATTCATATTAATTCCCATTATTGTGCTTAATAAATAATACTTTTCATACAAGTCGTGGTCAGACAGTGTTCTTTTGAGCTGGATATAAGCAATCCCTGTATCGAGAATTCACGCTTCAAATTATCAGACTGGTCTACTGTTTGTTCATTCATTGTCATTACATCAGCTTTACAAGAAATGATAAATAAAATCCTTTTGAGCTGAGGAAGTTTGGTGCCCCGTATTTTATTAATGAATGCTACATTAACACATCAGTCTGATGTAAACATTAATAAAACTCAATAACCTGTCACACAAGCCAACTCCATGTTCTCCCTGTGTGATGGTAAGGGACAGGTCAGGACAGTCTGAGGACACAGATTGCTGAGGTTGAAGTTAATATTGATGAAATATGCACCTTGAGACAGGTCTCCGCTGTACATCACATGTCTGACAACATGTCAGTTGTAGTACTGAAATGTGAAAATTCAGGTGACTTTTAACTTGAACTAAAACTGTAATGTTAATTCTCCACATAGATCGTCAAAGAATTCACCAGGCTCATGTCAATGGACATCACTAAGTTCTATGAGGGTCAGGACAGCCATCTGCATAAACTTCTTCAGTTATTCTGGTTGAAGCTCTTCAAGGAAGTTCAAGAAATGACATCCTTAATGAAGAGTCTCGACAAGGATGTAAGTGCATATTTGTTGTAGTTGTGGTCCACATTAATTGTGCAACCCCACTGAGGAGAGGGACCAGGATGTAGATTATGACAGCCAATAAACCTCCTCTAATTAATGTGCTTGGATCGGCACTTTGATACAGACTGAATGAATAAGAAAATGAAACAACATAGCTGGCTCTATAAGATGGAGGAGATGGAGAGAAACTCTGGGTTTGTTGAATAAAACCTGCCAGTGAGAAGGTCAGAGTTTAAGTTACCTCTCTTGAACTGAAAGCTCAGTTTCCGTCATTTGAGGGTTGACAAAAATCTGAATTCTGATATCAACTGAATTCATGTATTGTATTTTTGCAGGCATCAAACCAAAGGAAGAGAGCAGCAGCTTTGCAGGGACTGCCATGGTACATGAAGGAAAATTCTTCTACATTGATGAAGAGACGTGAGGTAAGCAATCCTGGGGAGGACGTCATCAAGGGAATGATGATTGGAATCCTTTTGGTTGTTGAAGATGTGAAGGAGCCCCTTCCAGTGTCCTATATCAATGTTGCCATCGTCATCGAGGAAAGGATTGTCATGCGTCATCTGGGTAATGTACCTGATGAGTCTGCTGTACATGCTGAACCTTGACTATCTGAAAGACTTGAAATATACTTTTGAGGTGATTCAGCACCTGTTCATGGGAATCGGGTCCAAGATGTGCATTCCCAGGGTCCACTCTCTAAAGAATAAACTGCTCAGTTAGAGGGATGGCTCAGGAGGATGTTTCTGCATTTGGCCCTTGGGAAGTATTCTCATTTTTTTTGCCATTTGTCCATTGCACTACGTAGTAGGAGAAAAAGAAATGTAAAGCCCTTCTGTGGGTCACAACAGTTTTTTATGTTTTCATGTTCTACAGATCTCTATTGCTCTCTGTGGAGGAAATGTCTCTTGCTATTTGTATTTGTAGAGCAAACATGAACAGAATGGAGATTTCACTAATGTTTGAATGTGTTCATTTTCTGGCTGACATTTGAGCAAATTTCTCAGAGGCATACAAATTTATGTATATTTTGTTGCATTTCACTGCAATAATGCTGAACACTCACTTAGAATGGAAGAATTCTCATTTTTTACACTACTTAGTGAGAGGAGAAGAAATGTATCGCACCTTCTGTGGGTCCCTCCACCTTGTTTTCATGTTCTGACTTATTTCTGGTTTGGAGGAACACTAATCCGTGTGATGTTACAGAGAAATTGTCAACAGAGTGGACATTTCGGTAATGTTTGAATGTTTTCATTTTCAACATTTTGAGCAAGTTTCTCAGAGATACTTTTTTTTTGTTGTTTGTTTTTACTAATCTCTTTCTGCAATTTACTGCAGCAACTCTGAACATTAACCTTTTTGTTTATGTATTATGTTATTATTTATGTGTAGGACAGTGTAATTTCAGTTTGTGAGCAGCCCCAAGCAAAAGTGTGTTAGAGGGTGTAAAGGCTATTTTTTTTACATGTCCCAGGGAAGGCCTTTTTTTGACGTCTCGACATCCATTGACACTTATTTTGAAGCAAGGCTGGTTGAAGTTGGACTTGTTGGTGTTTTAATAAAGGTCCTTATTGAATTGTCTTTTCAGCTATTTTTTCATGTGTTAATATTTAAGTTTGACTGGCTAATTCTCATGTAGATTCTTTGTAGATATTAGTTTGCTTAAATTTTTGAAATCTAGCAATTTCTGGAAACTCAAGTAACTTGGCAGTAGAGCATGAGAAAAAAATAATAATGTTGCCCGAACTTGATAAAATAATTTCAGCTAACATCTTTTTTAGTTCTCATAAGTAATGTTTTCCAGTCCACATTATGTGGTACAGAAAATTGTGTCAACATATTGCAAGTTGTATCAATTATGTATTCCATGTTGAGCCAACTTGATTCACAGTTGTAGGAACTTGATAAAATAAATTCAACCAACATCTCTTAAAGTTATCTCAAATAATATTTTCAAGTCCAACTTACTTGATACAGGAAGTTGTCAACAGACTGCATGTTGCATCAACTCGTGTTTTGAAATGTAATTAACTTGACACTATAAGTTGACTCAAATTAACTCAGTCAAAGCAACAAGATGACTTGACTTAGTTAAGTTGAGTCAGCTAATCTTTTTTCACAGTGAATTTTTCTCTTTTCTAGCCACACTCAACTCACACCACCCTAAAATAAAATTAAAACAAATCCTGCAACCCAATACAGTGGAGTTTGTAGACACCAGGGTTTTCTTTCGCAACTCCAACGACCAGAAAAAGTTACTGGCCACTAAAGTTTTTTTCAAGGACACAGACCGCCATGCTCTCCTCCACAAGTCGAGTTACACCCCAGACACACATACAGAGGTCTGATAAAATCCCAGCTGATTCACTTACACAGGATATGCACCTTCTTGGAGCATGTGGAGGAGGCCACCAGCACCCTCTTCAGTGCGTTGAGGCCTCTGGGTTACTCAAAGCACTTCCTCCATAGCATCAAGGTGGAGGTCAGCGGCGCCTTTAACAGCAACAATGATAAAAACACCGTAACTGAACCCTTCGACCTGTCCCTCGTCCCCCTAATGATGACTTACTCGGAGAGCACACTAAAATTTATAACATCTCTCTAAAGAAATTTCCCGGGGGGAGGGGGAGGCTTGTGAGTCTTTGAGGAGGTGCCGCATGATCTCCGCCTATTGATGAGATTAGATGTAAGGCTGCCACAAACTCTATGTGGGTGAGACGGGCAACCAATTAATTTTAAGAATAAACAACACATTTTTAGGATGAACAGTGGGAAGGGTACAAATGTTTTATATACTCATTTCAAACTCCACAGCTCGCACAACCTCCAGAGTGTGGGCCTGGAAAGCAACCAACGGCACAGCGACAGGCGGCAGAGAGTAGATGGATCCACCAGCTAAAAACCATCCAGCCAACAGGACTTAACAAAAAATTTTAAGGGGAATCCATTGTTCTCTTTTAATTGAATATTTAATCCTTTCTTTTCTCCCCCCTTCTTAAATAAACAGAGAGGTTTTATGACTGCCTTGTTTTATTATTATTATAATTGTCTATTTTATCGACCTATTTATTCTAAATTTCTATCATAATTTTCATGTTTTATCCTTAATGTAATTTCTTGTTTAAAATAATAAGCACATTTTAGCTATATTTATATACTGGATTGTTTGAATTTTTTAGAGTGCCTTAAAGAGTTATGATTGTATTTTATTCGATTGTATATTATCTATTGATAACCTTTTATTAAATAATTTATTTGTCTTCAGCAACAAACAGTCACTTCAACCCACTCGACCTATAAACTCCAGGGGAATAAACGCCTTTTATAAAATAAGGTAGGTTTTTATTAAAGGAAAAAAGCTTTTAACTTATATTAGATTTCCGCTACCCCACCTGCCTATTGGACCCCCAAAAACTAATACAATAGTCCTATCCTAACATTTATAGTTTTATTTTATTTACTTTATTTAATTTGTCTTACAGATACTCTTAATGGTTTTACCAGTTGTGGTATCACACACCTTTTTACGCTTGGAAGGATCATCTTTCAACCACCAGTGGTTTTATCTCAAACGGCCCTTTTAATAACACATTTTCGTCCCTGCCGCTGGAGGAGCGCAGGGTGCGCAGTAGTATTTTCGTGCAGTGCAGGCGGGCGTGCAGCACACTTGGTATTTTGGTAAACCGAGGCGCAAAGAGGTGCGAAGCGGACCTGACTTTGTGCTGCACCAAAACAAAAATAGAGTCCTGTGTCTTCCCCTTTCCCTTGAGCCAGTGCCTATCATCTAACATCCTATTGGATGTTACATTTTATCTTACCTAATCCCCCCCCCCCGCCCCCCCATGCAACGGCTCAGCCCCTGATCCAACTACCAAAACGGAACCCCAGACGCCAGGTGAGGGTGGAGATCCACCTGATCCCCCAAGCTGAGCTGGGCCGCCTGTGATTGGGTTGTTCTGGTCTCCATACACGCCCCCCTCCTTCCTCCCCCTGTCCCCCCACCTCATCTCCTTCATCCCCTACTCATCCACCGATCCCCAAACACACCCCAGTAATGTAGCCATGCAGTAACTCCACTTCATCCTCTCTATCTGCAGACACATCACTCCACCAGCAGAGGGAGTCAGAGCTGCTTGCCGCAGAGCCCTGTGAGCCAACACTTGACACGGAGGTGGATAAAAGGGCTGTGATGAGAGTGGTGAACATGAAAAGTCATGAACTAACTTTACTCACAACATCTGAGCCTTCCACCTCCAACCCCGCAAGGCCTCTGCAGCAGAACCTGGCTCCAAAAACAGATCAGAACCACACAGGCACCCACGCACTTTTAGAAAGTTGCAAGAATGGTGGCTGGAGGTGTGCAAGAGAACCTTGATCACTGGAAACTCGAACCTCACCCATATTCTATCCTTTACAGACCCCAATATACAAATTGACAGTTATCCCGGAGCCACTTTTCACCACATCACAGAAATCCTTAAAAAATTCACTCCACAGTCGGCCTTAACAACTGCCATTCAGAACACCAGCCAACATCCACCTACAAACTTTTACAACATCTATAGAAAACCAGGCAAATCACCCTCTCTCCGATGCCACCATTCACATCTCTGTCATCAACTTTGCTGACAACCTGGAACCCCGCAAGAAAGAATTACTCACCAAACTTAACCACACCATTATAGCCAAATACAACATTTAACCAGAAATCAATCCACTTCTGTTTAAAACTGACCCCAAGGATCACATCCACCGGGCACCCTAGACAGCCCAGATGTTGTTCAGGTACTGGTGCCAACAATTAAAGTATTAACTGGGGACAAATGTTTCTAAACAACTCCCCATCTCTGATGGCGACGAGTCCACCTACAGGTGGGAGGTTGACCATCTGGTGACCTGGTGCAATCAGAACAACCTGGAGCTAAATGCTCTAAAGACAGTGGAGATGGTTGTGGACTACAGGAAGAACTCAGCCTCACCCGCCCCCATCACCCTCTGTGACTCCACTATTGACACTGTGGAGTCTTTCTGCTTCCTGGGAACTATCATCTCCCAGGACCTCAAGTGGGAGCGGAACATCAGCTCCCTCATCAGGAAAGCACAGCAGAGGATGTACTTCCTACGGCAGCTGAAGAAATTCAGCCTGCCAAAGACAATGATGGTGCACTTCTACACAGCCATCATTGAGTCCATTCTCACCTCCTCCATCACCATCTGGTACGCTGCTGCCACCGCCAAGGACAAGGGCAGACTGCAGCGTGTCATTCGGTCTGCAGAGAAGGTGATTGGCTGCAATCTACCATCTCTTCAGGACCTGTACGCCTCCAGGACCCTGAGGCGTGCAGAAAAGATTGTGGCTGATCCCTCTCACCCCGGACACAAACTCTTTGAGCCACTCCCCTCTGGCAGGAGGCTGCGGTCCATCAGGACCAAAACCTCACGCCACAAGAACAGTTTTTTCCCGTCTGCTGTCAGCCTTACCAACAAGGCCCGGAACCCCCCCTGACACTCTTCACATTCCACCTCGGACTCATCCTGTCACATTGACTGATATAAATATAACTCTATGCGTTACATTAACGCTCAACTGGGACTTCTTTCTGAAAAACAGTACTGTGTTTCTAACAATAACAGACTTGTGTATATATATTTAAATTGTTATTTTTTATGCTCTTATTTTAGTAGATGTGTCATATTTTAGTAGATGTGTCATGCACCAATTTCATTTCACCAGAAAAAATTCCTCGTATGTGTAAAAGCATTCTTGGCAATAAAGCTTTTTCTGATTCTGATTCTGATTCCCACCTGTCCAATATTACTAATCTCTGTTCTCCTATCTCCATCACCCCGATGTCCGCACAGGTGAAAATACTGGAAAGAGGACTCACCTTCATTCCCACACCCAACCCTCACATCTGACCGGACCTCAGGAGGGACCTTCAAACTTTTCACAGTAGACTAAAATTTAGGGATCATTTCCGGGGAGGACCGAGGCAAGAGCCTATGCTCTTCATTGGATCATCCCACTGGGAACCACACTCAGACACCATCTCCCCTGAAATAACAACATTAATCAATAACAACAACACATTACTCACTAAATGGCGCCCCCTCCCACATGGACGTCCTAACATAATCCATGAACAGAATAAGATAATAACATTGTAAGGTAACAACAGACGCATATAACTGGCAGACAAAGGGGGCCAAATTGTTTTACAAGATTTAAATAACTACATATTGGAGGCCAACAGACCACTTAGCAACAGAACATACTACAAACCGCTTGCACTTTGATTACAGGCAGAAACACAGAAACAGATTTGGAACATTACAGAAACGCTTTACAATAACAAACACATCACTGCAAAACATTTGGACGATGAGCCCAGGGGCCCGTTGCACAAAACTAGGATAAGGGATTAAGCCGGGATATGTTGGTTATCCTGGCTCAACTTATCCGTGATTCGGTTGCACAAAAGCAGGATAGTGGAAAGTGGGATATGTTATGGGATAAGTTACCATGGAGATTTATTCTGTGGAGCTAGCCTGCTCCAGACCAGGCTAAGTTCCAGGATCTATTTAGTCTCATCCCTTATCTCAGTCAGCAGTCATCACAAACAGAAACCAATAGTTGTTCCACTGCCCACTACACACTGTTATCACATTCAACTAGATCCACTGTCATTATTTAAACATTAACAAAGAACATAAGCATCATTAATTTCAATTTTAATTAATATCATTAATTTCAATCATTGTAGATAAATGATGATTTTAGATGATGTTGCAATCATTAGATAGACAGTTTCCCATAGACTATATATAAAATACACACCCAATATAAATATAAATACACATCAAAGAGTAACATGATGTTCCTTTATTGAATAAGGATAAATCAGAGCATCAGTTCCTTTCAAAACTGAAGTCACACAGTGACTCTACAAGATAGAAAGCACAGAATCAAAGCATATTACACAACACAAGAATAAATACACATTCAAAGGTCTGTCTATAATACACCCCACATGTCTGCACACTGAAATAAATACAGGACAAATCCGTACACAACAAATGAACAGACAAATGAATGGATGCAGTAGCCTCCCTGCAAGCTTGTATACACACAGTATACAGCACAAACATAAGGGGCCAAATCAATCTAAATTAAAAAAAAAAAAAAAACACAAATTCCTCTGCCAATGCAGGGCATATTTAACTGAAATTTAAAGCATGCATGTTAACTAAAATAATTTAACACATATTGGTCCCTGACCAGCTGACCACTGTCGTCATCAGGGAAGATGGCAGGATTGTCCCAGTCCATGTGTAATGGCGCTCTGGGGGCCCTCTCCTTCCTCAGGCAGGCCACATTGTGGAGGACAGCACAGGCCACAGTGATGTCACATGCCCTCAAAGAGCTGACCTGTAAGTCATGAAGACAATGAAAGCGTGCCTTCAGGAGGTCAAAGGTCATTTCAATCCTGGCCCTTGTCCTGGCATGGACATTATTGTAGGCCTGCTATGCTTCCTGGGGGTTTGTGTACGGTGTCAGGAGAAACGGCTGGCAGGCATACCCCCTGTCCCCCAGCAAGACACCAGAGAATTCACCTGTCAATACAAAATCTCATCATCACGACCTCATAAATAGAGTGACATTCTTGACACAGCTATGATGTAAAAAGTAGTCTTAAGTATTAGTCAGGGCACTTACCATTCAGTAAGATGTTCTTGTATTTAATCTTGACTTGCTGCCATGTCCATTTGGCCCAGTCATGTTTAATCTATATTCACACACACACTTTATATATATATATATATATATATATTATTATCAAGGAATTATACAGTCTGATGGAGTTACATTTACACAATTTCACTCACATCTGCTATCAATTTCACTTACAATTTCAACTGATTCATAATCAGAATGGAGATGTTAATTAACTATTTGGATTGTAATTGTGATGGTTTCAGCGGAGCAGTGAGTGTGTATTTGTGCGCTTTTTACGCATTCAGGCGGTCTGCAATACTTTGCCATGCTTCCTCTCGTTGTTTTATAACTGTGGCGGTGTTGCCTTTCTTTTTAATTTGGTCCTTCACCTCCTCGTAAGCCTCCATGAGGATTTCTGCCTCCGACGGGGAAAAGTACGCCGCTCTAGTTGCCATGGTGAATCTGTGAATCTGTGATCGATGGCGGGGTCTATTTGAGGAAGCTGTGTGCACATACTTATCCAGGATAGGTTTCACCTGGCTTGATGAATCCGTGTCTGCTCATCCTGGCTTGGTCTTTGTGCAACCGATTAAGCCTGGACACGCATGTTTTGGATTGGTTGAACTCAGCTCAGTTACTTATCCTGGATGTCTTATTCCTACTTTTGTGCAACGGGCCCCAGGTCTCGCCTCTTTTATCTCCACACAAACCTCCTGAAACATGGACGGTCCCTTCTGTGGTCCCAGTCGGCGTCCCATCATTAGTGACTGCAGATCAGAATCTTACAGAATCACAGAATACATAGATCACTTTATCAATCCACTTTCCAAAGTTCACTCTAGTTATATCAAAGACACCTATCATTTTGTAAATAACATCGATAATATGCATGTTCCCGGTCACACCCTCCTCTTTACAATAGATATAGATTCAGTATATACCAACATTGAAACCCCACTTGGCCTTGCAGCCATAAAACACATTTTTAATAAACATCCAGACTCATCCAGACCAGACAGAGAAATTTTACAGTTACTTGAAATCACACTCACTCGCAATGACTCCCAATTCAATAATCAACACTATCTCCAGCTGTGCAGTTGTGCAATGAGCCGCAAATATTCACTGGCATATGCCGATATTTATCTGGCTCACTGGGAGGAGACAGCTCTTAAGTCATCACCCACCAACCCCCTCCTATATCTCCAGCACCTGGACGACATCTTTGGCCTCTGGGGGGTCACAGAACAGGAATTTTTCTCTTTTCTAGGCACACTTAAGTCACACCAGCAACCCAATACAGTGGACTTTGTAGACACCAGGGTTTTCTTTCACAACTCCAGTGACCAGGAAAAGTTACTGGCCACTAAAGTTTTTTTCAAGGACACAGACTGCCACGCTCTCCTCCACAAGTCCAGTTATCACCCCAGGCACACGTACAGAGGTCTGATAAAATCCCAGCTGATCTGCTTCCACAGAATATGAACCTTCCTGGAGCATGTGGAGGAGGCCACCAGCACCCTCTTCAGTGCGTTGAGGAGTCAGGGTTACTCGAAGCTCTTCCTTCGTAGCATCAAGGCTGAGGTCACTTTTAACAGCAACAAAAATAATAGAAACACCATAATTGAACCCTCCAACCTGTCTCTTGTCCCCCTAGTGATAACTTACTCAGGGAGCACAAATAAATTAATATCATCACTCCAAGGGAATTTTCGGGCTTGTGAGGCATTGAGGGGGTGCCACATGATCTCCGCCTATCAAAGAAGTAAAAAGAAAAAAAAAAAAAAACAAGATAAAAAGATATCCTGGTGCATACAAAGTTAAATAGGAGCACTGGGAAGGAGGAGGCGCTTCAAGGCTTGGAAATTGCTTTTGGCCGTCTCCCCCACATTTTTAACCCCCAAGCTAAAATTGGTTTTAATTTGTGGCAGGCCATGAAACCTACTACCAAAAATGTAATTTATGCCATTGGATTTAAGGCCTGCGACAAACAAACTCATTTTAAGAATGGAACAACACATTTTTAGAATGAACAGTGGGAACAGTACAAACGTTTTATACACTCATTTTAAACTCCCTCCCTCTTTCTCCAATAATCAAGAGGATAGGGACAACACACAAAATCATTTTTTAAGCACATACAAGGAATTGCCTTACTCATCACTCACTGAAAAAGAAAAAAAAAGAAAAAACATTAGTAATATTTTAATAATTTTAACAGATTTAATTTTAAATCCCACTTACAGTAAGCCACATGCAGGAGTGACAAAACTTTTTAATATGTTTTAATTTAAAGAAAAACACTAAACAGAGATGTTTCATGACTGTCTTTTTTATCATTATTATTAGAATTAACTATTTATTCACCTGTTTATTTTAAAATCCTTATAATAAATTTATGTGTTTGATTTTATCTGTATTGATTACATTTTATTATTATCATTTACAAAAAAAAAACAAAAACAAAACTTATTCTCTCCTTTTTTATCTTGGGAGGACCATCTTTTGACCACCAGTGTTTTTTTTTTCCCAAAGGTCCTTTAATAAGATTGTGTCTTCCCCTTTTCCCTGAGCCCGTATCTATTGTAACATCCAAGAGAATGTTACGTTTTTACCCTACCTTATCTAACCTTAACTCTGACCTTAACCACTGCCCCAAAAATCAAGCAGCCATTCTCAATGAACTCATATTTACTCTAAAATGTGTCCATGAAAGTAGCCTGTGTCAGAAAAATACACAAATACACATGCACACTGATTTAGGATATTTTCTCAGTGACCCCTGAGCTCCCAGAAAATGGGATTAAATATTAAATTAGAATTCATGCCATGTATGAGTAATAACAATAAGAAGATGGAAGAGGAGCAAGAAGAATAACCACCAGGATTGGATGTTCATTGTAATGGGAATTCTTATTATTCATCTTCTCTTTACTCAATCATAAGCTACGTTAGCTACACTAATCTCTCTCAGTGCCTCAAACTAGATCCTGATCTCCACGCAGAAGACAGCCTGCTGTTGGACAGAGTTCAGCAGGGTAACAGCTTTGGAGAAGAAGCTGTTCCTGTGCCTGCTGGTGTAGGAACGGAGGCTCCTGAACCTGCTACCAGATGGTGGGGGGGGGGGGGGGACAGTCCATGGTTGGGATGGAAGCTGTCACTGCTGATGCTGCGTGTCCTTCTTAGACACGCTTGCGCTGGAGGTCCTTGATTACAGTTAGCTGGGCACCAGTGATATACTGGGCAGTTTTCACCACCCGTTGCAGGGCCTTCTGCGCCGAGACTATACCATAGACCATCCTAGACTGTGCTAGACCATACCATACTGAGATGCAGTTGGTCAGGATGCTCTCAGTGGTCCAGTGGTAGAAGTTGACAAGGATCTGACGAGCCAGGTTAACTTTCTCCTCAGGAAGTATAGGTGCTGTTGAGCCTTCTTTATCAAGGTGGAGGAGTTAAGGGTCTAGGAGAGGTCCACAGAGATGTGGACGCCCAGGAACTTGAAGCTGGAGACACATTCAACCTCAGCCCTCAGCCCTCAACCAATGGGGGTGTGACTGCAGCCTTTGGTTTTCCTGTAGTCGACGATGAACTCCTTGGTCTTCTTGGTGTTGAGGGTCAGGTTGTTGTCGGCGCACCACATCACCAGCTGCTGAATCTCATGCCTGTAGGCTGACTTGTCGTTGTTGTTGATCAGGCCTATCACCGTAGTGTCACCTGCGAACTTGATGAAGAAGTTGGAGCCATGCACAGGGGGACTAACCCAGTTACCTCATGGGCAGCAGCTTAATTAATGGCATCAAATCAGAAATCAGTGAGATGGTTAAATGTAACTGTCTGACATGGGACTATGGTAATCTTGAGACAGTTGAAAGACATGCCATACATGCAGAGAAATTCCTGAAAGAAAAGAAGACAAAAAAGAATGCACAGCTGGTGGACAGATTACAAATGGCACAGCTCACAATGTTTGAACACCAAGCCAGAGGGACAGGGTATGGACATGGGCGCATCCAAGGCCGAGGACATCACAACAAAGGACATGGGGCAGACCATGGGGCACCTGGCATTTGTTTTACATGTGGAATGATGGGACACTGGGCTAGAGACTGTCAAGGAAAATGGGAACGAGATTGAGGCCAACTAGGGGCAGAGCAGAGGACAGTGATGGACTCATCTGGTTATGACGTAAGAGCTGAGACGGCAGATCATTCCACACAGCAGATAAGCAAAAATGCATCCACTGACATGCAAAACATGGCAGAAATAGACACACACAGCAAGCAACACCTTATTTCACAAGCCATTCAATATCTGGAGTCTATACAAAAAACTGATGAAGAAAGAATTTCTGAAATCTACATAAAATTCACAAATGAGGCATACAAGAAAATGCCAAAATACACACTCACAGTTGAGGGACAAGACATCACTTTTTTGGTCGATTCAGGTGCCACAGAATCAGTTATCATGCAGAAAGATATCAGCCCAACCCTAAAACTAAGTGACAGGTATGCAGAGACAGTGGGCGCATCAGGCCCTCATGTAAGAGAGAAGTATACAGCCCCACTCTCATGTCAGGATAACGTTGAGGGAAAGTTTAAATATTCATTTTTGCTGTCAAACACTGCCCTGTGAATCTGTTAATGAAGGATTTGGTTTCCACTCCCCAAGGTATTGTTGTTACAAAAATTTATGTTTCACTGGTCAAACCCAAAAATTAAAGGTGGAAGGACTTGGGACTTGGGATTTCCACCCGCATCTAAAGATAGATAGATAGATAGATAGATAGATAGATAGATAGATGGTGCACCGACAAAGGTTTTCTACTGCAGTGACCGTGGTAAGGACTGTTGAGCTCATTCCAGAAACAGATTTCCAAACAGCCACAAAGGTAAAAGATTTTTTTGATTCATTCTTCGGCAATCACACTTTCATAAGCGACATCTGTGACATTCCTGAGTTAAATCACGTATGATCATGTTTGTGGGCGAAGCACAAATATGATGTAGGAATGATTAAAGGCGCCGAACTGGTTGTAATCACATCAAAATCCTCATACAGACTATGCAAAAATCAATATCCTTTGAAAAAAGATGCAGTCGAGGGCATCAAACCAGTGTTTGAATTTCTCCTTGAAGCAGGAGTAATCATTCCATGTGAAAATATCCTGTGCCAACACCAATCTTTCCTATAAAGAAAATCTGAGAGTGGAGATTTGTACAGGATCTTCAAGCAGTAAATGCTGCGGTCCACACATGCGCACCAAATGTACCAAATCCACACTCAATCCTCTCTCAAGTTCCATCCAACAGTAAATGGTTCTCCGTTGTTGACCTCACAAATGCATTTTTCAGTATCCCAGTAGATAAAGACAGGCAATTTTGGTTTGCATTTCTATTTGAATCCAAAATGTACACTTTCTCACATCTCTCTCAAGGTCATACTGAATCTCCATCCATTTTTAATGCAGCCTTAACAGACAACCTAGATTAACTCAACTTATCAGCTGGTTGTGCTCTTTTGCAATATGTGGATGACGTCATGATTCCACAGAAGAAACCTGTGTACAAGACACACTTGCTCTCCTGAACCAGCTGATAATGGTCACAAGACCAGCTTGTCAAAACTTCAGTTTGTTTCAAAACAAGTCACTTTTGTGGGTCATGTGATCACAGCAGATAGCAATACTCTCACCCAATAAAACTGAAGCAATTCAAAACATCCCACAGCCTGAAACAAAGAAAGTTATGAGTTTTTTTTTAGGAATGACATCATATTGCAGTCAGTGGATCCCAAACTATTCAGAAATTGAGGCACCATTAAGCGCTCTCGCTCACAGCAAAAGACAAAGTCACATGGACACCTGAGGCAGTAAAAGCCTTTGTGGACTTGAAATTGGCATTGCAATCTCCTCCAACATTAGGCCTTCCAGACTGCACCAAACCATTCACATAGACTATTGATGAACGGGGTGGGTATATGACTTTGATACTGACACAAGACCATGTAGACCAATTCGTAAAAATATGATCTATGCATGTAGATGTTTTGGTACCATCTTGTTTTACATATATTCTGGTAGGTTTATTTATGACTTGCGTAAGTCCACATGTATTTGTGGCAGTTTGCTACTTGGTCTTCAGAGGGCAGTTTTGAGCAAGCCAGTCAATATTAAAATCTCCCATAAAGTAGATATTGTCACCCACCACAGTATTATTCTCCAACATTTCACAGATTGTGTCAAGATATTGATTATTAGTGCTAGTGGTCTGTAACAGCAACCTAGTAGAATAGGTTTTCTGTGAGGTAGATAAGTTTTCAACCATAGTACTTAAATGTTGTATTGCATCGTATTTTCACAGGCACATGATCCTGAACGTAAAAAGCTATTTCTATCTTTCCTGTAAATGTTATAGCCTTTAATATCTAGCTCAGTGTCTTCAAAGGAAGAGTCCAGATGAGTCTCTGAGATACCGAGTATGTGCAAATTATGTTCAAGTAACAATTCAGTAACTTCATTAATTTTGTTTCTGAGACTATTTATGTTAATATGTGCAATACTTAAGCCTTTCTTTGGTTGTTTGTGTTGTGATGTGATTGTGTTAAAAAGAGTTCTTTTATGTGGGCATACCTTCATCGTTTAGCTTGGAGTGCTGGTGCGAGGATGGATAATCAGCCTGTCATGTCTAAGGTAGGCGATATCTTCTCTTTCACGTGCAGCTTTCAACTTTGGCATAAGTCCTTTTCTATTTAACCTTACGGCATCAGTGTAGTCCTCATTGATAAATATCTAAGTGCCCTTGAGGTTTTTGGCTATTTGCAAAACAGCAGCTTTGTCCTTGAAACGTAGGAACTTAACCACTGTAGATCTAGGTCTGTCTCTTGCAGCTTCAGGTTTACCTGTGCAGTGTGCACGTTCCACTTCAATCTCCCTCTGTAGCTGCAACTTCTGCTTTAGCATGTCCTTCACTTTTTCTTCTGAGTCTGCCCAGAATTCCCCTGGGGCTTCAGGTATTCCATCAATAACGATGTTGTTCCTCCTCGATTGACCCTCCAGGTACTCATGTTTGTCCAGGATGACCTGTAGACTTTCACATAACTTCATGATGTCAGTTTGAGTTGTGTTGCAGTGCTCCGACTGTTTTGCTTGAGCAATTTTAAGTTCATCTACCTCTTTCTGTGTGTACTGTATGCTTGTTTTCAGATCCTGCACTTCTTTTGTGATTGTATTCATCCTGGAATTAGTTGAGTCCATTATGACTTTAACAAGGTCTTTGAAAATGTCTTGCTGTTGCTGTAAAAGAGCAGTGAATATTTCTTTCTGGTGATTTAAGAGGTCATTTACCTGAGTGAGCGATACATACTCCTCATCAGTGTTTTTTTTGCTGCTTTGGTCCCATTCTCTGTGGCCAGAGAATGCAGGCAGAGGTGGTGGATGGTAGCAGGCTGGGCCTGGTGGATGGTAGATGGCCAGGCCTTGGAGCTAGGTGGATGGTAGCTGGCCAGGCCTGGCAGCCAGGCCTGGGAGCCTGGTGGGAGCCTTTAACTCACCTCCGATGTCTGTATATCAAGTGTGGGGTTTCCCAGGGGTCAATTTTAGGTCCAACTCTTTTTAATCTGTACATGCTACCCCTCGGGGACGTCATCAGGAGGCACGGCATCAGCTTCCATAGTTATGCTGATGATACGCAACTGTACATTGCCGTGTCTCCTGATGACACAGGGCCAATTGATGCCCTTTTTAACTGCATTTTAGACATAAAGTCATGGATGGCAGAAAATTTCCTTCAGCTCAACCAGGACAAAACAGAGGTCTTAGTCATTGGTCCTGAAGGCCAGAGAGAGAAACTTTTACCAAAACTACAAGATCTTAAACCAACACATTCTGTAAAAAATCTGGGCGTGACTTTTGACTCTGAGCTTACTTTTATTCCACACATCAAAAACATAACAAAGATAGGTTTTTACCATCTCAAGAACATAGCCAGAGTCCACCCGTTTCTCTCTCAGGCCAGCACAGAGGTGCTGATGCATGCTTTTATCTCCTGTCGCTTAGATTACTGTAATGCCCTGCTCTCTGGTCTTCCCAAAAAGAGTATCTCCAACCTTCAATTGCTACAGAATTCAGCCGCACGCGTGCTGACGAGGACCAGAGGGCGGGAGCACATTACGCCAGTTTTAAAATCGCTGCATTGGCTCCCCGTGCATTTCAGGATAGATTTTAAGGTTCTTTTATTAGTTTTTAAATGTCTTAATGGTCTTGCGCCCTCTTATTTATCTGACCTACTTTTACCCTACCAACCCTCGCGGACCCTGCGGTCCTCCGGTACTGGCCTCTTAACCATACCAAAAGTAAGAACTAAAACACACGGGGAGGCGGCCTTTAGTTATTATGGACCCCGATTGTGGAACAGCCTGACGGAGAGCCTCAGTGCCGCAGAGACTGTTGATGTTTTTAAAAAGAGGCTCAAGACCCACCTTTTTAATCAGGCTTTCAATTGATTTGTTTGATTTATCTTATTCCTTTAATCACGCTTCTTAGCATGTTTATCTTTGTTATTTTAGTTGCATGTTTTAACGACATGTTTAATTGCTATTTATTTCATTTACTCATTTTATTTAATTTTATGTTTATGTCTTAGTCCCTTGGTTTTTAGCTCCAGTGTTTCCTCATGGGGGTCCTTGGTTTTTAGGTCAAGCGTTTCCTCATGGGGGCCCCCCTCACTGGGAACTGCTTCTGGCCTACTGATGGGGGCACTGCTGAGGGGACGGCTCTGGCCTGGATGGCTGGAGGCCTCCGCACCTTGGTGTGGGGCCTTCTGTCTGCCTGGGTCGGGGTGGTCATGAGCCGGGGGCCCTCTCAGTGTGGATGGCCCCCAAAGGTGGCTTACTACTTATCTTATCCGTATGGGTGCGTGTGCGTGTGTGTCTGTGTGTGTGTTTCTGTATGTAGTTATGGGGGTGGGAGGGCTGGGTTTTCTTCTGTGTTGTTTTTAGTCTCTGTGAGGCACTTTGTGTTGCTTTTTAAGTATGAAAGTATGAAAAGTGCCATATAAATAAATAAAGTTTGAAGTTTGAAGTTTGTATCACCTCCTGGCTGAAGTCTCCGGGCAGCGGCTCCTCCTGTGATTAACAGCCGTCCTGGCTCCCATGTAGAAAACGGCTGCTCACCGCGGTCCCTGGTCACCCAGTGCGCCGCCTGGTTTCCTCGTGTCTGGTATCTCCTCTGCAGTGCTGGCTACGGCTAGCACTGAGGTTAATACAGATCACAGTCCCAAAGCGCTAACTGGTGGTGGTTAGCCTCCAGGCTAATGGCGTCAACGGCTGCGTTGTGCTAGCTGGATGGTTAGCTTGACGTTAGCTGAATGCTAACTCTCTCAGTCTTAATAGACTTCAGTCAACTCATAAAAGCAGTGACAGAGACTTTCTGTGACTCAGTTGGTGCAGGACTCCCTACATGCCTTAGAGCTGTGGCAACTGCTGAAAAAGCTGTCCTAGCATCGCATGACATCAGTGGCACGGTGGACCAGTGGCAACACTGTCGCCTCACAGCTAGAAGTTCCCGGGTTCAATTCCCACCTGGGGCGCTGAGGGCATGTCCACCACCATGGCTTCGGTGCCCTTCTTTCTGTGGGGAATTTGCATGTTCTCCCCATGTTCACCTGATCTTCCAAAAAAAAAAAAGAAACCCCCCTCTAAAAAACATGCATGAAAATCACCACCGGGTTCCCGAGCGCTGGTTGGATGGCACCCCACCGCTCCTGGTCTGCCGTGGAAGAAGGACTGACCAAGGATGGGTCAAAAGTGGAGAGGAAATTTCACCGAGCATGGCGCGTGTGTGTACTAATATGCATGTACTATGTGGTGTGACAATAAAGGCTTCTTCTTCTTCTTCTTCTTCTTCTTCTTCTTCTTCTTCTTCTTCTTCTGTGCTTATCTCACTCTACTGGTACCACATATTCTAAAAATGATTTTGCTTAAACAGAAAACTTCTCACCTGTCAACAGCAAGATGGCTCAGATATAACACGATTCTACTTGACATGCCTAACATCACTAGTTAAAAGATGCAATGTTCTTAATCCTGCAGCTTTTCTCCCTACACCAGATGATGGACAACTACACAACTGCATGGCAGTCATAACTGAAGCTTGCTTCCCCAGGTCTGATCTGCAGGACACGCCTTTTCAGAACGCTAACCTAGAACTGTTTGTGGACGGGTCAGCCTTGAGAAAGTCAACAACCGGTAAAAACCAAATGGGCTTTTCTATTACAATACTACATGACACAATTTGCACAGCCACTCCCCTCAAATTATTCTGCACAAGCGGCAGAATTGGTTTCACTGACAGAAGCATGTAAACTTGCTTCTGATAAAACTACCAACATGATTTTGGCCATCTTTGGGCCAATAGAGACTTTTAACTTCCACAGGCAAACCCCTTGCCCCTCACACCATGGTTGCTGCACTTCTCAATGCTGTCCTCCTTCCAAAACAAGTTGCTATCTGCAAATGTCAAGCACACACAAACAATGGTGATTTTGTTTCAGAGGGGAATGCCAGAGCGGATGCTGAAACTAAGGCAGCAACACAGCTAGATAACACTATAAACAACATGCAATGTCTTGCAATTGTTGACTCACCATTGTCACCCACAGCTGATTTGCAGGACCTGCAGGCCAGAGCCGGCCATGAAGAGAGGTTGGCTTAGAAAAAGAGCAGCCTGCTTTTTTCCAACAAAATGTGGCATGGGTTAAATGATAAACCATGTTTGCCCAAATACTTATTTCCTCATTATGCTAAGTTGTCACATTGAAGAGATCATGTGTCAAAAGGGGCTATGATGAGTGAAATACAGAGATATTGGTTCAAAAAGGGTTTCTCTAACTTCTCCCAAAAATTTTGTCAAAGTTGTGTGATCTGTACTATTAACAATGCAGGCAGAGGCATCCAAATACAACAGAGTTCTCATCCACCACCACAAAAACCTTTTGATCACTTACAAATGGACTTCACTGAGCTAACACCTAGCGAGGGAAAGAAATACTGTTTGGTTTTTGTTGACATGTTTTCTAAGTGGGTGGAGTCTTTTTCCACTTCTAAACAGGATTCAGCAGCAGTAGCAAAAGCTTTAATCAGAGAAATAATTGCCAGATGGGGAATTCCAGGTAAGATCTCATCTGACAATGGTACACCTTTCGTGAGCACGGCCCTGAAGAGCGTGGGTGAGTATTTTGGCATTGAAATGGGGCAACATTGTACTTATCACCCAGCGAGCAGGGCGGGCTGTTGAAAGAGAGAATGGTACATTGAAAGGCAAGTTGGTTAAATGCTGTAATGAAACTGGTTTAACTTGGACAAAAGCACTACCAATTGTTCTGATGCACATGAGAGCTAGGGTCAGAAGCAGAAACAGCCGCAGCCCACTTGAAATCCTCTTCGCACAGCCAATGAATACAGGGATTGGACCGGTTAAGAGGCAATTTCCCCATACCAGCCAGTGCAAAGATGAAATGTTACGTTTTGGTGCAAACCTGTCCTCTTTGCTTTTTGATATCCACAAACAGGCTAAGGACGCCCTACCAAAAGTCACGGAGTGAAAACTACATGACATAGAACCAGGAGATTGGGTCCTAGAGAAGGCTCTGAGGAGAAAGAACTGGAAAGCACACAGGTGGAATGGACCATTCCAAATCCTCCTCACCACGGGCCAGGCTGATACATGTGTAGGGGAATTAGGTCATCAAACCTTTGGGTTTAATGCTTGCACTTGTTAATATAAATAGGGGCACCAACCTTCCTCTGCTCAGAAGAATTTTATTTATTCTTTTCTTTTAATGCTGATTTAATAATAATTAATGAATTAATGGTAGATCAGTCTCATCATCTGAAGCGTAGGCTCTCGATACAGTGATTGTTTATTTCCAGCTCAAAAGGACACTGTCTGACAATGACTGAAATGAAAAGTATTATTTATTTGACACAATAATGAGAATGGATATGAATAATGAATTAATTAATTAATCCAAATAATATGGATTATATGATGTGACACAAACAACTGGATGAAGAAGCTATACAAAGATGCAGCCTAGGCAAAAAGCAACTGGAGAAAAACAACTTAAGTAGTGCCGCGGGCTGCGGGAAGTATTTCTCCGGCGCTCTTGGGCCCGTCTGTGACAAGCAGACCTTTGTGCACTTAGAATGATTTACTGGTGAACGCTGGTATTAAATCCTATAGGTAACCAAAAACATTAACTAATGATTGCATGCAATGGACTCATCTGCTTCTCACTATGGTCAATCACAGAGTTTAAATGATCACAACATGCATGTTGACACTGATGTACATGCATGTAAGTGCTGTAGTTTAATATAGCAATATTGCTTACTTTGACTACTGTAGACTTTTTTTTTTTTTAGTTTTCATAAATCGTGAGTTTCAATGATTAATTCTAGTTTGACTAATGTTAATTTGTGAGTGTAATACGCTCAAACTGGGGAACGTAATCGGAATTCTTATTATTCATTTTGTCTTTTACTCAATCATTTGCATTCACTGTCTTAAAGTCAAATGAATAACTAGGCCATATGATTAGGTGTGTGTATATGTCATAATCTGCTTGACACCACATATGTTATTATGTACTGATTAAGTGAACCCTTTGTCCTGATTGTACAACACATTATGACGTGCCTATTGTGTTCTGATAATAGAACAAAGTCATCCTGTCTACAAGATAATGTATTGCATATAATCTAATCTAAACAACTTCTCCTACTCCGGGCTCTTTCTTGTCATCCCACACTCAAGACAGTAAGGAAGGAGTCTGTCTGCAGGCATCAGAATGAACTCTCAGAAAGACAATGAACAGCTCTGTGTTTTAAAGCACAAAATTACCAGAACACCCTCAACACTAAGAAGACCAATGAGCTCATAGTGGACTACGGGAAAACCAAAGGCTGCAGTCACACCCCCATTCACATTGACAGGGCTGAGGTTGAGGTTCCAGCTTCAAGTTCCTGGGCGTCCACATCTCTGTGGACCTCTCCTGGACCCTCAACTCCTCCACCTTGATAAAGAGCTCAACAGTGCCTCTACTTCCTGAGGAGACTGAAGAAAGTTAACCTGGCTCGTCCGATCCTATTCAATTTCTACCACTGGACCATTGCGAGCATCCTGACCAACTCCATCTCAGTATGGTGCAGCAGCTGTGCAGCCTCTGTTCCCGCACCAGCAGGCACAAGAACAAGATGGTGGCACCTTGTTTGGCTGCGGCTGCATGAGCTCCCGACAGTTACGGTAGTTACGATCAAAATATGCCACCTAGGATGGCAAAATCAGTCAGTAATCCGAGCAAAATTGGATGGATGACGTCAGCACCTTGACGAACATCATCACCCGGGCTAACCAAAAACCCTGGATGACAGTGGATGCATGGAAAATACTAAAGGCACGGAACTCAGCCTTCAAGTCTGGAGATGCGGTGGCACTGAGAACAGCGTGACCCAACTAGAACCGTGGCATCAGACTAGCAAAGCATGCCCACAACCAAAAAATCCAGGATTTTTCCATGAAAAATTTTCTCCCTAAAAAACATAGCACTGAGAGATTTCAGCTCATTCAAAACTCTGCAGCTTGGCCAGAATCACGAGGAGAGAGCACATTAGTCCAGTTTTAGATACTTCCTGTAACATTCAGAATTGATTTTAAGGTCCTTCTCCTTCCATACAAAGCTCCAAGCTACATTGTTAAAACCCTCATTTATTATTTGCCTTCAAAAAGACTGATCATCTGCTGCTGGTTTATTGGACCTATAGATATCAGGGAGCCAGCTCACTAAATTATTTTCAAAAGAGAGCTTTAACCTTACTTCAGCCTTTAACTAGCCATGACTAGCCATGACACATGTCTGAAATGTTTGTGCTTTGGCTTACACTTATGCACAGCTGCACTTCTATTCTATTGTATTTATACATTTTACATAATCTGTTTTTTTTCTGTGTTTTTTATTCTGTCTTATTCTAATTATCATTATCAAGTGGATTTTATTGTCCATCTTATTTTACGTTTTTTTTTTTTTTTCATTTTTATGTCCATTCTTACTTTTCTATATGAAGCACTCACTCAGTGCACATGATTTTTTTTTTCTTGTAAAGCACTTGGAGCTGCAATTACTGTATTAAGATTACAATCTGTTTGAATTCAGAAGAAGTCAGCAGCAATCACGTTCTTTCCCTAACATTAACCAAAGTGCTTATGTTGCCTAAACCTAACCACAGTCTGGAGGCAAACCCTGCTTTATAGTGTCACAGTCCTGTGCTTGTGTTACGGCCCTGGCCGTATTGTGCTATGTGTTTGTTCCTGTGTGGTCCTGTGGCGTCTTTTTGTCCGGTTCATGTTTTTGTGTGTGAGTGTGTGTTCTTCTTTTTTTTTGAGCAGCTGTGCTGGTCCTGCCCTCCTCCGTAAGCCAAGTGGTGTCGCGCTCCGATTGGTCCCTGCTGCAGCATCCAGCATCTCTTAAACCAGGGATTTCTCATTCACCGGGGGACTTGGCTTGACAGCAGTGTGTGTATTGTGGTAGAGTTACTTTTGGTAGTGTGGTTTTTGGTGGTGGGTTTTGGATCTTCTTCAGGTTTTGGTTGGTAGTTTGTAACACTGTATATAGTTAGCACTATTTTGTTTTGTTTTGGCTGTGGCCCTTTTTTACCTGTACATCAGGTCTCTTTTTGTTAATACAAATAAATTGATTGTTTACCATTGAACCTGGGTTTGGTCGTAGAATATTTGTTGATTTGGAGACAAAGTTTGTTTTTCTGTCACTCTTTTATGTTGCGTCTTGGCTCCCCTAGACTGGGGCGTAACAGCTTGATATGGGGTTAAGTCTAACAACATGACCAACAGCGTCTTTCAGTGTTTCCTCTGATTTGAGTATATGCACTAAATGCACAACATGAATGCATATAAAAACAAGGTCCAGCTCATAAGCAGCCTATTAGATTCCTCCACATGGAGATTGAGGTTGTAGCTCCATGTGTACAAAACAGTGTGAGAATAAGAGCGCTGAAGGAACATAAACGTCTCTGGTATATTCATCACCTGATTCAACCACTTAAAATGCAGTGCCTGCCCCTTCCGTCCCACCAGAACTGGTTTTTGTAATATCAAATTAAAACTCTCATGGACTATCAAAGTCAAATAAAAACTAGGGGAGAGTTTTAAAACGCACCTTCTAAAGTGTGAAACTAAAGCGCCTGAGTTTCGTGCGGGAACAAGGGAGCAGAAAGCGCGGTCTGAGGTCTGTCCAGGAGAGAAGTCAAGGTGAGTGCCTATGAACGAAAACGAATTAAACATTTAATGGTCATTGTTGGAACTTACGTCACATATTGTTAAGTCAGGTAACTTATTATTGTGCATCTGTTCTGCCCCGGTTATGAAGTAGTGGGGGCGATAATTACGGAGCGGAGGGCAACTAAATGTAAACCCTGGGTTATCATGTCTTTATCGTTCACAACACCGCTCCGGTCTGTGTCTCAGTGTGTGTCCGTGAGTACGTGTGCGTGTGCATGTGCATGTGCATGTGCTTGTGCGTGTGTGTGTGCATGCGTGCATGCCCGTGTGTGTGTTCGCGTGTCCATGTGTGCGTCCGTGTGCTGGTGTGTGTGATGATAGTGTTTATCGGTATCCCCAAATAGTAGCCTGTTGTAAATATGCACGTTTCTTATAAACATCCGGCCACTAAATAGTCATAGGACAGTTAACATTTATTTTCATCTTGATTCACCATATTTACGTAGTCATTGTTGAAAAAACTGCAAAAGAATATTTAGTCATAATCTACCTCCATGCCAAGGCAAGGCAGTTTTTGAGCAAAAAACTGAGAGCTACCAGACTTTGCTGCTACCAGCTGAAGCGCATGTTCTAGAATGTGGCTAGACAGCATGGCTAGACTGTTTTCAAACTACAATCATTGCTGGCCTACTATGGGCAGGATATAGCATGCCATGCAGCTGGCCCTTTCTCACCATTGTATGTAATCTATCCAAAGCTTTACAGTTTTCTCATTTTTTAGGAATGGTCAGAAACACTCAATTAACGGACACTGCAACGGACCAGGAGGTTGAGGCGTGCATTAAAAGATGGCTCCATCTCGCTGGAGACAGAGATGGTGGGAGGAGAGAGAGGGAGGAGAAAAAGTGGGTCACACAGCACACACGTAAGTTAGCTACAATACCTATTTTGCAACATATGTGCAGTTCTACAGCAGAAATCAAGATGAAACTGTCAGCATGTGTAAAAAAAATGAGGGTAAAGTACAGAACAAATCTCCCCAATTCTAAATTCAAAATACAATTACAAAAGGCTGTGTTGTGATTTTTGCCATATGGTCACTTAGGAATTAGAAGTATGTTCAGGCCACCATGCAAGCAAGCGTCGAGAGATATGGAAAAACTTAGCTGGCATTGATGGGGCAGTAATGTAAACTGTAACTGAAATTGTCACTCATTGACTTTCTTAAAAGCCAGTACAAGGGTCTGAAAAGTAGGGAAATATTTCAGTTAGAAACACATCTTCAATGAAAACTGTGTTTGTTTGACTTTAATGCAGTACTCCATCTACAAAATAAAGTCATGTATATGAAGCGGGGTCAGCCCTATGTTCCCAGGTTCTATGTTTCCCACTTTGTATCTGACCAGGGAACACTGGACCCTTTTTCTAAAAAGGGCTAAATAAATTTTAATAATGCAATACATGCTCTCCATTTTTATGTTCAGCTTCGTTTGAAACTAGTGATGCTTTTCTCCCCATTGATAAAAGGTAAAGTGAGCTGGAATGAAAGATCCCCCTATTGAACACAAATATATCTAAAGTTAAGCTGTCATCTATCTAACCTCATACTTGTTGCTTTTCTGTTGCATTCATGGTCTTCAGCTCTACCATTTGGTCAACTGGTGACTAGTGGCTAGCTGACTAATTGTCATCTCCAATTTGATATGTAGCAAGTTTAATACTGTATGTGGGATGGACTTACTTCCAACTGAGAGCCTCAGCCATGTTACTATGGAGTACAATACTTACCTTGGCATAATATGTAAAAAAAAACAACACCATCTCCCCCTGTAGGACAAAAAATGTGTTTCTCACAGGTGTTTACATTTTTGTAACAACAGAAGAAAAATAATAATAATTTAGACACTATCAGACAGGCCATGGTGGAGCTACTGGATGAAGTAAATGCTGATGTGGAGCCACTTTAATGAATGAGTTAGTCAATATCTGTCATGGCAAACATTCTTTCATTTCAGGATTTCCTCACGTCTGGTTTATTTCAGCTACTGTAGCAGTTTTTCAGGGGAGTTAAAAGGCCTATAAGCCACATTATGCAGGCCGTGCATCGTGCTCTGCTGCCCAGTACCTGCTGCTCAGCTCCAGGACCAGGACAGAGAGACCTTACCTCTACTTTCATCCCATCTTTGATCCCTCTTGTCAGGACTTTTAGTTCCGAGTATGGCTGCAGTGTTCCACCAGAGCACTGTGCCATAGCACACACCTCTGGGGCCCGTTTCACAAAGCAGGTTTAGTGAAAACTCCGAGTTTGTTAAGCCTGAAATGAAGGAAACTCTGAGTTTTCCGTTTCACAAAGGGAGGTAACTCAAACCAGAGAAAGAGGGGTAACTCTACCTGTTTCACAGAGAGGGGTAACTTAAGCTCTCGGTCAGTTCCCATAGTAACAGACTCTATGAACCTAACCTGGTCGGGACCAGGTTTTTCTCAATGAACCTTGAGTTTCTCTCTGTCTCCGCCCTCTGTCAGCCACACACGGTATTTGATTTCCTCATTCATTCGTCAGCAGGCGAGTTTTGGGATAACACAGTTCTGCCGTCTGTTATTTAAAAAAATCAGTCAGTAGGCACTTTTTTTCACTAACATGTCCTTTTGACAACGATCCCGTGGATGAAGGTGCAGCATTACTGCGCAGGGAATTAAATATTCGTCGGGAGATGGTTATCAGACCACGCATAGATGTTCTGGCATTTCCAGACAATTATCTTTTTGAACGGTACCGTTTCACGTCACAGTCCATCATCTACATACACAACCTAACCCGTCCTTACATCTGCAACGTTACCAGCCGGAGTCATGCTCTCACATCCCAGCAGATATTGTGTGTTGCGCTGCGTTTCTTTGCGCAGCATTATGTTGGTGATAACAACTGCACAGTCAAACAGCCACTTAATATTTACTTTACAATGTGACACATGATCAAAATGAGGTACCCCCATTAAATTATGCCGTGTCTTACCTGTTTGAACAATGTTTTTATGTTTCATCTTGAGCTGCTGCCAAGTGCGCTTCTCCTCCGCGGGATTGCACCTACATGAAATAAATTAATGAGCTACCATTCAAGCAGTTTTCCCCTGTAATATTATTGTGATTGCAAAGGACTACATTTAAACTTACGCATTGACCCGAGCAGCAATGTTCTCCCACGCCGCCTCCCTCTCTTTTGCAGCTGCAGCGGTGTTACACTTTTTTCTAAAAACATGCTCAAATTCGCCGTATGAGCGCATTAAGATTTCGAGTTCCAGTGGGGTAAAATACGCAGCCCTCCTCTTCCCCGTCGCCATGGTGACTCGTCGAATCGGGGCTCCATTGATGCTGGCTTTTTATAGTTGTGGTGCACGCGCTTAACTCTGAGTTAACCTACTCTGAGTTGATTGAACTAACTCAAATCACCTGTCCTGAAACCGGAAACTCAGAGTTTCCTATCTCAGGCTAGATCAACTCAGGGTTCAGGATTAGACTCGGAGTTTGTTGAACCTCCTTTGTGAAACGGGCCCCTGGTCTAGTAAATTTCCAGATGTGTGACTATTATGCTCCCCATCAGAGTGACAGCTAGCTTGGGGGTCCCCATGGAAAGTAAGAGAAAGCCTGCTTCATGTGCAGAATTATTTGCCACCATCTTCAACTCCAGCTGTGGATTTGGAAGAGGAAACATTCAAGATTTTTACCTACTTTTTACTTAATGAAACAGCTTCAGAGTAACAGTGCTGGTTAAATAAATGACTTGTAACTTGTTCTAGGGATAATGGAGGCTTTCTTCCTTCCAACCAGTTTACTGAGTCAACAAAACACATTCTTTTGTGCATTTCAGGCCTCACAGGACAAGAGGACGAGCCAATTCAGGGCTGACAAGCCCAGGCCTCAGAGAGAAGACGAGCCAGATGTTGGGCCCAAGAAAGATTCAAGCTTCACTGTTCCAGTTCCTGTTTGTAGGTTAAAAAAAATAAAAGAAAGATAGTTCTCTACTGTTCACCACTGTTTCTCATGTCTGGTCATTTTCTAAATTCTTCAGTAGGTTTCCTCATCTTAGACCTCCAGATGAGTCCCAACAAGACTGTACCACTGCATGCCACCATTCAACATAGTATCTGGGGATACCATAATGACATGTAGCCACAAATTCAGACCAGTTCTGGTTTATTCTATTTGTTCATATTTGACATAAAACTTTATCATGGTTTGGGTGTGACTCATGTGTGCCGGCTAGACAAGTTCTGGGTAAGTCTGAGAGCTAACTGTGGCTCTCATTTGACTGAGTTCTAATGTTCTTGCTCAGCTATATGTAGCATTATGACTAGGCTGTGGCCCACTCCTGGCAAACAACCATGGACCACTCAAGTGCCATCATTCCATGTGTTATGTGGGCCAGAATAAAATGTACTGTGGCCCACACTTGGGTGAATGCTGGTTGTTTTGGGTCTCTTCTTGGCTGACATCTGGCAGTGTGTTGGTTTTGTTTTGGCCTACTCCTGGCAAACAACCGTGGACCACTCAAGTGCCATCATTCCATGTGTTGTATGGGCCAGAATAAAAATGTACAGTGGCCCACATTTGGTTGAGTGCTGGTTTATTTGGTCTGGTTTTGGTTGACATCTGGCATTGTGATGGCTAGGTTGTGGCCCACTTTTGGCAAACAGGGCGGACCGCCCAAGTGCCATCATTCCATGCGGCATGTGGGCCAGATGAACATGTCAGGTGTGGGCTAGATATGGGCCAGAAGAACTTTGCTATCTGGGTAAGGAGGAACAAAAGATCCAGCTCCTCTAACCCTCGGCAGAGGAGACAGGAGTCAGCGGTCCATGGGGACACTTTCGAAGAAACGAAGAGGGTCACAGCTTACGCACAAGACACAGAGACCAAGAAGCACGCCAAGACACATCTGAGCAGATCCGAATTATCTGGTGACGAGGTGGAGAGATGACCAGGACTTTATGCAGAGGTGATTACTGATGATGAGAAATAGGTGAGTCTCCCTGAGGACCAGAGAAGGTGGAAAATTGGCCAGCCCCGCCACCTGCCACACGAGCTGCAAGAAACACCACAAGAGGGAGGGGGAAGTGGAGAGAGGACACCACAAGAAAGAAACACCAAAACAAAAAACAACAAACCCCAGACCCTAACAGTACCCCTCTCTCAATGGACGCCACCTCGCGGACTACCAGGTTTGTGGGGATAGCGTCTGTAAAAGTCCCTCAGCAGGCAAGAGTCCAGGCTGAGAGGCCTGCTCACCCAGGAGCGCTCCTCTGGGCCATATGCCTCCCTGTCAACCAGATATTGAAACCCGCAGCCCCGCCGACGCACATCCAGGAGTCGGCAGACCGTGAAGGCAGGATGCCCATCGATGAACTGGGTGGGAGGAGGGGGTTCAGAGTGCTGTGGGACACTGGCTTGAGAAGAGACACATGGAAGGAGGGGTGAATGTTGAGAAAGGGTGGCAGTTTGAGTCTCATGACACTGGGATTAATCACACGTTCAATAGTATACGGACCAATAAACCGGGGAGCAAGTTTTCTGGAGTCCACTTGCAGGGGGAGGTCCCATGACAACAACCAGACTTTTTGACTGACCTTGTATTCGGGGGCAGGGGTCCAGCGACGGTTGGCGACCTGCTGGTTGCGAGCGGCAGTCCTGGTGAGGGCGGCCCGGGCTTCTCACCAGACTCGGCGGGCGCGGCGAAGATGGGCTTGCACCGAAGGTACGGCTACTTCCGTTTCCTGGCAGGGAAATAGTGGAGGCTGGAAGCCGTTAGCAAACATGAATGGTGACATACCTGCGGCGGAGCTGACCAGGGAGTTGTGAGTGTACTCAATCCAGGGCAGGTGAGTGAACCAGGAGGCTGGGAGATGGGCTGCCACGCACTGCAGGGAGGACTCCAAGTCCTGATTGGCACACTCCGACTGGCCATTAGTCTGAGGGTGATAACCAACAAGACAGGCTGGCTGAGGCCCCCAGTGCCTTACAAAAAGCCCTCCACACCTGGGAGGCAAACTGGGGATGGCAGGCCAACTTGGAGGAATGCCCCCACTGGAGCACTGGGGACCTTGCTGGGGGAGGAACAAAGAGACAGCCATCAGGGCAATCCTCTGGCACAGGATGATCTCGCTGGGCCTCCTGGACCACCTGTTCAATCCCCCCATCTGGCCGCTCCGACCATATAGGAGGATGGCAAGATGGTTTCCACCGAGGTGTCTGACGATGCAAACTGGCGAGACAGTGCATCAGGCTTGATGTTCTCCCGTAACATCAAGCCTGATGCACTGCAAGCCCAGTCAGTAGGTGAGGGTGAAATTGAACCTTCCAAGAAACAAAGCCCACCGAGCCTGGCGAGAATTAAGCCTGCGTGCAGAGCGGAGATAAGAGAAGCTTTTATGGTCTGTCCAAACAATAAATGGATGTACTGCACCTTCAAGCCAGTGTCTCCACTCCTAGAGACCAAACACAACTGCAAGGAGTTCCCTGTTCCCCACGTCGTAATTTCTCTCGGCCGGGGTGAGGTGCTGGGAGAAAAAGGCGCAGGGATGGAGCTTTTGGTCCACTGGACAGCTTTGAGAAAGAATGGCCCCGACCCCTGAATCCGAGGCATCCACCTCAACCACAAACTGCAGTAGAGGGTCAGGGTGTACTAGCACGGGTGCACTGGAAAACATAGTCTTTAATTGACTAAAGCCGGCCTCAGCCGTATGCGACCACACAAAAGAACGTTTTACTGAAGTCAGTTGAGTTAAGGGGTTCGCCAACCTACTGTAGTTCTCAATGAACCTCCTGTAAAAATTGGCGAACCCCAGGAACCTTTGGAGCTACTTCCGGTTGTGAGGTGTGGGCCAGTCCAACACGGCCTTTATCTTGACTGGATCCGGTTTGAGCTGACCCTTCTCCACAATATAACCCAAAAAGGCAACAGAGGACAAATGAAACTCACATTGCTCGGCTTTCACTAATAATTTGTTCTCTAACAGCCTCTGCAACACAGTTACAGACCACAATATGCTCATTAATGTCCTTAGAAAAAAATCAAAATGTCGTCTAAATAAACAAACACAAATTTGTTCAACATGTCTCTAAGGACATCATTAATGAGTGCCTGGAAAACGGCTGGAGCATTTGTGAGGCCAAAAGGCATAACCTGGCACAGGTGAGAATTAAATGCAGTTTTCCATTTGTCCCCTTCTCGCATTTGAACCAGGTGGTACGCGTTCCAAATGTCCAACTTTGTGAAATCCACTGTGTCGTGGAGGGGGGCAAAAGCAGAGTCAATCAGAGGTAGAAGATATTTATTCTTATTAGTAATGTCATTTAAACCTCTGAAGTCGATGCAGGGTCAAAGAGTCTTATCTTTCTTTTCAACAAAGAAAAAACCTGCACCAACTGGACTCTCGGATGTATGTCTCCACGGCCTCCTTCTCCGGTTTGGACATGTAGGGGAATTACCTCTAAATTAATGTTACATTCGTTAATAAGACACAGGGCACCAACCTTCTTCAGCTAAGGATTTTGTATATTATATCTGTTAAAGCTGATGGAGGGAACGAATGAATCAACAGTAGATCAGTCTGATAACCTAAGGCGTAAACTCTAAGTACAGGGATTGCTTATATTCAGCTCAAAAGGACACCGTCTGACAACGACTTGTATGCAAAAGATTATTTATTAAACACAATAATGAAATGAATATGAATCATGAATAATACGATAGATTATATGGATGAGGTAGATTAACAAAAACACTGCACAGAAGAACTTATGGCAAGAGAATGGTAAAATGAGTTTGGCGATAGTGAGAAGTAGGTTTTTAAAGGGAAATGGGGACGCGAATATGAAGTTAATTTGATGAATGAACGATTTAAAGAATTTAGACAACTTAACAATATCTCAACCTCACGGACCAACTCTTATTCAAAACCGCTTAAGTATGCCTACTTTGTCAGCGATGTTCCTGTAGAGGTCTGCTCCGAACTAACACGAAGAAGCTCCGCGCTGTGGTCAGTCACTCTGGCCCGTACAACTGTCTGCCGGACGGATCAAGTGCTGATGAGAGCTGGTGCTGGACAGGGATGTCTCGGGAGCTGAGGGTCTTCGGTGTCGGTTACAGACGAGGAACGGCTTCTGATGGTTCTTTAACCCGGATTAGCGGGTCAGCAGCAGGCTACAGATCTTCGGTGCAGTCAGTTTGTTGTTGGCGGTTTGGCAAGGCTTTTGATTACTAATAATAAGATTGAGAAACTCTTCGATGGCCTGTCGAAAATGTCTTCAAAATTATTATTGTATGACTAGACTTTAACAACAAAAATAGGAATTATGCGGCTTGGCTTGATGAGTAAAAATTAACGTTTCACGAAGAAGATTAACAAAAATTGCGTTTTCTGCAGAATTAGATCAACTACTCTGTACGCCTATGAGCAGCAACCAAAGACTGAGAAAACGACGGAACAAAAATACTAAAGACAAAGAACTTAAAGAAATTCCGCGGAAGAGACAGGAGAAAGTTCAAGGCACGAACTTTCAGGGAAAACTTAGGAGAGAACTAACTATCTGATGTGCGCTTCTAACTTTTATCACCGCTCCAGGGTGTGTCTAATCGATAGGACGTCACGCATGTAGGTTGGTTCACAGTCGAGCAGCAGAATTTCATCCTACGGAGCGGGAATTAATTAAAGATTCATACGAGGGACTCATCTGCTTCTCACTATGGTCAATTCGATATATTTTGACATAATCTGCTTTCAATGATACTTCAACAACAACAACATGTGTGTTCGCTACATGCATTATACATTTTTTGTGCATAAATGACGACTTTAAACAATATTCACGATAACAGTTTTCTAATACTCATTCTAACATAACTGAGGGTCCAAAGCATAACTACTTAATGTAACAACAAAATAAAGAAGGGCATACTATAGTTGCCAAAGCGATTACCACTATTACAGTTACTTTATTAATAACGTTCTTATACTAAGCAAACTCAACTTAACTGCCCTGGACCCCTAGATGGCAGTATGGCTCCATGGTAGAAATTCAGAGAAAACCTTTGAACTAGTTAAATTCACAGTTTTGTCATCCTGGGAGCTAGAAACATCGGGAAAGCATTGTTTTCATACAGATCCTGAGCTTAGCAATGTAATAACATCCATAGTTAGATTCAACATAGAGAATTGGTTATTTTGGTAAGATAATAATAAGGCACACAGACATACAGAACAGCTTACTTCCGGAGGGTCTAATTTACAACCCATCAGCATTATCTGGTTTGTAGATTCCTTGGAGACATGGCATTTGTCCACCCAGGCAGTTTTATTGTCCTGAACTCCCATGGGCTATCAAGAAAGAGTTAGCACCTCCATGAGAACGTCTTGAACAGATGTAAATTAGAAGCAAAAGTGTTATCAGTGACTCTTGTTGTCCTGAAAGAATGTGAGAAGATGTCTCTAATCCAGACATCCTGTCTCTCCCTGCGCTCACACCTTTCCATGAACCTTCCAAATGGTCTATAACTCTTAGAAGTCTGATTGTTTTATCACTCCACTTCTCCTGAGGAATGTAAAGAGGTTAGAAGAGGGTCAGTTACAGATTGGTTCTGCTACAGACAGGTTGTACAACTTCCTAGTAGGTAATGGGGCACCAGGAAGCAGGTCAATTGCACAATTGTAGGGTCTGTGTGGGGGCAAGGACAGGGCTCTATCCTTACTGAAAACCTGCTTAAGGTCATGATAGGCACCGGGGACAGCTGAGAGGTCAATGTCTTCAGGAGGTGATTGTGAAAAAGTAACAGCAGTAGGGATGGCAGACTTGAGACAGTTCTTTTGACGAAAATTGCTCCAGGAGGTAATGGAAGTAGTGGACCAATCAATAGTGGGGTTATGGTGCTCTAATCAGGGAATACCTAAAACCACTGGATGAGTGGGTGAGGAAATGACAAATAGTTCAATAGTCTCTGTGTGGTTACCAGAAAGCGTGAGGTAAATGGGAGCAGTGCGGTGGGTTACTGAGGCAATAAGGTGGCTGTCCAGGACTAAAACCTCCTTAGGTTCAGACAAACTAACCAGAGGAATGTTGATTTGCTCGACTAGGTCAGTGTCAATGAAGCTATCATCTGCTCCAGAATCCACTAAGACTTGTATGGGGAGTGAAACGTGTGACCAGTGCAGCATACCTCAGCTGAAGACGTTTGGCAGGGGTTGAAGTCGAGGGAAAACGGCTCACCAACACCCCCCGATCAGTTGGTGAGCCTACACTTTTGGCAGAGCGGGACAGGCTTCCAGGCGATGTCCCTCGTTGCCACAGTAGAGGCAGAGACCCAGGCGAAGCCAGCGCTGCCTCTCCACCAGGGTGAGCCTGGAACGCCCTAGTAGCATCGGTCCATGCTCATTAGGGACTTTAACGACCTAGCCTACATAGAGGAGGTGGAGCAGCTGGTGGGCTGGTGCAAAGTCAACAACCTGATCCTGAACGTAGACAAAACCAAAGAGATCATTGTTGACTTAAGGAAGAAACAGCCCAGCCACGCTCCTCTTCTCCTCCACAACACAGCTGTGGAGGTGGTCAGCAGCACCAAGTTCCTGGGGGTGCACATCACAGACAATCTCACCTGGTCCGTGAACACTGCGTCACTGGTCAAAAGGGCACAGCAATGCCTGCCCTGCCCATCCTCACTACATTCTAAAGCACCATAGAGAGCATCTTGGCCAGCTGCATCTCTGTGTGGTATGGAGGCTGCAGTGCCACACACTGGAAGAATCATTGAGACATCTCTCCCCTCCATTCAGGACATCACACCTAAATGCTACATGTCCCATGCCAGAAACATCATCGGTGACTCCTCACACCTCCACCACGATCTGTTCTCCCTGCTGGCCTCTGGAAAGTGGTTCACTCATTTTGAGATGCCTCCACTACAGTTTTATATGCAAAATATATTGTGATGGAAGGTAGATAGAAATGTCACACAAAGACTGGCTTATATCTTCTCTAAATTGGCTCCTTGTTATATCCAGAATAGAATGTGTTTAAAATTTTACCCATTCACACACACTTTCATATGCTGGTGGCTAGGCCACCTGCTTATTACGAGCTTTAACCATTCACACACCAATGGCACAGCATCGGGAGCAATTTGTGGTTCAGTAGCTGCCAAGGATAATTGACATGTGGACTTAAAAGGTCAGGGATCGAACAACTGACCTTCTGATAAGTGTTCCCTAATGCTGAGACATCGTCGCTGCAGTTTATCTCAGATTCAGTTAAAAAACAAGGTCTGTATGTGTTGTGTCAGGTGTGCTACAGAAGAATTGTGGAAAATATTATGTGGGAGTGGGACTGGATTGAAGACACCAGCTCTTCCCCTAACAAGATGAACAAGCTCTGATAACTTAAGCCAGCATGGCTACCTGAACTGTGTAAGATGGACGTGGCTATTGCCGGATTGCTAGCCAATTAGTCAATAAAGAATAAATCATGTTCTGCTGGCATACTTATTTTTCAACCCACTGTTTGTTCTTGCATCCTAACTTGAACCTCATAACCTATGGGTTTGAAAGGGATGTTTTCTTTAAGAAATCACCAAATTGCACCCTGTATCATAGCCAGAAACTGTAAAAACAGAACTTATTGAATGTTGAAATTTGTTGATGGTCCATGAACGAATCATGTTCATAATGCTTCTGTCAGGGAAAATAACTCAGTCATAAAATAGTGATATTTCAGCAAGACCAATTTTGTGTAATTTTTTATCAAATAAATAACCAAAGATTACCAACTTGAATTATCTTTTTTAATGATTTATGACAATAAAATTCTGTTACACTGCACAATTGACATTTCTGAGTTTTCCCTATCTCCAGCCATGACTGTGCCATTTCCACAGAGATGCAGGACATCTATTTTACCATGGAAAACAAGGCCAGAGTCAATAAAAATGTGACACCATCAAAAATGCCCAGAAACTGCATGGGAAACTGAGGGTTAACATTGTGGCTATATCCCTCAATCCAGTTACTGTAGCCCTTGGACATTTTGGGGGATGTGATACCTTTCACTTGACCAAGATTCAACAGTGGCTGCTGCAGTTATTGTGGTGGGCAAGCTGAAGGTTTCTTTTATCCAACTGTCACCATTAGCCATCAATGGTGAGAGGACATACTGAAAAGGTAAGTTTTTTTTTTCCCTTCCCAATTTTTGCATTTTCACGTTTCTTTATAATCACAAGGGAGACCGGTTAAAGGTCTCCTGCATCCTTCCAAGATGGCGCCATGTGAGTGGCAGCAAGCTGCAGCAGCTCTGTCTTTTGTTTTCTTCACTTCACACAAGTGTTTTTTTTGTATTTCTGTGTGTTTTTCTTGTGTTCCTGTTTTCTAAAACCCCTATGGATATGCACAAGTAGGGGCTCGACTTCTGTAATTTTTGCGTTCTTTTTTCTTTTACTTTTTGGACTCTTTGAGTCTGCCTTGGGAGACCCTTTCAGCCATGGCTCTATTGTCTACACACCGGACCAGCTGTTAGCCCTCAGACACACTGGACTGCTCCACACTGGGAAACCAGAGATACCAGTGAAGATAAGGAGGAAACGGAGAGGCTGTAGAGGTGGTCTCAAGCGCCGGGAGAGAAGACGGAGATATAAACCATGTTTACCGGCTGTTGTCATGGGAAACGTCCGCTCTCTCTCCAACAAGATGGACGAACTATCGGCGTTAATAAGGTTGCAGTGGGAGTACAGGGAGAGCAGTCTTATATATTTTTTGGAGACATGGCTGAACCAGGACACACCGGACTCTGTTGTCTCCTTACATGGATTTACCCTAGTCCGTGCGGACCGGAAAGTGGCAGAGAGCGGTAAGAAGAAAGGCGGTGGACTGTGTGTGTTTCTTAACGAGCGATGGTGTAACCCTGGCCACATCACTGTTAAACAGCAGCTCTGTAGCAAGGACATTGAGCTTCTTGCAGTCAGCGTTCGGCTGTATTACATTCCTCGGGAGTTCTCACCTGTTATTGTGCTGACTGTGTACATCCCCCCGTCAGCTGATGCTGCTGCTGCCTGCGAGCGCATAAACAGCACATTGTCTACGCTGCAGACAAGACACCCACAGGTCCTCTTTCTCATCTCTGGGGACTTCAACCATGCCTCTCTCTCTGCCACTCTCCCCAACTTCACACAGTATGTAAACTGCCACAGAAGGAACAATAAAACTCTGGACCTTCTGTATGCTAATGTCAGGGATGCATACACCTCCACCCCCCTCCCCCCTCTCAGTCGCTCTGATCACAACCTCGTCCATCTGCAGCCAGAATACATAACGATGCTGAAAAGACAGTCTCCGCAGAGGAAGGCTATGAAGATTTGGACTGAGGAGGCATGTGAGCAGCTGAGGGACTGCTTTAACACCACCGACTGGGACATACTGTGCAGCTCTCATTGGGAGGACATTGACAGTCTGACTCACTGCATCACGGACTATATCAACTTCTGTGTGGAAAACACTGTGCCATCCAAGAGAGTATGGTGTTTTCCCAACAACAAGCCCTGGGTGACCCCTGAACTGAAGGCTCTGCTAAATGAGAAGAAGAGGGCCTCCATCTCAGGGGACAAGGAGGAGCTGCGGAGAGTACAGCGGGAGCTGAAGTATAACATCAGGAGGTGTAAGAAAAACTACAGAGAGAAACTGGAGCAGTGCCTGGAGGAGAACTGGAGGTCTGAAACATATTTCGAGCCATGGCAAAAAGTGGGGATGGACCAGCAACCACTGGAGATCAGGCCTGGGCAAATGAGTTAAACTTGTTTTTTAATAGATTTGACTCTGCCCCCCCTCCAGCCCCCTCTCATTGGGCCCCCACTTTTTCACACCTCTCCAGGCCAGTCGTCTCCCCTCAGCTGCAGTCCTTAACACCTCAGCTCCCCTCAGACCACTCTGCTCCAACCCCCGTTGTCATCAAGGACCGGTTACCACCACCACCGACAGTTCTGGACTACCCCCCACAGTCACCCCCCTCCCCTCTCTCCATCACTATGGACCAGGTGAGGAGGGAGCTCAGGAAGACAAAGGCCAGGAAAGCCACAGGCCCAGACGCCATCAGCTCCAGGGTGCTCAGGGAGTGTGCAGACCAGCTCAGTCAGGTGGTTCTGTACATGTGTTACGCCCCAGTCTAGGGGAGCCAAGACGCAACATAAAAGAGTGACAAAAAAACAAACTTTGTCTCCAAATCAACAAATACTCTACGACCAAACCCAGGTACAATGGTAAACAATCAATTTATTGTTATTAACAAAAAGAGACCTGGGGCCCGTTTCACAAAGGAGGTTTAACAAACTCTGAGTCTAATCCTGAACCCTGAGTTGATCTAGCCTGAGATAGGAAACTCCGAGTTTCCGGTTTCAGAACAGGTGATTTGAGTTAGTTAAGTCAACTCAGAGTAGGTTAACTCAGAGTTAAGCGCGTGCACCACGACTATAAAAAGCCAACATCAATGGAGCCCCGATTCGACGAGTCACCATGGCGACGGGGAAGAGGAGGGCTGCGTATTTTACCCCACTGGAACTCGAACTCTTAATGCGCTCATACGGCGAATTTGAGCATGTTTTTAGAAAAAAGTGTAACACCGCTGCAGCTGCAAAAGAGAGGGAGGCGGCGTGGGAGAACATTGCTGCTCGGGTCAATGCGTAAGTTTAAATGTAGTCCTTTGCAATCACAATAATATTTCAGGGGAAAACTGCTTGAATGGTAGCTCATTAATTTATTTCATGTAGGTGCAATCCCGCGGGGGAGAAGTGCACTTGGTAGCAGCTCAAGATGAAACATAAAAACATTGTTCAAACAGGTAAGACACGGCATAATTTAATGGGGGTACCTCATTTTGATCATGTGTTATATTATAAAGTAAATATTAAGTGGCTGTTTGACTGTGTAGTTGTTTTATCACCAACATAATGCTGCGCAAAGAAACGCAGCGCAACACACAACATCCGCTGGGATGTGAGAGCATGACTCCAGCTGGTAATGTTGCAAATGTAAGGACGGATTAGCTTATGTATGTAGATGATGGACTGTGACGTGAAACAGTACCGTTCAAAAACATAATTGTCTGGAAATGCCAGAACATCTATGCACGGTCTGATAACCATCTCCCGACGAATATTTAATTCTCTGCGCAGTAATGCTGCACCTTCATCCACGGGATCGTTGTCAAAAGGACATGCCATTAGAGAAAAAAGTGCCTACTGACTGATTTTTTTAAATAACAGACGGCAGAACTATGTTATCCCAAAACTCGCCTGCTGACGAATGAATGAGGAAATCAAATACCGTGTGTGGCTGACAGAGGGCGGAGACAGAGAGAAACTCGAGGTTCATTGAGAAAAACCTGGTCCCGACCAGGTTAGGTTCATAGAGTCTGTTACTATGGTAACTGACCGAGAGCTTAAGTTACCCCTCTCTGTGAAACAGGCTAGAGTTACCCCTCTTTCTCTGGTTTGAGTTACCTCCCTTTGTGAAACGGAAAACTCAGAGTTTCCTTCATTTCAGGCTTAACTAACTCGGAGTTTTCACTAAACCTGCTTTGTGAAATGGGCCCCTGATGTACAGGTAAAAAAAGGGCCACAGCCAAAACAAAACAAAATAGTGCTAACTATATACAGTGTTACAAACTACAAACCAAAACCTGGAGAAGATCCAAAACCCACCACCAAAAACCACACTACCAAAACTAACTCTACCACAATATACAACGGAGATCTGGGGACAAAGTTCTTGAGTACAAAACGCCATGAACATACGAGCCACTGCTGTCAAGCCGAGTCCCGCGGTGAATGAGAAATCCCTGGCTTAAGAGACACTGGATGCTGCAGCAGGGACCAATAGGAGAGCGACACCACTTGGCTTACGGAGGAGGGCAGGACCAGCACAGCTGCTAAAAAAAAGAAGAGCACACACTCACACACAAAAACATGAACTGGACAAAAGGACGCCACAGGACCACACAGGAACAAACACATAGCGCAATACGGCCGGGGCCGTAACACCCCCCTTCCTAAATATCAGACATTCCCCTAATATGTCTGATACCTCAGGAAGAGACACGAGACAGAGCATCAGCTAACACGTTTTCTGTGCCTTTTTTATGTTTAATTTCCAGGTTAAAATCCTGGAGCAACAGGGACCACCTCATGAGTCTCTGGTTTCCGTTTCTCATCCGGGCCAGAAACATGAGAGGATTGTGGTCAGTGTAGACTATCACAGGCACAGGACTGGAGCCTACATAGACTTCAAAGTGCTGTAAAGCTAACAGCAACGAAAGGGCTTCCTTTTCAATGGTACTATACTGTACCTGATGCCTATTGAACTTCTTTGAGAAGTAGCAAATAGGGTGGTCAATACCGCGGTCGTCTTCCTGCAGCAGCACCGCACATGCATCACTGGCGCTCGCGTCCACCTCCATCTTGAAGGGGCGCTCAAAGTTAGGAGCAGCTAGAACAGGTGTGCTACAGAGGAGGGCTTTGGCTGCCTGGAAGGCTTTTGTGCAGCCAGAGGACCATTCGAATGGGAGGGAGGTACTGGTTATACTAGTGAGTGGAGCCACAACATCAGAGAAATTCCTACAGAACCCGCGATAATAGCCAGCCATCCCTAAGAAACGGCGAAACTCACGCTGCGTCTGAGGCACAGGGAAGTCGAGGATGGCCTGGACTTTATCAGCAAGGGCCCGCACCTGACCCTGACCTACCTGCTTACCTAAGTAGGTCACAGTGGCGCGACCAAACTCACATTTGGCCAGGTTTAAGGTTAGGGAAGCCTGCTTCAACCTACCAAAAATTGCACTCAGCGTTTTGATGTGCTCAGACCACGTGTCAGAATATGCCACAATGTCATCTAGGTAGACCTCGCAGCTCTTAACACCACCTAAGACTTTGTGCATCAGGCGCTGGAAAGTGGCCGGCGCATTCCTGAGACCAAAGGGCATCACAGTGTACTGTAGGAAACTGTCTGGAGTCACGAAGGCAGAGATTTCTGAAGCACAGGGAGTCAAAGGGACTTGCCAATAACCCTTTAACAGGTTGAGCTTTGTGACGAATTAGCTGCACCAACTTTGTCCACACAATCTTCCATTCGGGGCAGAGGATACGAGTCAGCCTTCGTCACATTATTGACTTTTCTAAAGTCGGTACAGAAGCGAGGAGTTTTGTCTACTTTAGGGACCAAAAGGCAAGGAGAACTCCATGCACTGGAACTTGGGACAGCTAATCCGTTTTCCAACAGATAGTTGACTTCTTGCTGGAGAAGCGCACGTTTTGTGGGGTTAACGCGGTAAGCGTGCTGTTTGATAGGAGGCGTATCCCCCACATCAATGTCATGTGAGATGGCGGTGGTACGAGACGGAGTATCAGAAAACAACGTCAGGTGACTTTCGATTAATTGACAGATATCTTTTTTCGAGCAGGCAAGTCGAAATGTTTTAAATGATGTTGCAAATTTTTCAGGTAGTCTGAGTTTTGGAGACAAATGCACGAGTCTCCGTGGCTAAGATATAAACCGTCGCTCTCTGGGCTGTATTGGGACGGAGGCACCTGCGCAACCGTGGACACTACAGCTGGAGGAACGGAGGGAGAACGACTGAAATATGGCTTCTGCATATTAATGTGGCACACACGGGATTTTCTCCGACAATCAGGGGTGCATATGACATAATCAGTCTCACTCAACTTTTTTTGGATGTCATAAGGACCACAGAATTTCGCCTGGAGGGCGGAACCAGGGATTGGAAGTAGGGACAACACTTTGTCACCAACTTCAAATCTTCTCTGCACAGCTTTTTTATCGAACTTACGTTTCATTTTCCCCTGGGACACTGAAAGAGCGCTGCGTGCGGTCTCGCAGGCTTTGTGCAGACGCTCCCTGAAAGAGCTCACATAATCGAGAACACTTTGGCTGGACCTAGCCCTTTCTGACAGGTACTTTTCTCTCAGCACGCGCAGAGGACCACGCACGGTGTGTCCGAACACCAGCTCTGCAGGACTGAAACCTGTCGATTCCTGCACACTTTCTCGTACAGCTAACATGAGGAATGGCAAATCTTCATCCCACTCTTTTCCTGTTTCTAAGCAGAATTTCCTAAGCATCGATTTCAATGTTTGATGGAAACGCTCAAGTGCGCCCTGAGACTGTGGATGATACGCGCTGGATTTTTGGTGCTGAATGGACAGCGACGCCAGGACCTGTGCGAACATTTTTGACAGAAAGTTTGAGCCTTGATCGGTCTGAATGGATTTCGGCATCCCGAATGTGGAGAAGAAGTTGATCAGAGCCTTGATGACAGCTTTGGTTTTCAGGGTGCGCAGCGGAATGGCCTCGGGATAACGAGTGGCGGCGCACATCAAAGTCAGGAGGTACTGATGGCCGGATTTGGATTTTGGAAGTGGACCTACACAATCGAGGATTATGTGTTCAAAGGGTTCACCTAACACTGGAATTGGATGTAGTGGAGCCGGAGGAATCACCTGATTTGGTTTACCGCTTACCTGACAAACGTGGCATGAACGACAAAATCTGGTCACATTGCCTTTCAAACCTGGCTAAAAGAAATAACGCAGGATACGCTGGTAAGTCCTCTTTATTCCTAAATGGCCTGCGAAGTTGTCATGTGCCAGACTAAGAACTTGTGGACGAAGTTTCTGAGGGACCACCACTTGTTGAACTGAATCCCAACCAGAATTTACAGAGGGGGGGGGCACCAGTTACGCAGTAACACACCGTCGTTAATGCTATAGACAGAGGGGCATGTGCTTGTGTTGGCCACAGATGAGAAACAGTCTGCCAGAGACGGGTCAGCTTGTTGTGCTTTGATGAACTCGGTCCTGTTGATAGAAAAACACATGTTAGCGTCAACTGGTAAGAGGTTATCGTACACAGACGTTTGACATTTTTCTGGTGATGTTTCTTTTTTCCCAGCACTTTTCACAACATCCCCCGAACACAGAAATGATTCAGATAAGTCTAGCACATCACCAAATTTACGCGACTGTGCGCGTGTGACAGCACAAGCGGGGAACACAACAGTCGGGTTGACAGCAGCAGGAACAGAAACACGCGAATCAGCAACAGGGGTTTCAACTACTTCGGGGTTCGGAAAAACTTTTTTCCCTGCCAGATCATTGCCGAGGATCATGGCAACCCCTCGCACAGGCAACTTACTGCGCAAACCAATTTGCACCGGGTGAGAAACAAGTGGCGATCGCAGAAACACGTGTGGAGTGGCGCTCTCAAAACGCTCATTTTCACTCCCCACACCAGAGCATCAGAACCACAAAATGAATCGGGTGAAAAAGGCAACACTGTTTGCAACATCAGAGACTGTGTAGCTCTGGTATCACGCAAAATTGTGATTGGCACCTGATCCTCCTCTTTCCCTGTCAGAGAGACAAAACCTTTAGAAATAAAGGGCCAGTAACTCTCGTCAATCTCATCTGCGTCGTCAGTGTCGACTGGAGGCTGAACAGGAGCAGGCTGCACAAAACCCACACTCTTCGGCTTGTTGGCACTCTCACTATTGTCTTTATGCTGGAGAGCAGGACAGTTCGCAATCAGGTGACCTGTCTCATGGCAGTAAAAACATTCACGAGTGTTAGAAGCAGCGGTAGAGCGCTGTGGGCTTTTCGGTGAAGACTAAATATGTTTACCGGTGCCGATAGCCGGAGTGCGCCCGCGCTGTACCGGTGAAAAAGCTACACGGTGCGTCAAAGCAAACTCATCCGCGCACACAGCAGCTTTGGACAATGAATCCACTTTCTGTTCATTCAAATAAACAACGATTTTTTCTGGAAGACATGTTTTAAACTCTTCCAGCAACAGCAGCTCACGGAGCTGGGGAAAGTCTGTCACTTTACTGGCGGTGCACCACTTATCAAAAAGAAGAGACTTCTCTCGCGCAAACTCAACGTAAGTTTGGTTTGTAGCCTTCTCACTCGACCGAAACTTCTGCCGATAGGCCTCAGGGACGAGCTCATAAGCTCTTAACACTGTGGTTTCACCACATCATAATCTAAACTATAAGTAATTGATAATGTTGCACAGACTTCCTGGGCTTTTCCCACCAACTTACATTGTAGCAAGAGGCTCCAAACATCTTTGGGCCACTTCAAAGTAGCTGCAATGTGCTCAAAAGCATTGAAGTATGAATCCACTTCGCTGTCTCTAAATTGAGGTACTAGGGCAATGTGCCTGCTAACATCAAACTGTTCAGGAGTGGAGGGGAGAGGCATACTCACAGTGGTTGGTGCTTTTCGGTTTGCCGGATCAAGCTCTAGGGCCCTTATGCGGAGATGCATAAGCTCAACTTTGCGGGTTTTTGTCTCGAGCTCCACCTCTCTTAGGCGGAGGGCCAGCTTCAGATCCTCTGTATCCACACCAGCCTGGATCAGAGCGATCGGATCTGTGCTTCCCAGACTGAATGCAGGAGCCTCCGCTCCAACCTTCACCTGGCCGCTGACAGTGTCTGTGGCCGTGGCAGCCTCCGCTCCCACTTCCTCATCTGACACGTCAGACGCACTGACCACCTCATGCGCAGACTTCACAATGCCTTTCTCCACCAACTTCGCTATCAAGCACTGTTTAATGTCAATTTTACGGGCATTTAGAGGCACATTAATTTGGAACAAATTTGCGACCAAAAACAAGTCTGCTTTTGTGCACTTGTCCAGCTTACTTACCGCAGGATTCTGTACAAAATCATCAATATCGAAAGCCATATTATCTGTTCAATGAGGAAAAGCTGCCAACCAAACTTAACAAAAACTTACAAAGTAGAAAAAGAACGGACGAGCCCCCACTTTATGTTACGCCCCAGTCTAGGGGAGCCAAGACGCAACATAAAAGAGTGACAAAAAAACAAACTTTGTCTCCAAATCAACAAATACTCTACGACCAAACCCAGGTACAATGGTAAACAATCAATTTATTGCTATTAACAAAAAGAGACCTGATGTACAGGTAAAAAAAGGGCCACAGCCAAAACAAAACAAAATAGTGCTAACTATATACAGTGTTACAAACTACAAACCAAAACCTGGAGAAGATCCAAAACCCACCACCAAAAACCACACTACCAAAACTAACTCTACCACAATATACAACAGAGATCTGGGGACAAAGTTCTTGAGTCCAAAACGCCATAAACATACGAGCCACTGCTGTCAAGCCGAGTCCCGCGGTGAATGAGAAATCCCTGGCTTAAGAGACACTGGATGCTGCAGCAGGGACCAATAGGAGAGCGACACCACTTGGCTTACGGAGGAGGGCAGGACCAGCACAGCTGCTAAAAAAAAGAAGAGCACACACTCACACACAAAAACATGAACCGGACAAAAGGACGCCACAGGACCACACAGGAACAAACACATAGCACAATACAGCCAGGGCCGTAACAACATGTTCAACATGAGCCTCAGTCTGGAGAGAGTCCCGGCCCTGTGAAAGACCTCCTGCATGGTGCCGGTTCCAAAAACAGCCCATCCCAGGGAACCAAGCCACTACAGACCTGTCGCCCTGACATCCCAACTCATGAAGACCATGGACAGGATCGTCCTCGGCCACCTCTGCAACCAGGTGAACTCTGCGCTGGACCCGCTGCACTTCACCTATCGACCTGGCATCGGGGTGGACAACACCATCAACTACCTCACTGACAGACGTGAGGCTACACAGCTGTGTGTCAGATGTGGTAGTCAGCAGCACAGGGGCCCCCCAGGGAACAGTGCTGTCACTGTTCCTTTTCTCCCTCTACACTTTGGACTTCATGTACAACTCCACCTTCTGTCATCTGCAGAATTCTCCGATGACAGTGCCATTGTTGGCTGTGTGTCAGAGGAGAATGAGCAGGAGTACAGGGGCGTCATCACAGACTTCGTGGACTGGTGTCAGCAGAACCACCTGATCATCTCAACAATAAACTGGACTGGACAGACAATACTAACGCCCTGTACAGGAAGGGCTAGAGTCAGCTACACCTGCTGAGGAGACTGAAGTCCTTTGGTGTGTGCAGGGCTCTATTCTGGACTTTCTATGACACTGTGGTGGCCTCTGCAGTGTTTTATGCCATAGTGTGCTGGGGTCCATTTTAAATATTTAACTATGACCGGGTAATGCAGTCGAAATTTTCACTGGAAGAGAACATGGAAATTCTCACTAAAACAGTGTGATATCCAGTAATTCACAGAGGCAGATGATTCCCACAGGCCAGTTAAGTCCACGGGTTGAAGGGGGACTCCCTGTCCATGAAGACATGTATGGTCCCACAGTCATCCATTTCTCCCTCCCCTTCCATAGCACTGTTTCACTGGCTGAGGCTCCCCTCCAACAATCAGGGCCCTCATGGGGGCCATAATGACAAAATGAAAGCCAGTTGTGTCTGTGGAGGGTTTCATGACTTTCAGAGCTGCTGTTGAAAGTCTGGGCATAGTCCAAATACACATTGCCTGCTGTGTACAAAGAACACAAAGAATATCATCAGAGCCTTGCAGGATTGCAGCAGATCTATTTGAGTGCTTCTGAATTTTTTCATTACTATAACATATGACAATAATCTTGATGAGACAGTACAGTAAAGAAATGTCCAAAAAAATGTTTTACTTTTTAAAGCTTTAGGGTTGCATGTGTCTATCAAAACCAACAAAATGGCATTGTTGCCAATGCAAATAAATAATTATTTGTGCTTTAATTTATCTGTCTGAACAACAAGTGAATTTAGTGACCCTTCACCTGCCTGACATCAGTCTCTTTAATGCTGTTTTTGTGTTAACATGCTTAAATGACAGGGCCTTCCTGTTTAATTTCCTGTCACCAGTGGATGGGAAAATGAAGCTGCTGTCTAAAAAAGTTTGCTGTGACATGTTTGGTCCCCACCCTGTTGCAGTCAACTGGTGTTGACTTGAGGTTTCAAGCACTGATACTACATCTGGGATGAATATTGTAACTGTTTTTCTTCAACTGCCAATTTAATGTAAGCAAAAGCATCAGAAAGAAGAGTTTAGGATAACATGACATTTATCACGGCAATTCCTGAGATTAGGATATGTTCAGTTCATATCTACTCAGGCCATACTTGGTCTTCTTCAAGAATTTTGTATTCTAAGGATGGTGAAGCTACATGTTGGACATATTATGACTGGTAGACCCTAGTATGGGTCAAGCTCCAGAAACACTGGATCCTACACTTCTCATAATGCCATTGGAGAACATCTTTCATTAGATGCATGCCATAATTGCCAGCTGTCTGTAATACATGGTTTCTATTAAAGATTTGTAGATGATCTGCAAGCTCTAATTTCATGAAGATATATTTAGAAATATTTCCTCAGGGCTCCTCCAGAAGCAGAAAATATACAACTCTTGCGTCACATCAAGTCAACTGTAAACATACTGTAACTTGAAGTACTTTATATGTTTCCATGTCACACTAGACTGTGACAGGCTCAGTCCTTAAAGTTCTCTTTTTCTTGAGGTTCACAGTCAACCACGACACATCGAAATGACTGAAAAAACAATGTGCTTCTTCCTATTATGTAAATAAGTTGTACCTTGTGTTGAAGAGTGTGAGTGCCACAAATAGATCCATTTGGACAGACACCAATGTTAATATTTTTGAAACAGAGGTAGTTTCAAAAGACTAACAACAAGGTTAAACAAAATGTCTGGGTGCTACAGGTGCACTTAAGGATTTTTTGTGGCTGAGTATGTACCAAAAAATGTGACATGGTTTCAGTTCACATTTGTGCGCATACTGGGCTCAACTTTAGTGACAGTGACTTTACACAAGTGGAAAATCCTGATGAAAAAGAATTTTTACAGTATGTTTTCTGTTTTACTGCATCATAACCAAGTTTTTTGTCAGATGGCACATGCAGCAGTTGGATGAAGATATACAGAGAGAGGTTGCAATTGTCTTTTTGAAGGAATTGTATTAATAGTGTGCCCAGACTGTGTGGAAATTCTAAAATTCTGTGAGAGAGAGCATCAGAAAACTTGAGAGAGAGAGAGAGGAGAGTTACAAGACAACATAGAGTAGCACAATGTAAGTTCCACATGGAAATGTAAAGTGTACTCGTACTAGTTGTCTTCCACTTATCCGGGTCTGGGTCGGGGAGCAGCATCCTCAGCAAGGAAGCCCAGACTGCCCTCTACCCAGCCACCTCCACCAGCTCCTGCTGAGGGATCCCGAGACATTCCCAGGCCAGGAGAGAGACATAATCTCTCCAGTGTGTCCTGGGTTGGTCCCGAGATCTCCTCCCTGACGGACATGTCTAGAACACCTCCCTGGGGAGACATCCAGGAGGCATCCTCACTAGATGCCCGAACCACCTCATCTGGTTCCTCTCAACGAGCAGGGGCAGCGGCTCTACTCAGTTGATGATGTAAATCTATACTTGTCTCTGGGTAGGGTACTATGAACACTTTACATTAAGGAATTTATAAGTGAGGAGAACACTTTTTAAACTGTATTCTGCATTTAGCAAGGAGCCAATGTAGAAAGGCTGATATGGGTGAAATAGCATCTCTTCTTAGTTCTTATCAGTATACATACTGCAGCATTCTGGGTTAGTTGGAGAGCCTTTAGAGCAGGGGTGTCAAACTGAAATACACAGTGGGCCAAAATTAAAAAATTGTTCCAAGTTGAGCGCTGGACTGGTTCAATGTTTATTGAAAACTGATTGAAATGACCATAACACAGCCTATAAGTTACTGCCTATAAAACAACATTCATCATTAAATAAATGAAAAATCAGTTGCATTCATTTCTTATGGCTTTATCTGCAGCTTTCCATAGTAATTTCAAATGAAAACATTTTCCCACAGGCCAACAACAGCCAAAAAATAATTTCCTTCAAACAAAAACCAAAAATGCCCAAAGAGTGCAAAAAGTCAACATATATTAAACCTGAGTGTGCTGCTCTCTGATGCACACTAGTCTAAGCCAGATACTTGAACCTGGAACTAATACAGCTTATAAGACTGTTTCTATCTATAAACAACAATATTAAACATTAAATACAAGAAAAATCATTTGCATTCATTTGCATTTTCTTCTGGCTCTTTATGCAGCTTTTCCAGACTAATTTACATGGTGTTCCGTTTCATAGTGCCTTCTTACATTATATTCTTTCATGACAGCCACACTGCCCACGCACAGAAGACAAACAGCTTTGTCCTTCATATCCGTGAACACATAATGTTGTGGAATGTTGAAACCGAATTGACAAACCACAAATGGCCAAAAACTCAAAATTCAGCTGTCAGGAAAAATCCTCTTAAAGGTGCTCAATGAAGATCTGCAGGAGTCAGAAGTCTGAAGAGCAAAGTATTTTATTGTCGACATTAAGGAGAATGTGTTCAGAAATGCACAGCATGCAAGCCTGAAGGATTCACATCTTACAATGGTCTGTGTTCTGTTCAGCTCAGGCTCACAACGCCCCTGGGGGCCTCTTCTTTTTATTTCTAAGATCTCTTCAATTTTACACCATTAGGTCATCTTTTGGTAGCTGATCTGCCCTGGATTTCCCCTTTCTTTCCAGATTCATGTTGATATATTAAAGGTGCAGCTTAAGGGCGCACTCCTGTTATTTTCTTTCTACTCTTCCCAGATTACACCATTATTTTTTTTTGGCCAACATAAATACCTTTTTTTTAAAAAAAGATTAAGAAATTACAATATAAGTAGTAAATGCATATCACAAAGTGTAAAGGCATATCACACAATAATACTGATAATATTGTCATTAAGTGCACTTTTAAGATTTAAGATCATATCAAATCATGGTAAGATTTATAAGAACATTCAACCCATCAGTAGTTATGGTAAAACACACAAATATAGGTTATAAGGGAATGCATGCTTAAAGGCCTTTGTTCAGACAGTGAGGTTACCAGAGTTCAATGTGCCACACAAAGAAACAGCAGCTGCCAAGACAGTTACCCGGACACCTGCATATGAGTCACAAGAAAGTTTCAGAAAGTCCTGATAAGAGTGATCACAAGGATGCTCTATGAGCCTAGTTGATTTCATAAATTTTTATCTCTCTGCTTCTACTTCAGTGTCACATAGCAAATCATTTCTACTACAATATCACACTTCAGTAAATCATTTTATCACACTCAGCATATCAACTACTCTCAACTCTCAGCTTTCATTCTTCACCAGCAGCAGAGAATTTCCACAACAAGGCCTGGCCGAGACTATTTGTTTTATTATTTTTTAAATTGTTCGTAATAAACTGCATTTTGTAAAGACTTCAGTCTTCGCACTCCTGTGTGCTATTTGGACAGAATGTTTTCTCTCGAGTCACCACATATCTGTAAGAAAAAATTATACTTCAATACTCTGCCTCCCACCTGCCTTGAAAACCCCTGTTTTCCATTTTTCAGGGAGAGGATAGCTGAAAGTTGACCACAGGTAACGAGTTCCATCAGGCTACTGATGAACGAGTCGGGCAGGTACTCACGCTCGCAGCCTTTGATCGACGTGCCAACACACTGGGAGTGCATTGTGGGACTTGTAGTACTAGTGGTGCATGCAATATACCGGCAGGCCAGCTCTTATAATAATTAGATATTATCATGCGGGCCAAAGATAATTCCATTGCAGGCCGGTTTTGAGACATGGTGGGGCAGCCTGATAATAAGGCATTGCAATAATCCAGCCTATAAGTAACAAATGCATGGACTGATTTTTCTGCATTGTTTTGGTGACAGGAGGTGCCTGATCAACAGGTCCTCATAACTAAATGAGTGAATAAGTCAATTGTCAGTGGCTCCCAAAACAACATGTATGACCATTGAAGAGTGCCAACATCAGGTGTAGAATGAAGAATCAGAGGGACAATCCCCTTTATTTGTCACACAGATACATGCCCATATCATGCCCACACACGCCATGCACTGGTGAAATTTGACTTCCGCCTTTAACCCATCCTGGTCGTCCTTCCTCCGCGGCAGACCAGGAGCGGTGGGCTGCCATCCAACCGGCGGCCGGGGACCCAGTTCCTTTTGTCACCATTGGTCAGGTGGTGATCTTCTTGCATGTTTTTAGTGGTGGTATATTTTATGGAGGATACCCCAGGTGAACACGGGGAGAGCACGCAAACTCCACAAAGAAAGGCCTTTTTCCTCAAGCAGCAGGCACCGAAGGCATGGTGGAGGACACACCCCCGGTGCCCGCAGCGAGAATCGAACCCGTGTAGAGGGTTAGGGTAGGGTTTAGGGTTAGGTGAGGATAAAAGCGTAACATCCCATTGGATGTTGCGGTGGGCACTGGCACAGGGGAGAAATGAAACAAAATTATGATTTAAAAGAGCCATTTAAAATGATTAGTGAGGGTTAGGGATGTGGACCCTTATCGTCATGTGGTTCACCGACACAAACTTTGAAACAGCTTGCTTAAGTTTGGACATCAAAACCACTTGGTTAAGTTTAGGCACCAAAACTACTTGGTTAGGTTTAGGAAAAGATCACAATTTGTGTTAAACATTACTGTTACATATGCAACATACCTTAAGCACATTATGTTGTACAAATAAGTCAACATTGGCTTTTGGTTTCACATGGGACATGAACAGTGGTCTCTCAAGTGAAAGTCCAGTTTGTTTGACCCACCCAGTTATTCTTGCTTTTTATACTACATCACCTGGCTTTCTTCTTCTTCTTCTTCTTCTTCTTCTGACTTCAAACAGTAAACATTAAGTGAGTCCTAATAACTTACATACACAACCACCTATGACCCTCTGTCATCTAGAATATCTTAAAGTAATGAATTTCAGAGGTGTTTGAGGTCATGTAATAATCATAATAGTTTCAGCTGCATAACAATGAAAGCTTATGGTATCTTCTAATAACAGTATAGTACAGCACAGCATAGAAAAGTACAGTATATACAGTATATATATAGTAGGATTTCACCTGTTCATGAGGAGGTGAACATTCATGAGATGTCATCACTAGCATGATTGGCACCCATAAAATGATCAGATACGGTAATCTGTTTTTTTGTGTTACACTGTCAGGTCTTACAACAGATGATGATATCACAGTCTACAGCAGGTGATTTTACTCTCACTCTGTACAGCCCACTTATGGTGCAGTTACAGTAAAGCAAAAATAAAAAGGCTTGAGGTGATATTTGATTATGCATTTAGATTCTTGCTCAAGCCTTCCCATGTTGGGCAAGTGCAAGCTTAATGTTTGTGCCTAATAATGTTCTTACCTTTGGTGCTGTGTTGAAGAATTTTCTGTACAAATGTATATGGCTGATTCAAAAAATTTAATCAGAATGACCTTAACGGCCCTGCACCGAGTGACACACGACACTCTTGTTTTCGGGAACAGTACACAAATGTCTGTTTGAGCTTTAATCACTGTTGACTTGTGAACTGCAATAATTCTGTGTGTTGTTGTTTTCAAATTGTATTTGGATTTTTATACTGATATGGACCTATAAGGCCGTAGTAAAGTTGAACTGAAATTTAATTGTTACAAGTCAGGTGGTATAATAGAGGATGATATAACAGTCCACAATAGGTGATGTTACGCCTGTCAAGTGTTAACAGAGGATGATAGTGAACAAATGTAATTTGACGTGAAAACTAAAACTAAAATAAACATGTTTTTCTCTTCAATTTCCACAGTCAGTACACAGTGAAATTCAAATACGTACATGCACAGGGGAAAACTGTCTTGTAATAGAGCCTGTCCAAAGCTTAATAATGTATGTAAAAAGCTCATGGTGAATGGCTGTATGTAAACATGGATTTTACAGGAACTAGATTACTGTAGTGCATGCAATTTCCAGTTTCTCCCACTTGATTTCTTGTAGGCATCCAAATTAAGGCCCCATTTACACTGAGTATCTTAATGTGTCTTGGGTGGAGGCAGGTCATCCAGCTAAACCGGCTGAACCTGTCTCAATGCCACAAAATAATGCAAAAAACAAAAACAAAAACAAAAAAACAGACTTGTGTATATATATTTATATTGTTATATATTTTTTTACTTCTTTAATAGCTTATTTTTAGTAGATGTGTCATGCACCAACTTCACCAAAACAAATCGTACTTGGCAATGAAGCTTTTTCTGACTCTGATTCTGATTCTGATTCAATGTCACACAGTAACACAATGCACTGGCCAATCAAATACATGTAGGCAGCTGTACTATACTGCAACATAATATGTTAAACCAGTGCTTTTACATCTAATATGCCTTCAAACACATGGATCTCTCACATGGGCTTCTCCAACCAGCCTTCCCGGATCGTATCATCTCACTGGTACCTGAGGCAATTGCAAATCCAAATCTTAACGTGTATTCAGAATATATTGTAGGTACAAAATGATTCAATTGTCTTTTAGGAAACTGTTCGGTTTCCTTCTGTTTTTCTTTTTCTGTCCAACTGGGGAACATTCTGTCCAAACAGCACACAGGAGTGCGAAGACTGAAGTCTTTACAAAATGCAGTTTATTACAAACAATTTAAAAAATAATAAAACAAATAGTCTAGGCCAGGCTTTGTTGTGGAAATTCTCTGTTGCTGGTGAAGAATGAAATAGAGACATCTGCCGGCCAGCAAGGTTTTTATTTTCTTTGCAAAGAAAAGGTCAATCATCACCCGAGCAGTAGAATGAAGAAAGACCCCAAGGATGGGGAAAGCTAAACATTTAAACCTGAGGAACACCCCCTACCCAAAGGTGTATTTTCGCACCTTTTGGTCTGCAGTAGGTATCGGTGCCGGCTCCCTAGGGAGTGGTTCGCATCGGAGACATCCTGCAGGATTTTGTATGTAGATGTTAAGAGGTCGAGACATCAGAATTTAAAACAGAAAAGGACCTGATATCCTGCAGAGGAAATGGGAGGTGGGGTGTCTCAAGTAGATGAAGTACAACTAGCTGAAATTGCCGTTACAGCCTGGGCATCGTATGGCCCCCAGGCAACCCTTTGGTTGTGTAATGGGCTGGTTTTAGGACCCAGGGGAGCATAAAGAGGTTCAGCAGAAGTAGTACGCTCTCTCGAAAAGAAATGACGGGGTGTTTATAAAAGGCAAACGGAAGCAGCGCGCTCTCTCTGTGTGTGCACACACACTTCCGTGTAGCCAGACGCAGGCCGATCAGCAGGTGGAACACTAAACATTTACCGTGCTTCGGGCTAAGCGGAAGCAGCGCTTTTTATCACTACCAGTGTGCACACACACACACACACACTGAAGTGCAGCCAGACGCAAGCCAATCAGCAGGTGGAACGCCAAACATTTATTGCGCATCGAGCTATCTGCCGTGGGGGTAGGAGGCGGACCACTGGTTTTTCTCTCTCTCCCCCTTTTTTTTTAATTATTATTTTAATGTGGTTGTTATGGGCCTTTTTGTATTGAATGGTTGTCTGTTTTTTGTTTTTTTTTTTGTCTTTCTTTTCTTTGAATCTTTATTTTTAACGGGCTAAGTGCAATATATATAGGCTTTGTGCAGTCCTTGAATTGCAGCTAATTAGTAGAGAAGTTGACCTGGTATGTTGATCTTCCTTGAGTGAGATGTGACTAATAGTGATTCTTAAGGCATGTAGTGGCTTTTTGTTTTGTGGGATTGCAGTCCTGTTTATAGTGTGTTGGGTTCTGAGAGTATCGGGGATACCAGTTCTCCCTTTTCGCTTTTGCCTCAAGTAAGCACCGATTTGCACATTCTTACAGTTGGTATCATATCAGCCGAAAGCCTGCCTTTGTTTCCTTTTTGAGGTTTTATTTTGTTAAATTTTTGTAATAAACTTGTATATTTTTTTAAGCTGCCAGCCTTCTGTCCTGGTCATTCTGGACACTTACCTGTCTGTGTGGTGTATTAGATTGAGTGTTAATAAATATTGTTACAGAATATTAAGTTTTTAGCAAGACATGGACCTCTAAGTAACTATGTACTGTAGCCAAAGATAAAGCTGTGTGTTTAGGTGGTACGGTGGAACAGGGGTAACACTGTTGCCTAACAGCTAGAAGGTCCGGGGTTCGATTCCCACCTGGGGTGCTGTGGGCACTGGGGGCGTGTCTTCCACCATGCCTTCGGTGCCTGCTGCTCAAGGAAAATGGCCTTTCTGTGTGGAGTTTGCATGTTCTCCCCGTGTTCACCTTGGGTATCCTCCATAAAAAAACACTAAAAAACATGCAAGAAGGTCATCACCTGACCAATGGTGACGATAAAGGAACTGGTCCCCGGCCGCTGGGTGGCTGGCAGCCCACCGCTCCTGGTCTGCCGCGGAGGAAGGACTGACCAAGGATGGGTCAAAAGTGGAGAAGAATTTCACCAAGCGTGGCGTGTGTGTGTGCGCATCGCTGTGTTAAAGTGCCATTATGGAATTAAGCACACCGAGAAATACAAGAACTTGACTCATGGTGAGCAGCCATGACATCTGAAGCTTTGCTAGCTAAACTGCAAAATCAACAGATTCTTTTTTACCAAGCATTTTATATCCAGGGATGGAGCAGTCAAGACCAGCTTTATCAACATCTCAACAAAGAGTAAGACAACACTGCAAGAAATTGCTGTAATATTTTTACAGTATTTTACAGTTTTCAATTTTACAGTATCTTCTGGTTTTGTCATTTTACAATTTTTAACTGTAAACCGCAATGCATCATGGGTCGAAACTAATTACAACAACCTATTGCATAACTCCTCTGTAACATATTGTAAAATTTAAGACAAGTTGTATTCTGGCATGTAGATGATGCGTTTTACAGGTAAATACTGGTGATATCCGAATTTTGAAAAAAGGCGGTTTGAAAGAGGAACTTCACAAGAGAGAGGAGAGGAGCAAACGCGGTGCTCATCCTAGTCACCAGACCAGAGAGCCAAACAAGGCTAAGAAGTCAGTTGCTGGTGAGTAATATTTGTTTCAGTGACAGTAATTTCCCATTACTTAGCTAAGACAGATTTTGCATTTAGCACGAGGACAGTCTGCATTCTGTTTGCATCGCATTTTTTTCTCCAATAAACAGGCTAAAAAAAGCCGATGAAAGTAACATTACAGCTAATGCTAGCTTAGGGAAGGTAACATGCATTAATCTGTTCGTCTGCAGAATGGGGATTGGGGTGTGTTGATGTCGGCAGAGAAAGTTGTATTTGGTTAACTTTATATTTAGGGGTGTAACAGTTTTGGACCGAACCGGAAAAGCTCGGTTCGTAGAAATTTGGGTTTAGAATCATCTTCCGTCTTCCCGAAATTCGGTTTAAATTGCTGTTGTCTCGGCAACAATTATATAGCTGTTTAGTGCACATTAATGATAGAATTAAAGCAAATGTTTAAAGTCATGTAAAAGTTAATTTTATATCGTAATACTCACTTTTACATGGAGTAACTGATAAGTAAGTAAGTAATAAGTAATAAGTGGGTTTACATATCTTGGAAATGAAGCAGATGACAGACCTCCTGAGTTCAGCCCAGGTAGTGAGAATTGAATGGTCATGCTGTACAGAATTGGTGTCTGTTGAGAGTACTGCCTCTGTTAATTGGGGACAGGATCAAGAATCCTTTTGAAAATGGTGTCTGGAAGTTGATTTTGCTCTTGAGAGAGATAGTTGCTTATGTATGTGCACCAGCAATTACTGCAGATCAGATTGCCTACTTGAATGTTCTTATTGAGGAATACATTCAGTCCAGAGTGGAGCTGTTTCCACTGCGTCCTCTGAAACCTAAGCACCATTATCTCTGTCACTACCCTGAGCTTTTTCTTCAGTTTGAACCTCTCATCCATCTTTGGATGTTGAGATTCGAAAGTAAGCATACTTTTTTTAAACAGTGTGCCAGGAAACACAACCCGTGTGCTACTCTTGCAGAGTGACACCAGCTCCTCCAAGCATACTTAGGTGCTGGAAGTTTTTTCCCTCCCGTCATCCAAGTTGAAAAAGGAACTGATGACTGTAGTGAGAGAATCAAGGTAGCAACTGCACCATTTAACTTCACACGTGACACCACTGTAGCAACCTGTGCTGTCAATGTCAAAGGGACAAAGTACAAAAAAGGAATGCATGTTGTTTTAGGACGAGATGATGAGGGCCTTCATGTGGGTGAGATCATATTGATTTTGATCCATCGCGGCAACTTTGTGTACTTTGTTGTGGGAAGGCAGCAAGCTGTGGAGTTTCCTGATTTGGGTATTCACAGTTTAACAGAGGTTATCCAGGAGTCAGACTACGTGTGTGAAGCAAGAAGACCTTCTTGATTATTTTCCTTTAATGGGGTACAATCTGGATGGTACATCAGTAATCATAATCCATCACTCTCTCCCAGATATATACTGACATGGCAGCACTGGGGGAGGACATAAAACTAGCTGTGTTGGCAGTATTACCCAGCTTACCAAAAGATAAACTACGGTCCCTCCTGAACAAGTTGGAAAGCATTGGTGTGGAATCCAAAACTGCTTTGCAGTTCATCAAAGAGGATGATCTCACTGTTAGCATCACACCTATCCAGTGTCGGAGGCTTCTCAGTGCATGGCAAACCGAAGGTATTTCTCAGATATTGCTTATAAAAACACATAACAAAAAAAGATTGTTTTATAAAATTAAAGACTATGTACTGTGATACACTGTGCATGTTCTGTATATATATATATATATATAAAATTCAATTTGTTTGGCATCCAAAACATACACAGTGTGACATAAATAACAAAACACTGCATTTAACTAAAAACAGAGCAAATGCTGCACCATTATCATTAAGACTAAGTGGTTCAATTTGGTAGGGTAATGAATGCACAGCAAGAAAAAAAAAAAAAAAAAGTTGACTGATAGTTTTGCATTTTGTTTGTAGATATTAAGTGGTGCTATAACTCTTTTTTTTCCCCTTGTAGACCAACCAAGACATTTGACAATGACTGCCTTCGAACCCTCTGACTTAATCTTAAGCACCATCACACAGGATCCTTCATCTTCTCAATCCCACTCAACCTCTCCAAGTCCGTCGAGCTATGATAGCTCCGGAATGACAGTGAATTTAAGTGCCTGGCCTGAAAACTTCAGTGTTCCTTGGAACAGAATGCCTACTGGTATCAGAACTGCCATCACGCAGGAGATATGTCCCTCTGCTAAAGACCGCAGGGAAATGGTACGAATAATTGTTGATGAAATGAGGCTGACTGAATTAAATCCATGAAAGTCTCAGTGCTTGACAGTGGCCAGGATGATTGTAAAGCAGCATCCCAAAAGCTTTGCCGATGTCATGAAAGATGGCACTGTAATTGGCAGCGGCTTTGGATCCCTTGTGACTCAGTTAAAAACATGGGTAGAACATGTTAATTGTGGAAGCGTTCTCTCTAGACGAAGGAAGTCGAGAAAGGTCTCAAAATCACCTGCAGATATAGCTAGAGGACCAGCTGATCAACATGGCTGCATGAGATGGCAGCCTGACTGTCCAGCGGACAAAACTGAAGAAAGTCTCAAAGATAAACAGAGAGAAATGAAAGACCTCTATGGCACTGAGGGGCCATCTGGTGAAGAGAGAGGACATTTGACTCAGTCAATGAAAGCAACCTACTACTTACAAAGAAAAACTATCAATACCAGCCCACCCCTTTCGATCACTGAGCTGAAGAATGAGTGGCCATATCTTTTCACACTAAAAGAGCTGTACAGCCATTTCCAATTGCTCACTGACATTGACATACTGAATAAAATGGAGCATGCCATAGAAGACAAAGGGAAGCTGATCCTCAAGTATTTTGAGCAGAAGCCAGCAGGGCCTAATGCAGACGAGAGGGAGTGCATCCTGGTCAAGTAAAATAACGATGACAAGTGTGGTCCATGCCCATGTGTGATCCTCCTGCTTATGGTGTTAAGGCTGTGGTCCTGAGTTGTCTTTTCCCCTGTTCACATGCCCTTTTTTCCTTTTCCTTCTCTCAGCAGGTCGGAGCGAGAGAGAGAGGCGGAGCCAGGTCATTCAGGTTGCGAGCACCATGAGACGCACCTGCACCTCATCAGTAATTACGGGGCTTCTTAAGCCAGCTCATGCTCTGCCCCGGTGCCGGACTATTCCTAGCTCCAGGTCGAACACAGCTCGCACTGAGTTTCTTGCGCGTCTCTCATCTCGCTCCTCCTGTCTCCTGTGAATTACCTGTGGTTTTCGCTGTGGTTGCTTTTTTTTCACAGTCGCCTTTTGTTCTGCATTTTGATTGCTCGTTCCAGCCTAGCTGAGTTTTGAGTTATTTATTTGTTACTTTTGTGCTTGCATAGTTTTTGTTGTCACTTTCTTTTAGTACCTTTTTCCCCCGTAGCGGTGTATTTCAGTTCTGCTTGCAAGCAGTCATTCCCTGGTTCAGGTGATTTTTTGTTGGACATTTTTCAATAAACTTTGTTTTTGCTGCCTCTGCAATTGGGTCCAGGCCTTGTCTGTCCACCAGCCGTAACATATGGCACACTTCAGAGAGAACCCTGATGGACTCATTTTGCAGGCAGATGTAAGTGTGAAATTATTGTAGTTTGCAGAGAAAGCAGAAGTACACATGTTCTTTACTCAAGTAGAAGTACAGATACTTGTAAACTTAGAAGCTCTATAGGCTCTGGAATGAAAGTCTCCCTCTGAAAGACACTTCTACAGCCCTTTTTTTTCCCACAACCTGCTCTTTCTGTTAATTGTAGAGGTAGGCTAATAAGTTGTATTGTATTGGTATTGTATTGGTATTGTATTGGTATGATGATGTACTCAACAGTGAAACTGAGAGTGGTTGACTGTCAGTTTTATTTTTCTCTGATTTTAGATGTTGGCAACAGAAGCTGATGTCGAAAGAATACTGCTTCTTCCTGACTCTCCAAGACTAATTGTCTTAGGCATGCTGTACAGTATTTTTTATGCCACCATACTGGTGACAGCCGTGGCTGGATGTCATATCTCCAAAACTCTGCGAGGGAATTTCTTCAAATTTGGAGCAAATGTCCATTTGAACTAATGTATGAACTGATTAGATTTTGGAGGTCAGAGGTCAAGGTTACTGTGACCTATGTGATGTTTTTTGGTCAAGAATCCATACATTAAATATGACAAATGTCTAATAGGATAAAATGAAGTGACATTTTCTATCCAAAAGGCCAAAGGTCCGCTTACTGTGACATCATCATTTTCTGCAGAAACACTTTTCTGTCTGTTGTTCAACACCATAACTCAGGAACAGAAGGGCAGGTTGTGCCCATATTTCACATTTGGTCAGAAACTGAATTGACAACACTAATCTTGGGTGCCCACCTTGAAGCTGTGCTGATTGTATAGATCTTCTGTGGTGCTGGGTGGAAGATGTGTGTGTGAAATATCCACATTTTAGCAGCAACATCCATATCTGAAACATTGCCTGCTGTCATGGAGGCCACTGTGTGTTTTATCACTCAGCTTTATTGGCCAAGCATATCAATACATACAAGGAATTTAAATGTTGTAAAGCATTGTTAAGACCAAGACCTTGTGTAGGACACATTAATGTAACCGTTTAATGTGGATATGCTTATGTGGAAAGCAACGGAAAAAAAAACATTAACATATAAACCATATGTTTGTTTATATTTAGGTGAAGTGCTCACAACCACACAGTGGATGCTGAGCATCGAGGGTCAGGTGGTTGTGCCTCCACACCCTAACTTTGTGGCAGGACTGGCAGCGCTGTTTTCAAGCTACTACAACTTTAATCTGGTGTACCAGGAGCAATCAGCATGCACACTGGAATTCATTCAAAGGTAACTAGGCGCTTGTAGTAGAGTACTTGTTTGCTACAAGATATCATTTTGACTTGCCAACACTAACAGTCAATGGACTCCTCTCAAGCCAGGGACATGCTCAGTGGTGTAGTGATGGGCTCGCCAGTTCTTTTAGATGTACTGAATCACTAGAAAGATTCGTTCAAAAGATTCGTTCACTGAATCACCGAATCATTCAGTGCTTGGCAGGAGGAGCCTGCGACTCCTGAACTGATATACGGCTGAACGGTTCAAGTTTCAGTTCAGTTCACAGCTACAGGACCGGGAGACGAGAGTGTTGTGACTGTGTTGCTTTGACAAACACATTTGTAAATATAAAACTATGTATAACTATATTAGAAATCATGATGTTTTAAATGTCCTGTCCTATGGTATGCTATTTAACTGGTCTACTGGGCAAATTGGGCTCAGTGAGTGATCCGTTCACTGAACGTATACCCCACAGTATATTCAGTGAAGGATTCACACTGAATATGCACCGTTCCCTCGCAAATTGTTGCAATGAGATGATCAGACAGTCACGCGTTTTCTCAAACTGCGGGTTTTATACACTATTTGTTACATGCTGTGTCCTACTGTACTGTTGTTGCGGTGGAAAATTTAGCAGAGTTTAAAAAAAAGTTAGTTTTCTCCGAGGTACACTTGAACACAACACACCCCTACCTCCTTCCGTCGCTCCTCATTACTGCCAGCATAACGTTTTAAGTTTGTTTATCTGGAAACTAAATCTGTTAAAACAACGGGGAACAACGGTCGCCATGAAAGTGTATCCCTCAGAGGAAAATGGTTCAGGAGAGTGTAGTTCACTGAGTGATTCATATGGCAAGCCGTTCCTGGCAGAAATACGCCACATTCAGTCGCGTTTCAATTTCATTACGGCGTAAAAAACGGCGTTCTTTTTGCGCATTACGGCGTAATAAACGGCGTAAAATCTGAAAAAACAGGGTTTTTTACGCCGTAATGAAGTTGAAACGTGACTGAATGTGGCGTATTTCTGCCAGGAACGGCTTGCCATAGATTCATGCGTCGTTGACGCGGCGCAGTCGGTGCGCGCGGTCCCTCCCTCAAGTGATTCTTCGTTTCTCAGTTCAGTTGAACTGTCAGCAGCGCCGCCTGCTGACAGTTCACTTTCTCAGTTCACTTTGTCAGTTCAGTTGAACTGTCAAGTGATTCGTTCGTTTCTCAGTTCAGTTGAACTGTCAAGTGATTCGTTCGTTTCTCAGTTCAGTTAAACTGTCAGCAGGCGGCGCTGCTGACAGTTCACTTTCTCAGTTCAGTTGAACTGTCAGCAGCGCCGCCTGCTGACAGTTCAACTGAACTGAGAAACGAACGAATCACTTGAGGAAGTGATTCAGTTCAGTACGTTCACTTAAAAGATTCGTTCTTTTGAACGAATCGTTCGCTAACGAGACAACACTACAGTGGTGTAGTATACACCAGTTTATGGAGCATACCCTCCTCTTTTTATATCAGTTAACAGTTTACCACCTATCAGCCAAAAAGCCATTGAAATCATACCTGCTTGCTCCTTAGTGATCTACCCATCTACCCAGTAGTATACCCACCAACCCAGACACCACTACACCACTGGACATGCTGGAAAAGTATGAAACAAATGCTCAACATGTCTAAGTCCAGTTTTGTCCATTTCCTATCAAAATCCTTTTACCATGATTTTGTAGTTAACATATTTCTTTCAGTTATTGGTAATTACTGTTGCATATTGCAATAACTAGTCTTTTTGGTAAGAGCTTTTTTTAATCCATCAACTGTAATACAAACCAACTTCCTGTCTCCACCCAGTCACAATAATGTAAAGTTATTAAGTTATTAATGTACAGTCTTGTGGCAAGAAATACAAACTTTTGAACCATTATGACTCTACATCATGTAGTCATTGCATGGCAGAGCTATTTTCTATTTCAGATTGCCTAAGGGCCTGAACTGCACAAATGAAATGATAATGAAAAATAACAAACAGCATATTTTTTGTTCCAGTTTTGCCCATGGAAGGTCAAATGATGGGCTTGTGTTGTATGACCTGATTGATTCTGCTGGCTTGTAGAGCGGCTGTGAGCACAGTTTTTTCCACAAAGTTTTGTTATTTTCTTATTTTTAGATGTTTTGTTGGAATCAACCCAACCAGTGGCACCAAGACAGCAAAGCTGGTCAGCGAAAGAAGTGGGAAGGTGATTGTCTCCTCTCTGCTTAGGTGACTCATGGACTTTGAATGGCTTTCTGCATAACTCGGATGCAAAAGATAAGGACTGTTCTCTCACCCATTGTGTGAACACATTGTTGCTCTTTTGCTGTTAATTTTTCTTCATGTTCCATGCACCTTTTGCACATCCTCTTACATGTTAGAATGGCATACAGTAGGGCTATACATTGAAATGAAAAGGTTTTATGCAGTTAAAGCTACAAGTACTAGAATCGGTCAAGGCTGATAGTTGATTTTTCTATTTTATTTTATTTTTATTTTATTCATTTATTTATTTTTTGACTGAACTGTAAAATAATGTGAAATGAAAATGTTGCCGTACTGGTTGAATCTGGCTGGCTCACCTTGCTATATATTACACATACATCTGAACAATAACGTTAGAGGTCAGATGGTTATTGTTTTACCTGATTTTAATTGTAGCTTTAAAAAAAGGGAAAGTACTCAGGTACAGAACAGGACTGCTGGCCTGTTTCAAACTAAAAAAGGCACACTGTTTGGTGCCCAAATGTCACTGCACTCTTTGTTTTTACTACCTATGCCCCATTCATTCACTCTTTAGCTTGCTTGACCAATGCTAGACAGCCACATTTGGTCTGAATGGAGCCTATCCCAGGAAAAAGTTGTAAACAGGATTACATTGAATTGCTGTTTTCTAAAACACAAAACAATAAGTTGCTGTAATTTATATATAGCAAAAATCTGTAAAAGATTTACAGTAATATGTTGTAAAAGGTTTTACAGTAATAAACTGCGATTTTACAATACTTAACTGGGAACTTTTTTGTCAGGTATTTACTGTAAATTCTACAGTCAATTCTTTACAGTGAATCTCTGATGGGGAGTTTATCAAAGAGTGTTTGATGGACTCAGCAGCACTAATATTCCTGGAGAAAAAAGAAGCATTTGAGAATGTGCCACTTTCCAAGTGAACTATATCAAGACAGATCGAGGACATTGCAGGAAATGTTAAGGACAATTTTAACTTTTTCCCCATTGCTCTAACTTTGGACTTTAGACTGCTTCTTTATTGATCCCAATTTGGGAAATTATTTTGTTGCAGTAGCAATTAAACATACAGACAAACACAGCATGTATACAAGAATTGTTTAAAAAGTAACAAAAAAGTGACAAAAAATGTATACAGGAATAACAGCAATGAATTTAACTAAATATTAGTTATATAATATGTATTATAATGTATAAAACATTTCATGTGATATTATAATAATATAATAAAAATACAATATAACTAAGTATATAAACAAGTAATTTCAGTAAAAAATTGTGCAGTTTCAGATGTAAATTACGTGTAAACTGTAGTCTGTAGTCTGTGCAATATTGCAGTAGTGCAGATAATATGTAAAATACTGGGTTTTGTGAGGTTGATGAATTAACTGCCTAAGTTGCTGTTGTACAGTGTAATGGCTCGTGGCAGGAATGATTTCCTGAAGCAGTCTTTGTGACAGCAGAGCTGGAGCAGTCTGTTGGAGAAGGAGCTCTGCTGTCTTTCCACAAGGTAGTGAAGAGGATGTTCAGGGTTATCCATGACGGATAACAGTCTGTCCAGTGCCCTCCTCTCCACCACCTCCCTTAGAAAGGGAGAGGAAAGGGTAGAGGAAAGGGTAGAGGAGGGGAGGAGAAGGGACAGAAGGAGGAAGGGAAGAAGAGGGGGTAGAGAAGAAGAGGAGGAAGCAGAGGAGGAGGGAGAGAAGAAGGAAGAGAAGGAGAGGAGAGAGAATAAGGAGAAGAGGAGAATAAGAAGGAGGGAGAGAATGAAAAAGACAACATTTCTGGGGATTACATACAAAGTTGTGATTACCGGTCTCTCATCAAACAGCACTGGCCACTGGGAAATTACTTCTGTGATGAGTGATCTCAAATACTATTTTTAGGGCACATTAATATTGCTACCACACCAAGAGTCGTTCAGTTCATGAGAGATCCAGTTACCATTGTAAAACTTAGGTTGATACATTGAAATTTCCATTGCATTGAACTGGCTTAAGCCATCTTAAGCTTAAATTGGAATACCTCATTAAATTAAGTTGAAATTTCTTGACTCGTTATGTTAACTTGATTTAAATGATAGAAACAAGCTAGGATAACTTATTGAGCTGGTGCCTTTTTGCAGTGTAGCCATATAAATACCAACAAAATCCCTTGTTGTTCCAAGCTCCCAGTGAAGACATGAGATGGCTGATTGGCTGAAACCTGAATATAATGACATCCAATGACATCACATCCAAACTGTACCTATTTGTCAGGACTGGCAGTATCCTCCTGCCTATTTCCTTGTATTTCTCTTGTTTCCCCTCCCTCATGTTTCTTGTGTGTTCTCTTTTTCTCTGTCAGTGTCTCTGTGCCTGAGCTGAACTGGGTGTGGTTCATCTGCTCCTACACATCTGAGGTTCATCAAGCAGTCAACGCTCACAGTATGTAAACCCCGGTCCTTCACTTCAGTCTTTGCCAGATCGCCCAAGTCATTTTCCACCTGGATTTGCTGTCAGTCAGCAAAACTCTCACTGCCTCATCTCTCTGATCTTCCTTTGTCTGCCTTTCCTTGGCACACAGCCGCTTCAAGCTCCAACGAACTGCACATTCTGAACATTGATATTCTACTAATAAACTGCTTGCACTGATGTCTGTCTGTTATTCTGTTTTTGGGTCCTGCAAACTTACCCATTATGATCTTGCCAAATGGACCCAGGATTTTCGGGACAAGAACTGGCGCTGCAGAATGCCACAGCCACGGCCAACTCCTGGGACAGCACAGCCAGATGCTCAAGACGTTCTCTAAAGGAAATCAAGTCATAGCAAACCAGGTAACACAATTAGCTACAGAAATGGAACAATTAGTGTTATGCCCTGGATCCAGCCCCCTTCTGCAGTGATCTTGGTGAGTGTCGAAGCGTCTTCCAGCAAAGTTTCCTGGTATTCAGACAATGCTCACACTTGTTCCCATCGGACACAAACAAGGTAGGGCACTAGATTGGGCAGAGGCTTTTCTGGCCAACTGGCCCATTTCCTCACTTGGCAGTCGATAATGTTGAAACAGGTCTCATGTAGTGTGCCAGACTGCTCCTTAGAGTTCCACACCCTTGCATCCGACTCCCAGGGGAGTGAGGCAACTAACTTGGGCTCTCTGATCTTCACAGCTGTTAGGCTGGATTGCCTCTTTAAGAGAACGGCATTGGGGAAGGGTAGGCCGTTCCCACTCGCAAGGTGCCAGTTAGATCACGTCTACTCCTCCTTTCCAGACTCACCATGCTCCCTTGATTGACAACAATCCACCTCTTCTCGACAGTTCCCTGGAGGAACCTATGCGGCTGCGAGGAGCATGCCTGACAACTGAGCAGAGACCATGGCGGATTCAGGAGGGTAAGTGCTTGTACTAGAGAGGATCAACTGCCAAAAAGATGTAGAATGCTCATCAGTAGCAGTGGGGGTTCTGGTGAGCCAGTCTGCATCCCATTTCTTCCCTCTTTTGGTTATTTTTCTGCTTTCATACAAATTGTCCTGCCTTGCCCAAGTATTAGTTGATTCAGGGCTGAAGAGAACTGTGTTAAAATAAAGAACTAGAGAGACAACAACTGGCTAACATTGCGCTTGCGCCCTTAAGCCTGGTTTAGGCTTCTGCGTCGCGTCAACGCCGTACCTACGCTGTCGACGCAGACCCCTACGCGGACCCTACGCCGTAGCCTGACGCGCACCTCCAAAAAATCCTTTTCACGTCACTACGCGTCGACGCGACGCGTAGTGACGTGAACGTCGAGGACTGTGATTGGTCCGTTCAGAACGTAATTTTCGGTTCAGTCGCAGCCCTATGGTCGCAGCACAACAACACCGCCATTTTCAAAGTTTCTGTGGTGAGAGCTACAAGAAAAACTGGACCAAGCCGAAGAAAGAATTATCGAGGAGGTACGCAAGTACGACCACCTCTACAACTCCTCTTCGCGGCAGCAAGAGCCCCCCGAAACCATACAAAGACACAGCCGCACCCCCCTAGCGGCTTGGCGGTGAATTGCGGAGCAACGCGTTCCCTCGACGCAGAACTACGAATGCTCAGTGACGGCGTAGGGTGTACGCTGTAGGTACGGCGTCGCCGCGACGCCGAAGCCTAAACCAAGCTTTAGTCTCTCTTCCGCTCTTGACGGCAGGTTGCTTTCTCAGATCATTCATCAGACATTGATTCTGTTAGGTAACCATGATGAAACCCTGAGTTTTAATGTGATCCATTCCCCAAGCTAACCAATAATTCTGGGTCATCCCGGTTAACTTAACTTAAATGCATAATCCTATTGGGAGGCTGAAAGACTATATTACTAAAGCCCTAATTTTTACGCCACCTGTCTATAGGTGTCCCCCTCCAAAGGGGGTGCAGCACTGGTTAATCCACCACTCAGTCTCACTTTCATACTCCCTGAATATGAGTGAGCTCCAGGAGGTTTTTTGAAAAGACTTAGCACACTTCCTACCCCTGCATCAACCCTATGACTGTGCCATTGACAGTCTCCTAGGTGCACCCTTACCATTAAGCAGGTTGTTCAGTTTATCTCACCCTGAAAGAGAGGCAATGGAGAAATACATCCATTAGAACTTGGCATTATCCTCTTCCCCAGTTGGTGCTGGTTTCTTCTTTGTGGGTAAGAAAGACAAAACACTACATCATTGTACTGACTACAAGCTATGTTTGCATTTTGAGTTTTGCAGAGTGTCTGTCAGTTTTCTTGGCTACATTATTGAGCAGGGGGCAGATGAGGACAGACCCGCACAACATAAGGGCTGTGGTGGGTGGCCAAGACCAGACACCCAGAAGCAACTGCACTGGTTCCTGGGGTTGGCCAACTTCTTCTGTCGCTTCATTAGAGACTACAACAAGGTAGCTGAACCCCTAACCCGCCTAACCTCTCCCAATTCACCCTTTCAGTGGTCAGTTATGGCAGAAGCTGCCTTTGACAACTTCCAGAGGAGGTTTTCGTCAGGCCCACTTTTGGTGCAGCCAGATCTGGCCAAATAGCTCATAGACGAGGTAGGCGGCTTCTGACCCAGGGTCAGCACGTCACAGAGAGGTGCTAATAGTTAAACTGGCATTGGAGGAGTGACATCACTAGCTAGAGGGGTCCAAGGTGCTATTTGTGGTCTGGATGGACCACAAAAATCTGTTCTGTTTTATATTCAGACAGCTTAATATCTCAACTCTCGCCAGGCATGGTGGGTATTGTTTTTTTGTTTTTTTTTGGTAGGTTTAACTTTACTCTGATCTATTATCCTGGATCCTGCCATATTCAGCTTGACGCTCAGTCTCAACTATATGTGTCCACAGACTCTTCCAGCAGTCCTGAGAGAATCCTGACCTCCTCCTGCCTGGTCAGAGCTGTTATCTGAGAGTTTGAGTCCCGGATCCAGGAGGCTCTACATTTACAACCTAAACCAGGTAACAGTCCTCCTAAACTTACCGTTGTTCCTGAAGTGGTCCGATCTCAAGTGTTGCATTGGGTCCACATTGCTCGCTTCACCTGTCACCCTGGCACAAACCATATGTTGTCTTTCCGCAAGAAAATCTATTGGTGGCCCACACATGGACTCAGACATCCATGAATATGTTAAAGCCTGTTCACCGTGTGTGCAGAGTAAAGCCTCACACTGTCCTGCATAATTTATGAACATCATAATTGCATATTTTTTGATACAAACCCTTTTCCAAAAAGTTGGGGCACTGTGTAATATAAATGAAAACAGACTGTGATGATTTTCGAAATGCTGAAAGCAAATATGTAATTGAAAATAGCACAAACACAACATATCAAAGTCCCCAGAGATGAGGAGGGTCTGGGGGTGCAATGTCTGCACCTGTGAAACCACAGTGTGTAACAGCTTGCATGCTGCTGCTGCATCGGCTGGCAGGGGGATGTACAGGATGTACGAGAACTCCCTCGGATATAATATGGCTGAATGCGAATGTCTCTGGTGCAGCGCTGCTCTTTTACACTGATGTGCCCTGGTATTCTTTGCAAACATTGGTATGCCCCTACCACTATACCATTCTCCTCCATTCTCCTGTCTGATTTTTTGTTGGCATAATGGCAATTTTTGTTGGAGACTATGTGGCACTAGTGGAGCCAATCACTTCCATATTTTCTGGGACTGCCAGGTTATAGAGAATTTTGGGAAAAAATCCATAAACATATAACAAATGTAATGGGGAGGAATATTACCTTCACCTATGAATCTATGTATTTGCGAGATATTGACGTCACAATTGGAACAAAAATGGTTAAAAAATTGCTTTGTGTACTATTGACAGCTACTATAAAAAAAAAAATCACAAGAAAATGGCTTAAAGTGGAACCACCCACCATTGAGGAATGGATGGATATAGTACGGGAAATTTACATTATGGAAAAACTGTCTTTTTCCCTAAGAGTATAAAAAGAAAAGTTCTATTGGATCAAATGGACTGAGTACACAAAACCTGTAAGATCTGATTTCACTTGAGTCTATTTCTAATTTGTGACAATCCACTCTTCATTTAAAATACTTTTGTGTGTACCACTTTCATAAGAATTCTATCTCTAAGATTTATTTATTTATTTATTTTTTCCCCACTATGTGTGAAACTGAGATGCCTCAGAAAGTGAGCTCCCCTGGTTCTGTTCACTCGATACAATACTTGAATGACTTCAAAATATCTTGGAAGAGCAGCATGGAAAAGACCCTTAGACTTCCTGGAATCACCCCATCCAATTATCAAGGGGAATGGGGCGGACAAACCAAGGGAAAAGATCCTTTAGGGGTAAGGATTGCAACATTGTGAATGAAAATGGAAATATTTACTTTCCAAAAAAAAGAAAATTAAAAAAGAGAGAGAGAGAGAGAGAGACTACACTCCCAGTACTCCCTCTGCAGTCTGGTTAGTGCTGTTAGTTCTTCCATCTTATCTGGGAGAGATCTCATGTTCCCCACAGTAAGTGTCATGGATGGTTTGTACTGTCTTTTCTTCTCACAGCACTTCATCCCACCTCTGCATCCCCTTCTCCTTCTCCTTATTTCCTTGGGGATCTCCAGTCTTTCCCATGTGTAAACAATGGACCCAAAGTTCAATGGATCACCCGAGTTAAGTAGTCCACAAAGTAGTAGAAAGCAAATCACTAGTCTCAGCAGTTGTACATCCATATGTATGCACAATTGACCGAGACTAGTGATGGAAAACAACACGAGAAAAGCACAAAAACACAATGGCCGGACCTGCTGCCAGTCATGCAATGCCATCTTGAAAACATTCATTTTACATGAAAGCATGAAATGCTTACAGGTTAGCCCATGCCAGTGCCCTACCTCAGAGGGCCACTTAATGGTCCCTCACTTAAGCATTTTGAAAAGGAGCCTTCTAACTATGTGCAACACCTAACTGCCATACAAAATGCTCTATTCCAACAGGTGACAGCTACCACTAAGTGGAGAGCCAGCCATATCCCAGAAGAACCTGTTTTACCAGTAGCTGAAATTCTCAACAGAACAAGCAAGTAAGGAAACTTGCACAATGTATCACAAGCATGTGATTGGATATATGCAGTGACTGGTCCTGGTGGTGGTGCTGCCCTGGGATAGGAACTCTGAACTTTTGCCTGGTCCTGGAAATGACCTGCAACAACACCTGGTTTCAGCGGATGGTGATTAATGCACTGGGCTCCACAGTGTTTTTGTGGTTTTTTTTTGTCCCCGACCTGCCTCCACACAGGTAATAAAGTGATACTGAACAGTGTGTGTCAGCCAGGAGAAGCACTGACAGACGCTGTGACAGAACAGCTAGCAGAGTTGGTGTGTGCACAATGCAACCAGAGGAAAGACGATGCCAGTCATTAATCTATTTTTCAGCTTGTGTTAAAGCTATTTTTAACTTGGATTTTAACTTGTAATGAAGGTACTGATGTCCACCCTTTTTATCTACATGCTGTTTTTGGTTATCACAACTCCCCAGTAAAAGTTATCAGATTTTAATTTAAAGTCACACCCATGGCAAATTTCTGCACAGTGATGACCCTCAACATGTCTAAAACTCCTGGGCTGGTGAAGAAACAGCAGAAGACTGCTACAGGTACTCAACACCCTGGGCTCTACTTTCGTTTCCGCCGCTGGTTTGGCGCAAAGTCAGGTGCGCTTCGCCGATGGGGCGTGGTGGCGTAGACTTTGGTATTTTCGTCCACTGCGCTGCGGGTGCAACTACTCCGCCTTCTCCTTCATCGGACTGACTGATCCACACCACCAAGGCCACAGTATGTTGAAAAGACCCGGTGGCGAAGAAGGTCAGAGCTGCTGTCACCTTTACCGCGACCGGGAGAGCGTAGCCGGGGTGCGCATCGGAGGCCACGATGCGCGCTACCACGTTGACGACCTCCCTTGGCAGATGTAATTTGTTCCTGTGACTCTGAGATAGATGCAGTATATATGCTCTGTAGGATGCCACGGCTGTTTCTGGTTGGCACAGCGACGTTAATTGATTAGTTTGCATGCCTGTTTCATGTATTTACATTCGGTCAGGTTGAGTGACCATTACGCGTGCTTAACACGCTTGCGATGTGGTCAGATGAGATACTGATCAAAAGCAATTTACGAAAATCCACTTGCCCAGTGGCGCCCCGCTGGCACACAGAGTTTACCAGGTCTGGGGCGGCGTGCTTTCAGCGCACTTTTACGCCGTCGGTGTGGACTGAAATGGACCTAAAATCCAAATACGCCAGCTGATCCTGTGGACACCTCCCCCTACTGTGCCGCAACACCCATCCTGGCGTACCTCTGTGCGCCTCGGTTTACCAAAATACCAAGTGCGCTGCATGCCCTCCTGCACTACACGAAAATACCACTGCGCGGGGTGCACACCCTGAGCTCCGCCAGCAGTGGGGATGAAAACAGAGCCCCATATATCCATCTAACCCCACACCATATATCTATATGCCATGTCTGGTCTGTTAAAAATGTAATAGGATTGTTTTGTATCTTGTTACTGCAAGTGAACCACAGAATATTATAGTAAGAGGCTAAGAGGTGTTTTGATGCTGCTTCACTAAAGATACCACTTGTTGGGGAGGACAGAAACCAATAAATTTCAGAGCATCAGAAGTGAAACAGTTGTGTCTTGAATTGAATTGAATGCAACAGCCTGTTGATGCATGAAGAGCAGTTTACTTTTCTCCTCTGCTCTATATTGTTGTAAATCAGATTCAGCTGTCCAAGAAAAATGCTCAAAAAGGCTGCAGGAGTCAAAGTCCGAGAAGCAACTTTATTGCCGGCAACAAAGGGGAAACACTCAGAGACACACAAGGTGTAACTCTCATGAAGTTCTCCAAGTCTCTCCAACTTACAAGGGTCTGTGTCTGTCTTTTATACAGTTTTGCTCAAGGTCACCCCCGCCCTTGGGGTATCTTTTCTTTTCTGATTCTTCTATTTTTATACACCATTACGTTATCTTTTGGCAGCTTTCCTGCCTGGAATTTCTCTATCTTATCCAAACTTGTATTGATACTTTAAAGGTGCATCTTAAGGATGCTTCCTTTTTATTTTATTTTCTATTCTTCCAGATTACACCATTAGCTTCTGGTCGTCCTGGGCTCTATTTTTTAAAAAGTATTTACTTCTTACAATTACACCATTAGCTTTTGCTTGTCGTGCATTCTCTTTTTTTAAAAATATGTATAATCATAATAATCACCAGAAATCAGCATTCATTGAGACACAACAAATCACAGTATGATTGGTAACATTGTTGTCTTTTCATGATTAATGACAGATACGTAATATAGCTTGAATATAGTAAGGTTATATGAGGACACACAGGGTTATGCAAGGTCACAGCACATCCCGGCCAAAACCGGTTAGAACCAACCAACACCGGCTGCAGAGACACCTGCAGAACCATGGAAAGTACCAAAGGCTCATGATGCAGATATGGGCTCATATGATCTCTTGATATCTGACTTCTGCTGCGCAGTGTTAGCTGCGCAGCGTCAGCCTTGCATAGCATCACCCTCCTGACTCCTCTGTGTGCCTTTTCTATTTCTCTACTATCACACTTCTGCTACAAACTACCATTGGTTACAGTGTTTGACTCAATTCTCACATATCTTCACATGTCTTGTTGAGAAAATTATACTACAATATTAGACTGTTACAGTGCGTAAGCATCATTTCTACTTGTCATGGCAGTTGACTTTGTATTTTTTCCCGAGTGTTATTCATTCTTAGTGAATAACAGGTGCGGCCTTTCTGTGCCGGTAATGTATTGCGAATACGGACTGGTTATTGTTTGACATGAAGTGCGTCTGTGATTGCACTTAGGAGTACTGAATGGAGTGTCGACCAAATTATGTTTCACCATTATCGCACTAGTGTTAGCCTGAGAGCGCAGAGCTTATATGAAATATAATGTTAATCACATACAATAACTCAGTATTCTATGGGTATAGGCATAGCCTTGTGGGTCCCACTGGCAAAAGAAGAAAAACATTATAATTAGCCTACATTTTTTTTTTTTTATTATTATTTTTTTTTTTTTTAATGCCATGCTTTTTGGCCTTTTAGCATTGTAGCTTGTATGCAGCTAGGAGGTGCATATTTAAGCTTCTTATACAAGGTTCTCATTTTGAAATGTCACATGGAAACATCACTATTTAAAATGTCATCATTAGATTGTGGGAAGCAACAGTTTGTCTTCACAATCATCAGTTGCTTCTAAATGATATTTTAATTGTTTTTAACCCATTGACTGAAATTAATCTGAGCAGTTTTACTATTCTTTCACCATTTTATCACAGATCAGTGTTTTGTTTTATTTATTTATTTATTTTGTTTTTTGAGACATTCCTGCTTCCTTTCTTATTAGATTACACTTTGTTTACTTTCCCTGTTAGCGCTTGCCTGGGCTCATTGTTATCTTGGAGGCTAAGCTAACAAAACAACTATGCCCTAGCTCTAGAGGAAAGGTTCTCTTTTGGCCAGAGGATAGAGTTAGCGAAAAATTTGACTTTTGCATATGAATTACAGACTTTTTGGCTTATTGCTAAGAGTTGGCAGACTAATGGACAGTCACTCCTTGGACACATTGGACATCTTCCTTGAGTTATGTTAAATGCACTCATTTTATGAATTCATTAATATTCTGCAGACCGGATGGGAAGCTTTGCTGGGCTGGATGTTGCCTGCAGTCTGCCAGTTGACAGTCACTGCTCTACAGCTGTGACCAGTTCAACCTCATAGACAATACCCTCCTTGTGATCAATTAACTTGTTGGGCTGCAGCTATTTTTAAGCATGGGAATGACAGCTATGCAGCATGGTGTCATATTTTTGGAGAATAAAAGGTAAGGGCAAGGGAAATGAAGAAGTGTATTTACTCATCGCACTTTTGTAAGCAGTGGTACAGGAAAAGAAGAGGTTGGACCCAAATACAGGACAGCATTATTATTTGCTTTAATTTAACTCTGATACTAGTCAACAAAACAAAACAGACAGGGTACAAAACTGAGGCAAATGCCAGAACTCAGAAGTACAATAACTGAACTAAGAGCAAATGATGAAACGAAGAACACAGACCGGAACACTGCCAAGGAACACAAGCAACACAGACAGACAATCTGATAACTGAAAGAGAGAAAACACATGAGACTAATTTAACTAATGAAATACAGGTGACACAGAGCACAGGTAGGAAAATACAAAAAATAGACAGTGTAAAACAAAACATGACATAAGATAAGGTAAAACGTTACTGATCCAAAGCCAGGGAAATTAAGTTGTTACAGACAGCAATAAAAGCAAGAATAGAAAGATGTAGAAAAACAGCAAATAGGCAATAAAGAAGATACAATATAAAATCAACTATATATGTACATAATATGCAAAAAAAGTATAAAAAAAAATATTGCCTTAAAATTGAGAATTTTTGAATTGCTCATCTGTAAGATATGGATAGTAAAATACAGTAGAACACAGTAGAAAAAATATGTAAGTACAGTAAGAAGAAAATGTAATATTAAACAAGATATATGCATGGATGTAATGGATATCAGCAAATAAACAGCAGGTGAACCAAATTGTGATCACAGCAGCCCAGTGGGGGGGTGGGGGGTGAAGAAGCTTCAAGTGTCCTTTATGTTACCATACAGTAAGTCCAAGGTTCTAGTGCCTCTCGTGTGACATTTAACATACTGGTTGAAGGTGCAGACAGGAAAACATGATTGATGTCACCAGAGATGAGGAGGGGAAGTGATGCCTGTAGCGGTGAAACTACAGCATGAAGGAGCTTGCCGGTTGGTTTAGCATTGGCCGATGGGGGGATGTGATGGCTATTGCAATGACATGCAAGACCTTCCTCAGGAGGTAATATGTGTGAATGCTACCAGCTAGCAGCTCTACACTGTAAAAAAAACCCTCAAAATTTCAAGGCAATAAATTTAAATTACATTTTAAGTTGGGCAATTAAACTAAATATTTTAAATTTTGCTTTGAGTTTGCTCAACTCTGAATTCTCATTTTTGTCAACTCAACCGTAAGTTGTACTAACTTGTCATTTTACATTGTAATAACTTTTAATCCTTACTTCTACTAACTCTCCTGCAAGAATTTTACATTGAAGTAACTGAATAATTACAGAGAATCCACTTTCATTTGGTTAAGAGGAATTTAAAATTGTCACACTGCAATAGTTAATAATGTAACTCAACTTTATCATTTAGAACCAATAACTTCTAATCAAATAAATAATTGCAGATGTAACATATACATTCAAAACATTTGTAATGATCAAATCCCTTCCAACAGGGCCAAGTAAGTGCAAACTTGTTAAGACTAGTAGTCTAGAAATTTTTGTTTTGACCCAAAAATGGCTAAAACAAACAGCACTTGAACGAAAGGAGCCATTGAACAAACAAACGGTTTATACAATCCACAAAAAACTACAAATACAACCAAACAATGCCCAAGTCTAAACAAACACAAATTCAGCCCTAAACTAAACTATTGACTACACCATGGCAAGCGGGTAGGAAAACAGACAAACTCTAAGGATAAACTTAAGGTAGGAACCACTAAGGGAACTATGCAAGAACTAACCAAAGCTACGAACACTGCGAAGAAAACCAAAAAATCTTCACAAGGCGACTAGAGCAAGAACAAGAGATCTAAGGAATGCTAGGAAGACGAGAGAATGGCTGGAAAGTCAGGCAAGGACCATTGACAATCTGGCAGCAAGGCGAAGCCGGCACGCTGCTTAAGTGCAGGTGTAATTAGCCGGACGAGCCTCAGGTGCGTTGTCTGCCCGCAGCACCGCCAGGCCACACCTCCACTGCTGACACAGGAGGGGAAGAAAAAGTATAACGTGAGAACAAGCAACAAACAAATGCAGAACTGGCCTGTAACTGACCCTCTTTTCCCCTCTTTGCATTCCTCAGGAGAAATGGAGTTATAAAACAATCAGACTTTTAAGAGTTATTGACCATTTGGAAGGTTCACTGGAAGGTGTGAACTCAGGGAGAGACAAGATGTCTGGTTGTACAACAACTTCTCACATTCTTTCAGGGCAACAAGAGTCACTGATGGCTCCCACTTCAAAGGGAATCTTCTGCTCAGGATGTTCTCATGGAGGTGCTAACTCTTTCTTGATAGCCCACGGGAGTTAAGGACAATAAAACTGCCTGGAAGGACAAATGCCGTGTCTCAGACAAACCAGATAATGCTGATGGGTTGTAAATTAAACATTCCTGAAGCAAACTGTGCTGTATGTCCTTTTTCTTAACCTACCAAAATAACTAAATCTCTATGTTTGATTTAACTGTGGATGTTTTTACATTAGCCCATGATCTGTATAATAACAATGCTTTTCTGGTGTTTCTAACTTACAGGATGATAAAACTGTGATTTTAACTATCCCAAAAAGTTTCTCTGAGTTTCTACCATGAAACCATACTGCCATCTAGAGGTTCGTAGCGGTTAAGTTGAATATGCTCGACGTGAGACAGTTATTAATAGTAACCATAATAGCGATAATCATTTCGGCAAATATAGTCTGCCCTTCTTTATTCCCTCGTCATATTAAGGTAGTCATACCCTTAGTCATCATGTTTATTAGGATTAGTATTAGGAAATATTATCATGTTTACTGTTGAATGTTGTCATCATTCATCCAAGGTGTCTGACGCATGCTGTGAACAATGTTGAAATGCCATTGAAAACTGATCATTTAAAATATATTTGATTGACCATAGTGAGAAGCAGATGAGCCCCTCTTATGAATCATTAATTAATTCTCACTCTGTGAGGTCAAATCACATTGCGCGTCTGCGAATCATCCCACATGCGTGACAGCCTATTGATTAGACATGCCCTGGAGCAAGTATATTGGCTGCAGCATGTAGTGGACACTCAGTGGTAGTTATGTTTTGTGTTCATGTTAAATTTTTGTTCAGTAGTTTTCGTCTTTTCTTAGTCTTCAGTCTTCTTTTTGTCTTTGTCTTATTTCGTCTTCATTCATCCGTATTCTTTATTCAGAAAAAGCATTTTTCTATTTTTTTTTATTTTCATGAAACTTTAATTTTTGCTCGCCACGTTAAGCGGCATTATTTGTTTTGTTTTTGTGTTAAAATTCTAGTAACGTAATAATAATTTTGAAGACTTTTTCGACCGGCCATCGAAGAGTTTCTTAATTTTATTATTAACAATCTAAAGTCTCGCCACATGGTCGCCGACTCAACCTAAAACCTGTAGCCTGCTGCTGACCTACTGGTTAAATAACCATCAGAAGGCGTTCTTCATCTGTAGCCGACACCGAAGATCCTCAGCTCCCAAGACATCCCTGTCCAACACCCGCTCTCAACCGTGGTTTGCTTGATTCGTCCGGCAGACCACACCGCAGATCAGAGTTACGGACGTTAACGTGGAGCCTCTTCGTGTCAGTTCGGAGCAGACATCTACAGGAGCGTCACTGACAAAGTAGGCATGCTTAAGCAGTTTTGAATAAGAGTTGGTCCGTGAGGTTGAGAGACTGTCATTTTGTTAAATTCTCTCAATCGTTCATTCAGCAAATTAACGTTACATTCGCATCCCCATTTTTCCCTTTAAACCTACTTCTCACTATCGCCAAACTCATTTGGCCATTCTCTTGCCAGAAGTTTCTCTCTGCAGTTGTTTGTGTTACTTCGTATCACCCCTATCATTTGTCGTATTATCCATTATTCATATTCATTTCATTATTGTGTTTAATAAATAATCCTTTTTTCATATAAGTCATGGTCAGACGGTGTCCTTTCGAGCTGGATATAAGCGATCCCTGTACTGAGAATTTACGCCTTAGATTATCAGGCTGATCTACTGTTGGTTCATTCGTTGTCACTACATCAGCATTATAAGACATGATAAATAAAATCCTTCTTAGCTGAGGAAGGTTGGTGCCCTGCAGTTTATTAACAAATGCAACATTAATATAGAGGGTTAATAACTAATTCCCCTACACAAACAAATAACAAAAAATCAACTCATAACAGTACCCCCCCTTAAGGGACGACTCCTGGCGTCCCACCAGGTCTACCGGGATTGGCCCGGTGAAAGTCCCGGATGAGCTGGGGGCCCAAAATGAATTTCCTGGGCACCCAAGAGCGTTCCTCCGGGCCATAACCCTCCCAGTCCACCAAATACTGGAAACCTCTGCTTAACCACCGGACATCCACCAAGCGCCGCACCCCGAAAGCTGGGTGGTCGTCGATGATCCGGGCGGGAGGAGGGGGGAGGGAAGGCGGGCACAGCCAGCTGGAGGTGACAGGTTTCAGCTGGGAGACATGAAAGGTTGGATGAATTTTCATGGCCGCTGGGAGCTTTAACCGCACAGCCGAGGGGGAAATAATACTGTCAATAGGAAACGGTCCAATGAACTGGGGAGCCAACTTACGTGAATTGACCCTGAGAGGGATGTTTTTTAGATGATAGCCAAACCTGTTGCCCTGCCCAGTACATGGGCGCCGGAGTGCGGCGCCTACCCGCCACCCTCTTGTTGGCGTCGGCTGTGTGTAGTAGGGCTGCCCTCGTGTCCTTCCACACTTGGCGGCACTGACGCAGATGCTCCTGGACCGAGGGTACCGTGATCCGACTCTCCTGCTCGGTGAACAGCTATGGCTGGAACCCCAACGCAGCCTTGAATGGAGAGAGGTTGGTGGCCGAGGAGGTCAGGACGTTGTGGGCATACTCAACCCATGGGAGGTGTTCCGCCCTGTCGGAGGGATTCTGCGCTGCCGCACAGCACAGAAAAACTTTCAGACCTGAGAGATGAACTGTGGGCCTCTGTCAGACACAATATCCACAGGGATTCCATGAATGCGGAAAACCTGTTGGACTAACTGGTTGGCCATTTCTCTAGCTGATGGTAACCCAGACAACGCAACAAAATGAACCGATTTAGAGAATCGGTCCACTATGGTGAGAATAGTGTCATTACCTTTCAACCGTGGCAGTCCCGTAACGAACCGGGAGGGGCTGGAGGAGACCGGAAGGAGCCCGATGCGACGCCTTGCCCCAGGCACACACAGTGCATGCCGCAACGAACTCCCGGACGTCCTTCTCCATGGTCCGCCACCAGAATTCCCTTCGGAGGAAGGACAGCGTTCGGGCTGAGCTGGGATGGCAGGCCAGCTTGGAAGTGTGTCCCCACTGCATAACCTAAGAGAGCACTCCTGCTGGGACGAAGAAGGTGTGGGGAGGACGCCACCAGGGTCCAGCTCCGCCTGCAAAGCGTCGCGCACTAAGGTCTCCACGTCCCAGGAGACCGCAGCCATCACCTGATCCGAGGGCAGGATGGTTTCTGGCTGTTCCTCAGCGTCGAGCTCCAGTAGCATGAACTGCTGGGACAAGGCGTCGGGCTTGATATTGCAGGAACCATGGCGGTAGGCTAGCGTGAAGTTGAACCTACCGAAGAACATAGCCCACCTCGCCTGGCGGGAATTCAGCCTTTTTTGCTGTCTGGATGTATGACAAGTTCTTGTGGTCGGTCCACACCACAAACAGCTGTTTGGCCCCCTCCAGCCAGTGACGCCACTTCTCCAGCGCCAACTTCATCGCTAGCAGTTCCCAGTTCCCCACATCGTAGTTCCTCTCTGCTGGGCTCAATTTACAGGAGAAGTAGGTGCATGGGTGAAGGCGCTGCTCCGGGGCTGCACGCTGGGATAGCACCGCACCCACCCCGATGTCTGAGGCGTCCACCTCCACCACAAACTGCCTGGTGGGATCCGGCTGGATGAGCACCGGCGCCGCAGTGAACAGAGTCTAAGGGTCCTGAAGGCTTGCTCCGCCTCCTCTGGTCAGGTGAAGGCCAGTTTGGTGGAGGTGAGGCAGGTGAGCGGCGCCACCACTAGGCAAGTTTTTGATGAAGCGCTGGTAAAAATTTGTGAACCCCAAGAACGTGGGAGCTGCTTGCAGTTGGACAGCATGGGCCACTCGGCCACCGCTTGCACCTTAAGAGGATCAGCCCTTATCTGTCCCCTTTTGATTATGTAGCCTAGAAATGGGATAGACGACTGATGAAAGGCGCACTTCTCCACCTTGATAAACAGTCTGTTCTCAAGCAGTCTCTGCAGCACTAAACACACATGGCGGACGCGTTCGTCCTAGCTGCGTGCAAAAAATCAAGATGTCATCAGCCGACTGAGTGCAGGCAGGTGGTGAGACAAAACGCACTCCAGCTGAGAATTTTTCCGGCTGGCCAATCAATGTGGGGGTTGTGGGCTTTAAGCGAGGGATGGCCCAAAACCAGGCGAGCCAACAGGGAAGACAAGATCTTAAAATGTAACGTCTCGTGATGGTTACCAGACACGACCAGCTGCAACAGAGTGGTCTGATGAGAAATCGTTGCGAGGAGCTTGCCATCTGGTGCATTCCCCTTATCTCTTTGGTTAGAGGGATTAGGGGAATACCCGCCTGGAGCGCAAACCTGGAGTCAAGGAAGTTGTCCTCGGCCCCAGAGTCTACGAGAACGCGTAGTGGCCAAGCACCACTCGCACAAGTTAAAATGGCCTGCAGCTCAAACGAGGACGCGTGGGTGTGATGGAATTGGTCCAGCCCGACAGTATGCCCACTTTTACTGCCAGGCGGGCTCTTTTGGCCGAATGGGGCACTGGACTACTCTATGCGCGGCCTCCCCGCAGTAAAGGCAGACACCGGAGTGGAGCCGATGCAGCCTTTCTGCCCAAGTGAGACGGGCGCGACCCAACTGCATGGGCTCCTCCCCTGGGCAGGGAGTCGGGAGCGGAGAGTGCTCCGTTATCGGGTGTCTGGAACTTTCCCCCGCTGGGTCTCGCCCGGCCCCTTCGCGGCGGCGATTGCGCAACAGGTTGTCTAACTGGATGGCCAGCGACACTAGCGCCTCAAAATCAGTGGGCCTATCTCGGTACGCTAGTTCGTCCTTAACCCTATCACTAAGCCCCTTGGTGTAAGCTGCCTTTAATGCCTCCTCATTCCATGAACTGAACGATATAATCCACCACGTGCAGAAACCCTTAGCTGAGATCCATCAGCTTAGCCGAGGCGTTGCCACGATTTTTCGGGTGATCAAACACTGAACAAAACTGGTTAACGAATGACTCGTGAGTTAAGGCGTCAGGGAGCAATCGACTGCACTCATGTGCAGTTGCGCTCCCCAGAGACCCAAGCCCACATTTATGTGAACCGAAGGGGGGTCCATTCCATCAATATCCAAGTGATCTGTGACTCACATTGCCTGGTGACAGTATGTATGTATGCCAATTTCCCCGGGTCGGCACATGACTCACTCATCCTGGTGAATTCTAGCATCCCTACAGTCTTTCGGGGGGGACACCCCTCTGGATGAGGGGATGGCTCAGTCATCCTCGAAACTTGCCATGCGCCTCGCCAGCGGCGTTTTTAAAGGTGAGGCAAGGAGCTGGTGTGATTGTGGTTAAGATTGAACTCGGCAGTGTCAAACCCACTCCACGCCTTCTAGTGATGGGAATTCCGGCTCTTTTTAGAGAACCGGCTCTTTCGGCTCGGCTCACTAAAAAGAGCCGGTTCTTTCGGCTCCCAAACGGCTCTTCAGATTTTTTTGTTGCTTTAATCGATATATTACCAATAATAATGTAACATTATGCACAAAATGAATGAATAATGTAAAAAAAAAAATGTATTATACTACTATATTATAAATATGCCTTTATTTTTTCACTCTACAGTGAACTTTTAACTATTTTAAACTTTTAACTTTTTTATACTAAGCAACTTTAAAGTCAAGCAACACAGAATCCCTGAAAAACACACGACACAACAAAATGTAAATTAAAAATATTTACTTTTCAGTGCAACAATAAATAAACTATGAAATACAAGAACAAACTTTTAGCTTTTTTTATACTTAACAAATTAAAAGTGAAACACAGGATCCCTGAAAAACACACAACGAAATATAAATTAAAATATTTACTCTACAGATCTACAAAAAACAAATTATAAAATACAAAACAAATTTAGCTTTTTATATACTCAGATACATACATGCAGACAATGCACTCTGCTTTGGAGCCATCAATATATTTAAAGTGAGTCCAGATTTGGCTCCTTTTCCTGATTTCACTCATTTCTGGACTTAATTTTTGTGGGTAAATGTCCTCCGTTTTGCACTCTCTCTCCTCTCTTGACCCGTTCATGTGCTGCTGCTGCTGCTGTGTGTGTGTGTGTGTGTGTGTGTGTGTGTGTGTGTAACTGCCGCCCCTCCCCCCTCTGCTCAGCGCACTAAGCAGCGCAGACACAGAGACGACACCACGCATATTGACCAATCACGTGCGGCTTCAAGAGAAAAAAAGCGAGAGAAAAAAAGAAAAAAAAAAAGCGTCTCGGACGACGGGAGCCGGCTCCCGTCGTTCACTTCAAAGAGCCGGCTCTAAGAGCCGTTACGTTCACGAACGACACATCACTAACGCCTTCTCCCCTACCTGCTTCCGCGTTGCGCCGCTGGGTGGGACTGAGATGAGAAGGGGGAGTAGTTGCGCCCGCAGTGCACGAAAATACCAAAGTCTGCGCCGCCACGCCCCATCGGCGAAGCGCTCCTGACTTTGCGCCGCGCCCCCCGCCACGCTAGCAGCGGACACAAAAATAGAGCCCCATGTGTCTTTTTACAAACACTGAATTTTAACATGTAACAGGTTTATAAAAACCCAATAAAGTGTAAAATAAATGCAAGAGAATGGGAGTTCAAGGTACAGTGGAGATGAGAGTGAGTAAGTAAATTAACATGGTGTTGGCTGGACAGAAGGAATCTTTTAGAGGTCAACAATTCCAGATCCAACATTCTCAGTTGACTTGTGGATTCACTGAAGGAGTTTGTTTTTGAGGGATGTGACCCTTGCAGAGAGGTCTGTACCAAGTTCCATGAAAACCCTCTGAACAGTTTCAAATGTGTACCTGAGATCTTTTGGGTACTTCAGGTTTAAAACATTGATCATTTCAAAGAGGTAAGCAAAACCAGTTGGCAGGTCAGGGAGATCTTGAAGGACAATCCCTTCTTCCACAACAACAGCAACACTTGTGACACTTCAAGGAGCTGCGCTGTTATCCTCCAATACAGTGAGGATACCTACAATGCCCTCACAATGCCCTTCGTCAGCTCCTCTTCTGGGTCAGTGTCCTTGTGTTGACAGACAGGAAAAGACCACACAATACTTGCAAATCAAACTGTAAGACAGTCATTAAAACACTATGAATCAGAATAAGCTATTACTCTAAAAAATAGTTACAAATTTCTTGATACAACATTTTTTTCCAAATAGAATTAATTTTTAATATATAAAAAAATCAACACCATATCCACATTGAAGAGTCATGCATTATATGCTGTCCATTTTTTCAGAGTGAGGATGGGTTAAATGTTTATGGTGTGTGTGAGACATGTGCCAGAGGGCAGTAGAGGGTCTGAGTGTTCACTTTTCAGAGAGAGAGAGTGAGAAGCACCATGGTGATTAACCTTGGGTGAGCACCTGGGTGGCCTTTTGTCTGCTCTGGGTGCAGCATGGGTGCGAGAAGAAAGTTGCCGTGAAGAAGCTGGGAGCATGCAGGAAATGCCTCAGACTGCATGATGATGATAGTTTCTGCGATGACATTTACCTGTGCAGAAATAAGGTCTGTAACAAAGATGATACTTCTGATCACCATTATTTCCTCTGCCCAGGTGGGGGCAGCAAGAAATTCAGCAGCAAAGACAGCAGAAAAGGCAGTGGAGGAAGTAGCAAACTGACTGAAGAGCAGGAGAGTTTTCTGTCTGAACTTACCCCTGAGATGGCAGATAGATGCAGAAATGCATTCACCAACAGTATTGCCCGGACAGCTAACACAAACAAAAAACAGTCAGAGCTTTTGATGAGGATGGGCTCTGTGAACTTCCTGTCATCCTGATGCTGAAGGAGGTCACCTCCAATGCAGGACAGAAGGTGGGAACACTGGTGGATCTTGCATCTAACACAAACTATATTACCCATAAGGCTGCTGACAGGCTTAGGTTATGGAGTGAGGATGTGACCTTAGTTCTGTATGGTGTTGGTGGGATGACCATGAGAGTGAATACAAGGAGGTACCTTCTCAGAGTCAGAGTCAGAATACCCAAAGGCCAGGAGAGAGCCCATGAAATGGTCTGCTATGGACTGGATGATATTGCCAAGGTACACAAGGTAATAGAGACTGAGAGGTTGAAAGAATTCTTCCCAGAGGTTGAGCTGGAGGATTTAAGAAGACCAAGCGATGTCGAGCTCCTTATCAGCCACAGAGAGGGAAGGCTTGCTCCTCAAAGAAAGAAAGTTGTTGGAGACCTCGTTTTGTAGGAGAGTCCACTCGGGAAGACAGTGGGTGGAGCGCATCCTGATCTCTTTGAGGATGTGGAAGTGGCGGTGCATGAGTCAAAAACCCACTTTGCCCAGTCCATGAGAACAGCTGCTGTCAAGTATGAGGAGATTATCAGAAACACGTCAGAGGCTGAGAATGCCTGTCTACAAAATGAGCACCAGGCCCATGCAAAGTTTGCGACAGCCACCAACCGTGAGTTTCTTGAGTGGTGGAGATGGGAGAGCATTGGGGCAGCCTGTGAACCAAAGTGTGGAGGATGTAGATGTGGAAATTGCCAGTCCGGAGGGAAAGAAATGACAATGGCAGAGGAAAGGAAGCTTGAAATCATAAAAAGAGGTCTCACGTACATCATGGAGGAGGATACTCATGTGAACTCACCACATTGGGATGCCAAATATCCATGGATTGAAGATCCTGCCTCTCTCCCCAACAACAAGAGTGCAGTGGAAGCCACATTTTATAGAACAGAAAGGCAATTGGAGAGAGAGACTGAGTGGAAAGCTGCATATACAGCCCAAGTCCATGAGATGGTAGAACACAGTGCTGCCATGGAACTCACTGAGGAGATAAGAGGAACTTGGAAGGGGCCTGTCTGGTATGTAAGCCACTTGGTGGCACTGAACCCTCACTCAGTGGCAACCCCAGTGCGATTGATGTGGAACAGGAGCCAGAAGTTCAAGGGGCTGAGCATGAATGATCTTCACTTAAAGGGGCCAGATGTTCTAAACCCAATAAGAGCAGTCCTGCTGCAGTTCAGAAGAGGTATGTATGCAGCCCTTGGTGACATCAAAAGATGTATAATTCAGTGTGGCTGGAGGAACGTGAAATGCATCTGCACAGACAAACCAGATGAAGACATAAGGGAGTATGCCATTGCACGAGTCAATATAGGTGACAGACCAGCGAGGTGCATTGCACAGCTCGCTATGTGGGAGACGGCGAGGCTGTCCATCTTTACTCACCTGGAGGAGGAGCGCAGGGTCCTGGAGGAGGATAGTTATGTGGACGATATCCTAACCTCCCACAACAGTCTGGAGGAGCTGTTCAAAATCACACAAGGAGTGGAAGACATTCTGAAGGCAGGAGGCTTCTTTCTTAAATCTTGGGTGTGGTCAGGCCAAAGTGGGAGGCAGGGCACTGCAGAGGAAATCCCACAAAAGCAGGAGGCAGCAGCACAAGGTAAAACAATCATCCTTCCAAACCAGATAAGGGATGAAGACAATAAAGCCCTGGGTGTTGGGTATCAGATGGAAGAGGACATGCTTTACTTGCTGACATCAATCAACTTCTCCAAGAGGAAAAGAAAGATAAGACTAGGTGAGGATCTTAACAAGGAGGATGTGAGACCGTGAACGCCTTATCCTCTGAGCAAGAGAGAGCTGCTAAGTCAGGTAGCTGGACTCTACGACCCAATCGGTCTAGTCACGCCTGTTAAACAGAAGGGGGCAATCCTTGTAAGGAAGGCCTTCCAAGAGGCTGGAGGTGGGAAGATGACTCGGGAGACTTGGGATGAACCACTTTCAGAAGGTCTAAGAGAAGAAGCCACTTTTCAAAGAATATGTAGATCTTGGGCAAATCAAGTTCCACAGAAGCAACACACCAGCTGACTGGAGAGGGAAGCCATAGGGAATCACCTTCTCAGATGGAAGTGATAAAACCTATGGAGCAGTAATGTACCTGAGGTGGAACACAGAGAGGGGAGTTGACGTCTGCTTTGTGGAAGCAAAAGCCAAACTGACTCCACTGGATCAAAAAGGAGAAGCGGTAAAAGCTGAGATTTGTGGAGCAGTCTTTGCAGCCAGGCTCAGGAAGTATTTTGAGAGGCATGGAAGATTGGAAGTGGAGAAATGGTTCCATCTAGTGGACAGTCAAACAGTCTTGGGTGCCATCCAGAGAGACAGCTATGGATACCAAACCTTCTTTGCCAACCGTATGGGTGAGATCCAAAAGGCTGGACCTATTGAAGACCGGTGGTGGATTCCTGGAGAACTGAACACTGCTGATATAATGACATGAGGGTGCACAGCAGAAGAGCTTAGGGAAGGGTCTGTGTGGCAAAATGGACCACAGTTTCTGAGGTGGCCAGAGGAGACATGGCCCAAGAAGTCAGCTGGGGAAGTTGTGGCTTATGCTAGAGAGCACGTAAACAAGCTCCAGAGAAAAGCTTTCACAGCAGTAGTGACCAGAAGTCAGCTAAAAAGAGAGCAACACCTGCCAACCACTCAGGCAAGCTTTAAAGATCCCATCACAGACAAATCCCACACAAACCCCACAGGTGGTCCAGGGAAAACACCTGCTGACTCTGTGCCAAAGAGATTTGTGAAAGTGGGGAAGTTCAGTAGCTTGCACAAGGTAGTCAACGTTGTTGCCTGGGTCGAGCGGGCTGCTAAGAAGAGGAAGATTAATGAGAAAGGCAGAGAAGTGAGAGGCAAATTAACAATGCTGACAGCGAGAGAACGGGAAGATGCGCTCAGATATCTCTTCCTTGAAGCTCAAGCAGGGAAGACCTTTCCAGCTACGGCTCTTAACAGACTGGTGATATACAACGATGAAGACTCTGGGTTGTTGGTCTGTGGAGGGAGAGTTCAGATGTTTGTTGAAGACAAATCTGCAGTGCCAATAATACCATACGGAGCATGGGTAGCCATGTTGATAGCACGAGAGGCCCACAATGCAAATCATGAAGGTGTGGCAGGAACACTGCTCAGGATGAGGAAGAAGGCCTGGGTGATTAAAGGTCGACGACTTGCAAAGAAGGTAGTTGACAGCTGTGTTATCTGCAGGAAGATCAAAGCCAAGCAATGTCAACAAGTCATGAGTGAGCTGCCACCGGAAAGAGTAAGTCCTTCAAATCTATTTGAATTCACAGCTGTTGATTTGTTTGGACTCTATGAGATCAGAGATGAGGTAAAGAAGAGGACTAAACTAAAAGTCTGGGGCATTGTATTCTGCTGCATGGCTTCAAGAGCTGTCCATACCGATGTCATGAGTGACCAGTCATCAGAAGGGTTTCTCCTGGCCTATCAGAGGTTTACATCCCTCAGAGGACACCCAAAGAAGCTGTGGTCAGATGCTGGGACAAATTTTGTGGGGGCCAAACCTGCACTGAAGGAGCTCCAAAGTTTCTTAAGTAAACTAAACAAAGCTGAGCTTGAAGTTGAAGCTGCAAGGAATGGAACAGAGTGGTCTTGGAAGATCCACCCAGCAGACTCCCCCCACAGGAACGGTGCAGCAGAAGCAGCAGTTCAGTTAGTGAAAAGAGCCTTGAATAACCTTGGTGGAGGTGGAGTCTTTACATGGGGAGAATTCCAGACATTTCTCTTCATGGCAGCAAATCTGGTAAATGAACGGCCCATAGATGCCAGAGCTCAAAGTTGTGAAGACTATGTGGAGTACATCAGTCCCAACTCTCTTTTACTCGGTCGGACAAGCCCAAAAGGAGATCCAGGAGACTTTCAGTTTGAAGGCTACACATATAAAAGACTTCAAAGTATCCAGCAGGAAGTCAGCAGATTCTGGAAGAAGTGGAGTGAGCTGGCTGGTCCTAACCTGTTCATCAGGAGCAAATGGCACACGAAATGTTATGGTGGGACATGTGGTGTGGATGGCGGATCAAAATGCTTTAAGAGGCCAGTACAAGCGGGGCAGAGTTGTCAGTGTAAATCCTGACCACAGAGGAATTGTGAGGGATGTGAACGTGAGGACTTTTTCGAGCTACCCAGTCACAGTCAGAAAAAGAGAGACACTGCACAAGCAAAGGAAAGACACAAAAGGACTGTCATCCAAAATCCCCTCTACCATTGTGGATGTTAGATGTCTGGTGGTCTCGCTTCCCATTTAGGAGCAGTGTGAAGAAAGACTTTAAAAGGACTGGTGTGACCCCCTTGGGTTCATTAACCAGGAGCTCAACTGGGAGGTGTAGAGTCATGCATTATATGCTGTCCATTTTTTCAGAGTGAGGATGGGTTAAATGTTTATGGTGTGTGTGAGACATGTGCCAGAGGGCAGTAGAGGGTCTGAGTGTTCACTTTTCAGAGAGAGAGTGAGAAGCACCATGGTGATTAACCTTGGGTGAGCACCTGGGCGGCCTTTTGTCTGCTCTGGGTGCAGCTTGAGTGAGAGAAGCACAGAGACGCTATTGGTATGTATGGGTGTTTCACATACATTAATTATAAGTTAGGTTAATTCCCTCTCAAGATATGAGATTGTGAGATTGATTTGATCGATGATATGGATCTGAATCTATTTAATTTGTGAAGGCAGACAGCTGATTGTATGACTTTGATATGATTTAAAGTGTTGAAACTGATTCCTGTTTTTCTCTTTTTGAGGTTATCAACCTGATTTTGATTCAACAGCAAAGAAAAGTCAAATAAAAGAAAGGACTAAGTTGAATTGAGTTGACTCCTTCATCCTCTGTGCCAAGCCTGGTCGAGTTCAGGCAGATGAACTCTTAATAACTCGACACACATTAACTGACATCAGTTAGGCTACATAAAGTCATAGTCAGGGCAGTACAACTACTGAAGACACTCTGGACATTGGGAAAGATGAAGGGAACAAGGACAGAGATGCAATGGTTGAAGTCAATGTTAAATACAGCATTATAGATACATTGTAATAATATATTTACAATTTAGATTTATAAACACTCACAAGACAGTTCCTGAAGAGCTTTTCCTGATTGTCATGGAGATACAAGGGAAGGCCCTTCAATGCTGCAGTTTGTTGATGTGCAGTGATGTCAAAAGGCTGAAACAAAGAGTTGCAAAAGCATTACAAGATGTAACTGACATAGAAAGTAGAGTAAACATGCAAGCAGCTGTCCTCTCCCATATCCTGAAAATTCCTGTTGAATGCACGTCAAAGGTTTACTCCTTTTAAAGGATAATTTGGCATTTTTTAACCTGGGACCTATGATTGCTCACAGTCAAGGTATGTCCACTGAAAGTCCTTGTTTGTGTCACTGACAGGCTAAGATTATTATCAGTGTCTGACAACATTATGAAAATGATCCTGTGGCGGATGGGGGGGATCTCTCCAAATCCTGGTGCTGAATGCTGATGAGGCTCGTCAGGCTGTATGACTGGCATCTGGCAGGGTGCGGGTGTGGCCACTGGGCCTGAGCAGAAGTGCTCAGCTCGGTGCAGACAGTCTCTCTCTGCAGTTCTTCCTGCTTGGACCTTGAGAACATTGTAGGGGGATTCTTTGGGGCCTGTTTTTCTTTGCTTAGTGGTTTATGTTGGTTTGATTTTAGGCTCTCTCTCACACACACACATACAGCCACAGCACTTGCATACACACATCCATGCCACACTACTGATTACTCATTCCCTTTTTCTGATTTGATTAATACATTTCTTTGTTAGTAAGGTAAAGTAATGCCACGTGTGGTCTCCACCTGTCTCCACTTTTTTGTCCTGTACTGACTGTTTGTCACTACAAGGATCACTAAACATTGTAACAATTGCTACCAAAGTTATTACTACAGCTTCATAAAAAAGCCAAAATAAATTTTTATATCCATAATGTTCATAGTTATTAAATTAATTAATACACCTAAAATTCACCTCTTGATCCAGGCTGTTAAGGAGCTGATCCATCTCAGATGAAAAAGCTGTCCTCCTCACCCGATAGAGTCTCAGGAGCCTCCAAATGTGCTGATTAAGGGCTCCTCTGAAGTTGTCCATTAGGTTCTTGTTTGTGATGCAATAAAACTCTTCTCTTATCTTTTGAAAAATGTGAACAGGAAATTTAAATCCCCAATACCAAGTCAATACAATTTCAACACCATCTTCATGTTAAAATGTGGATTGTAATCAACACACACAACTCTTCTACTCTCATTTTAAAAAGACTGAATCATAAACACAACATAATATATTGTTGGTTAACCTGCTTACCTCTGCCTTGCAAAACAGAGCAGGCCACTGATCCAGAACCTCTGACACCATAGGCTGCAAGTCCAAAATCTCCTTGCGCCTCAAGGAGAAAGTCAGCTCCATCTTTGTCTGATGAGTGCAACATTCTTTTTCTTCTTCTTCTTAAACTCCTCAACCAGAGCCAGTCTTTCATCCTCCAGCGAGTCATCATTACATCATTATGGTTTTCTGGATGGTCAGGGACATGGTTAATCTCACCTCGCTTTGCTCTCTTCAGAGAATGACCTGCACCATCATCTTCACAGTTCCTCTTTTTCTGATTAAAGCTAACATCAATATAGCCTGCCTGACGCAGCTTGGACCGGTAATTGCCAAGTTTGTATTTCATGCTCATTTTCCATCCATCATAGCCTGTTTCACTGCCTGGTTCTAGAAGGCAGGGGTGTCTAATGATCAGAGCAAAAGCAATTGACTGAATCTGGTCTTGATCAGGATAGGCTTTCACTTCAAAAACTGCCTGAGCAATCTTGTCCAGATTTTCTATCTTCATGTCTCTTGTTAAGATGATACCTCTCTTGGTGTCTTTATGTGCCTCATTGCCTATGCGCAACTTTAACTCCACATCATAGGAGAGGGATGGAATGGGAAAAGATGAGGGCCACTCTGAGACACTTCACAGATAGTTCTTGATAAAAGCTGAGGGATTCTGGAGTGACTCCCTGCTGGATAAGCCGGCTGTGTCCAGGGAAGATCCTGAATCAACAAAGTCTGACTCTTGCTGATCAAGTGGAGGGGTCACATCCCAAAGAATGTGCAAAATAGCATGCTCAGGTGGCAACTCATGGATGTCAATCAAATTACACAGATCATTATTAAAATAAGAGCGCCCCCTGTACAGGGGGCAAGCATGAGATGCGTGCAGCTCAGATGATCAATGGTCACACTAGGAAGCACCAATCCTAACTCGTACCATACCAGAAGAAGGGGAGAAACTAAGATAAAAGCCCCTACCAAGCATTGCCACCCAAACGAAACATAATTCATACCGCAATAAATTATATGGGCATATAACGAAAACACAAAAATAGTGTACATCCACTTCAGAGCATCTGCTGTGTTCACCACTTCACACAAGCCACACAAGCCTTGTATCACATGAAAGCAGAGAGTCTGATGATCATGACACTGTCTGCCTCCTCACTGTGTGACGAAAACTCGGCGAGCCAGCAGCCAAAAAGTAGCAGAAAAATATTTTGCAAAATCATACAGTATGTCTTACCTTTGCTGTTTTGTGGTCAAAAGTTATATTCGAGCTTGAAAAAACGATGTTAATATCTGCTCCTATGACTCTGTGTTTGAGATCGACCTCGATGATTCTGGTTGTTTACATAAAGAGGAGGGGGTTTCTTGAGTGGGGGGAGCGCTCATATGAAATACACTATCTGTGGGCTTACTTCCTTCTGGTTCGTCATTGGTGTTTCTATGGTGAACTTGGGTCCTGTCCCTCGAAATGATCAAATGGAGGGGGCTACTCACTGCTGTAACTGTGCAGTTAGTTTCACTTTTCTATCTCATTTACACGTGAATAGGCAGAGCACTCAGAACAACAGCAAGCAGAAAAAAGGCTGCAACAGAGAAGATTCTTAGTGAGCCTGAAGAGATAACGGTACTACGGACAGATGCACTCCGATGAGCGCCTGTGTGAAAACATCTGTAAAACTGCTCAGGTTCATTTTTTTGGCATGTACTTTTGCACAGTTACTCATCAGATATTACTTTACTAATTTGTAGATGAATTTGGCTACAATCACATGACATGACAAATAGTGGTTTTCATTCAAAATAATGGATTTTTTTTAGGCGGAGATAAAAATTGAAAATTTGTACTGTGATGAATTTACTCTGACACAGTAACACATATGTTGATTCTGACCCTTCTGTAGTAATCTCACAGGTCTGAGCTTTCTTTTGAGACCAAGATTATTCACACAGCCCCTGTAGTTCTGAAGATATACTATATTTATTTTTGGTAGGTAATTTCGGATAGGAGGCGGACAAAATAGGCCTGGTATTGAAAAGGTTAAAGTCATAGTCCTCACATTGTAGTGCGAAGCTGCCTTGAATTTGAAGATTTTCCCAAAGAATGTTTTGCAGCTGTTCAACTGACCTAGGTACTTCAAGAAGTGCCACTGTGTTAGTTCTGCAAAGCATCATTATAATAAACGAGATATGTGCTTCTAACAAGCAGGTCAAATATTAACAAGAAAAGCAGATGTCTCCACAGGCAGAACAAGCTAGCGCAGCCAAAAAAAAATGCACAACATACACAAGGATCCAACAAAGACTGAATTGGAGACCAAAGATATATACACACATAAGGGGCAATTGCAAACAGGACACAAGTGAATGAAACAAGACACAGGTAAAATAAATCGAGAAATTAACTCAGGAGGGAAAACACAGAAGCAAAACTAACAGAAACACATTCAGAAAATCTTTTGAAATAAAATGACAGACAGGATGTGACAGCATCTTATTTGAATGGGAGAAAGGGTTAAAAAGAGAGTGAGAGCAACAGAGTTTTGTCTATAACATGTAATCTGAGGTAAATTACCATTCTGTGTCACTTCAATGGAGCAGGCACACTTTTGGAATCACCAGCACTTTCCCTCCCACTGTGTATGCAACCAATGGATGATGGTCGTTGAGAACCTCAGGATCAAAAGCATCAGTGTCTGCGTAGATGCTCTCCACAAGCTCAAAAGACCTAAGATGTTCAAGGTACCAAGAAGTGAGCTTTTTGCCAAAAAAGGCTACTTTTTAAGGGTGTAATGGCAATTTCAGTTCCTTGTACTTCATCTACTTAATACACTCCACCTCCCATTTCCTCACCAGGATATCAGGTCCTTTTGTGTTTTAAATTCTGATGTCTAGACCTCTTAACATCTATATACAAGATCCTGCAGGATGTCTCCGGTGCGAACAACTCCTTAGGGAGCCGGCACCGATACCTACAGCAGACAAAAAGGTGCAAAAACACACCTTTGGGTAGGGGGCGCTTCTAAGGTATAAATGTTTAGCTCTCCCCATGCTTGGGGTCTTTCTTCATTCTGATTGACCTTTTCTTTGCAAAGAAAATAAAAACCTTGTAGGCCGGCAGAAGTCTCTATTTCATTCTTCACCAGCAGCAGAGAATTTCCACAACAAAGAGTTAACTACTATGGTCACTATTTTATAGAATTCTGGCAGTCCACTGCACTGCAAAATAATACCCTTTACATATTGGGTCCCATGAAAATAAATGTCTTTAGAAAGGGACACAGTTTCAAGATATGGATACTCTCTCTTCATTACTATGCGCAGGGCAGCATACAAAGATGATGTCTGGATATCAGTTACTTTCTCCACATGTAACATTGACTTGAAAAGACTCTGGCTATCAAACTGGCATGCCATCATCTGCTGTTTTTTTAAGGACAGTGTGAGAAGTACATTTTTAAAGTTTTGAACATCATGCATCTTCTTGAAAAAGCTATGACTTTTGACTAAAAACCTCATTGTCCATAATTCCACCAATGGACCAAAGCAACGTAGAAGGTAAGGATAATGTTCAGCAAAGTGGTGCTTTGGGCGCAAGCTAAAATCAGGAAAAGTTTCTGTGAGCAGCCTTCTCTGATCAAACAACTTGATCTCCAAGTAGTGCAATATTCCCACTGACAAAACTGGTGAGACAACAATTTCAACATGCAGGTTCTCCCGCTGTCATCACTGTTTTCCAGAGGGATATCACCTTCACCTTTGTCGATGGCCACCGGAGAGATATCGCCTTCGCCGCAGTTTCGCTTTTGCTGATGGCCTCCAGAGGGATATCGCCTTCGCCGCTGTTCTCCAGAGGGGTATCGCCTTCACCTTCGCCGATGGCCTCTGGAGGGGTATCGCCTTCGCCCTTGCCGACGGGCTCCAGAGGTTTCGCCCTTGCCAATGGGCTTCGCCTTCGCCAAGGGACTTTTCTTTCGCCAAGGGTTCTTCAGAGAGATCTCCCCTTCATCAACGGTCTGCCGAGGGGTTCCACCTTTGCCATCGGCCTCTGGATGGGTGTGCCTTTGCTGGCCATCTGTCCGTCCTCCTGAGGGGTAAAATGTTTTGTGCTTAGTTCCTGTTTTATTTCCTGTTTTTCCTGTTTCATTTCGATAATCTTCCTGTGTGTGTCTTCTTGTATGTTTCCCACCTTTGTGATTGTGCGACTTGAAGTCTGTCGGTAGCAGAAGGATCTCCTTTGTCAGAAACGTCAGCAGCCGGACACAAGGAGGATCGAACACTTCCGTAGAGTTTCCCAGGAGCGGCCAGCGTCTGTGGAGTGAAGAACGACGCAGTCCGACCGACACCAATCCTGACCGTCTCTGACTGACTGACTGACTGACAGGTCCTGAGCATTGTGAGTACTGTACATATTCTCCTTATTCACTTGTTGGACTGCGCTAAGAGACGCGATCCTGGTATGCAACATTTTGATTTCCTGTTTTGATTTCGTTGGGAAGATCCGTGGTAAAACCCGGAGCGGACTTTTGGATGTACTTTTCCTTGATAAGGAAAACACTAGATTGAACTGAACTGTGGGGAAAACCAGGGCGGACTTGTCACTTTGAGGGATTGCACTGAATTCTATTACCACACACATACATGCCTGTATATTGCTCACTGGTTGATTAATACACTGTTGAACGTTACTTTAGTGTTCATTCTAAGTCACATACAGGGATTACAAACTGTTTTTTCATGCTAGATGCTATGGCTATACCTTACATTGTTTTTAGCTAGCTCAGTATTGTCGTTTTAAAATGCAAATGATATGCACATCGAAACTTATGTTAGATCAGATGACCATATTATAAGTTGTAATGGGAGGTCTAAATATGGTAATATGAGCATCTGCTATTAATTTGAACACACCAACCTTATGATGTGTTTAAATAATGTGTGAATAACACACCTTTGGGTGCATGAATAACACACCCACGGGTGAATAACACACCTTTGGGTGCATGAATAAAGTATTGACTGTGATGCTAATGTGCCTGTTAGCATGACCCATGATCTGAAACAAGGATTTTCTTTGTTTTCCTTTTTCAGAATTGGCAAAAACACCCTGACTAGGGAGGGAAGCGAGGTGCGCACACCCATGCAAGTAATCTACAGGTGCTAGACAGATATAACAGATATAAAAAAAAGGTGGTCTACACACTGTATGACCTGATGAAGATCCCAGGGGGTCGAAACGTTGCCTCTTTAAGCAAATAAATTTTCTTGGAGCATATACAGTGTGCAGACCACCTTTTTCTAAAAACACTGACTGACATGATCAATCACCACAGAGTGACAGAATTTATTTTATTTTATTTAATATAAGAAATAAGTATCTACATTTGCTCCTTCTAACTATTAAGTATATTACCTTTCTTGTTTTTCATTTTTATTCAGGGACTTTTTGTAACAAAAGAATTTTGACCTCATGACCACAGAGGTGGTCATGAAGTCCTTTGAGCGCCTTGTGCTCTCACACCTCAAAGACATTACTGACCCTCTCCAGGACCCCCTGCAATTTGCCTACAGAGCCAACAGGTCTGTAGACGATGCAGTCAACTTGGCCCTCCACTTCATCCTCCAGCACCTGGACTCCGCAGGAACCTACGCTAGGATCCTGTTTGTGGATTTCAGCTCTGCCTTCAACACCATCATCCCAACTCTGCTTCAGGAGAAGCTCTCCCAGCTGAGCGTGCCTGACTCCACTTGCAGGTGGATTACAGACTTCCTGTCTGACAGGAAACAGTGCGTGAAGCTGGGGAAACACGTCTCCGACGCTAAGACCATCAGCACCGGATCCCCCCAGGGCTGCGTTCTTTCTCCTCTGCTCTTCTCCCTGTACACAAACAGCTGCACCTCCAGTCACCAGTCTGTCAAGCTCCTGAAGTTTGCGGACGACACCACCCTCATCGGACTCATGTCTGATGGCGACGAGTCTGCCTACAGGTGGGAGGTTGACCATCTGGTGAACTGGTGCAACCAGAACAACCTGGAGCTCAACGCTCTAAAAACAGTGGAGATGGTTGTGGACAACAGGAAGAACTCAGCCTCACCTGCCCCCATCACCCTCTGTGACTCCACTATTGACACTGTGGACTTTTTCCGCTTCCTGGGAGCTATCATCTCCCAGGACCTCAAGTGGGAGCCGAACATCAGCTCCCTCATCAAGAAAGCACAGCAGAGGATGTACTTCCTACGGCAGTTGAAGAAATTCAATCTGCCAAAGACAATGATGGTGCACTTCTACACAGCCATCATTGAGTCCATCCTCACCTCCTCCATCACCATCTGGTACGCTGCTGCCACCGCCAAGGACAAGGGCAAACTGCAGCGTGTCATTCGGTCTGCAGAGAAGGTGATTGGCTGCAGTCTCCTCAGGACCTGTATGCCTCCAGGACGCGGAGGCGTGCAGAAAAGATTGTGGCTGATCCCTCTCACCCCGGAAACTTTTTGAGTCACTCCCCTCTGGCAGGAGGCTGCGGTCCATCAGGACCAAAACCTCACGCCACAAGAACAGTTTTTTCCCGTCTGCTGTCAGCCTTATCAACAAGGCCCGGAACCCCCCCGACACTCTTCACACTCCACCTCTGCCTCATCTTGCCACATTGACATAAATACAACTCTATGCATTACATTAACTCTCAGCTTGGACTTCCCTCTAAAAAAACAGACTGTGTTTCCGGAAAAAACAAACAAACAAAAAACAGACTTGTGTATATACTGTATATTTATATTGTTATATTTTGTGCTCTTATTTTTAGTAGATGTGTCATACACCAACTTCACCACAACAAATTCCTCATATGTGTAAAATCGTACCTGGCAATAAAGCTTTTTCTGATTCTGATTCTGATTCCAATTTCCATTTCCATTTCATAACCATTGTTGAAACAACTACAATAGTTTCTGTCCTGCGGGCTAACAGATACCAGATGTCACTGGTAGCTAGACCAGTAGGGGGTTGGACTTATGTAAATGAGATGCAATGAGCAGCACTGTGTTATGTAATGGGAATTCTTGTTATTCATCTTCTCTGTACTTAATCATAAGTATTCACTGTCTTTAAGCCAAATGAACAACCATATCATATGATTAGGTGCGTGCGTATGTCATAATCTGCTGACCATGTAACCACGTACAGTATGTTATTATGCACTGATTAAGTGAACCTTGTGTCCTGATTGTACAACACATTATGACGTGCCTATTGTGCTGACATTGTTCTGATGATAGAACAAAGTCATCCTGTCTACAAAGATAATATATTGTATATAATCTTTCAACTTCTCTTGCTCCGGGCTCTTTCTTGTCATCTCACACTTGAGACAACAAGAAGGGAGTCCGTCTGCAGGCGTCAGAATAAACTCACAGAAAGACAACGAACGACTCTGTGCTTTTTAGTACAAAATTGCCAGAACAAACTTGGCGTTGTCGGCAGGATCACCCGTGAGGCGACGTTCGGGACTCAGCGCTGCGGGTTTTAAGTCTGTACAGCTGGAGTCTGGGACTCCAAAACCCTGAACCTCCCTATCAAAGACGGTAGAGAAGCGGGGGACCTGGCACGTGAGGACTGACGCCCACTCACTGGCGTGATCCAAAGAACCTTTTCTGGCACACAACCTTGTCTTTCTGGTGAGTAAATCTGGAAAAGGTAAACGATCCTCACCACCTGGGGTGTGTTGTAATAGATGTATTAACAGGGCAGGTTTTGGAAACCGCTGTAGGATCAAGGAAGCTTCGGGTCAGGGACCCAGGGGGGCAGGTTTTGGAAACCGTTGTAGAGTCTGGGACTCATAGGTACAGCCCCTGTGCACATTAAAAAAAAAAAAAAGCTTTGAATGTTACCATCAACGATTGTTTAGGGTTTAAGTTTGCTGTTCTAAGAACGCAGGGGGTTAGAATAATTTTACATTACACTCTCACAAAAAAAAAAAAAAAAGTGGGGAGTTTAATAAAAACATCGAAATTAAGGTTAAAAGAAAAAAAAAAAAAAAAAAAAAACCTCTAGAGAAAACCAATAGTAAATATCTACACTGATTAGTTGAAGTGGTAATAAATAAAAATAAAAATCCAAGGTCCTTACAAATCCACCTAAAGAGAAGAAGAAACTAAAAATCTAAAACAAATTTTTTTTTTTTCTCTCTCTCTCTTCTTCTTCTCCTTTTCCTTTTTTAAACAATGGGTTCCAACAGCAGTAAAGGAAAAGCATCTGAAAATGAACCTCTGATGCGTTCTCCCAATATTCAATTTATGATCACAAAATATGGTGAACGGAGTACTGACCAAATTAAAATCTGGGTTCAGGAGTGTGGATTCCCATGCACTGGAAGTTTTAGCCTAAACCAATTAGAACACTTGAGAGTCCAACTAACAGCAAAGGAAAAAATCAGTCAGACAAAGCAAAAGAAAAAAGGAAAACTGTTTAAAGCAAACTGGGAAGCTTTTGGTTGTTGGCTTACTGAAGCCAACATCAGGGACAGAAAACAAAAGGCAGGGAAAGCTACACTAACCTCTGCATCTCAGTGCCTCAAACTAGATCCTGATCTGGACTCGGCTCCGCCCAGACAACGGCCAGCACCAGCTGCGGACCGAGAAGGAGCAGCCAGCGCTCCGGAAACAACTACAGCCACAGCCCAAGCCACACCATCACGGCCTGAGAAACCAATACCTCACCCAAGAGGGGAAAAAGAGAGACCTCCACCTTATGCTACCAAGTATTGCGCACCGCATACCCCTCCCCCACGGGATGCGCACAAAACACGACAAGGCACCATTTTCAAGCGAACAGACTCCATTTCTCAGTCAGACTCTGTGTTAATTGCACCGATGGTTGAAGTAGCTGGAGGAGACGGAAACTCTCAGCTAATCTTCATACCATGGACGTACAACGACATGAAAGAAGCTGCCAAACACCTCCCTTCTGTCCAAAATGGGGGAGAAGAGTTTGCAACACAACTGGACATCTTCTGTCAACAATTCAGACCTTCGACCAATGAACTGAAGTGACTGCTCATGGTCCAAATGGGGAACAAATGGACAAAAGTAGCTGGAAACTTCCCTATAGAAGAGCAAAGCCAGAGAGAGGGGTCACGGATGCGGGCGAGGCCGAGGCCGAAGACATCACAACAGAGGGAGGGGGGCAGGCCATGGGGCATCTGATGCTTGTTTTGCGTGTGGAATGATGGGACACTGGACTGGAGGGTGTCCGGAAAACAGGGGAGCTGAGACCGAGGCAGAGGCTGATTGACTGGGGGCGGAGCAGAGGACAGTGATGGACTCATCTGGTTGTGACGCAAGGGCTGAGACGGCAGACCACTTCACACAGCAGATAAGTAAAAATGCATCCACTGACATGCAAAACACGGCAGAAATAGCCCCACTCTCGTGTCAGGATAACGCTGAGGGAAAGCTTAAACATTCATTTTTGCTGTCAAAACGCTGTCCTGTGAATCTGTTAGGGAGAGATTTAATGTGTCGACTAGGCATAGTTTTGGTTTCCACTCCCCAAGGTATTGTTGTGACGAAAATTCCCCAAACAAATTCCTTTGTTGAATACGGTGGGGAAGACCTTGTGTATGCTTATCAGTGGAAGATTCCAGACACTACACTCAACTCTGTCAACAACACACTGATACAGGAGGCCAAGACACTAACTATAGACACACACACTGACATCATGACATCACGAAACCTGCACTGCACTTCTCACATCTCTCGAGGAGCAGACAATGAGTTTGAGGAAACTTGGTATCAGGCAGATCACAACAGGGACACACTTGGGCTAGATTGGTTATACTGGACTAATAATCAATGTGCTGTGTCAGTAACTCTGTCTGATCCATCTCTTCAAGCTCTGTTCAGGGTATCACACTCCTACCCCCATGTTTCACTGGTCAAACCAAAAAATAAAAGGTGGAAGGACTTGGGACCTTGGATAAAAGCATGCAACGAGGCCTCCGGGTGGGGAAAAACATCAGATCCTGATGTGGATTTCCACCCGCATCTGAAGGTGCACCGAAAAAGGTTTGCTACTGAAGTGACTGCGGTACGGACTGTTGAGCTCATTCCAGAAACAGATTTCCAAACAGCAACAAAGGTAAAAGATTTTTTTGATTCATCCTTCGGCAATCACACTTTCATAAAAGACGTCTCAGAAATTCCTGAGTTAAAACAGGTACCATCATGTTTGTGGGCGAAACACAAATATGATGTAGGACTGATTAAAGGCGCCGAACCGGTTGTGATCACACCAAAATCCTCGTATAGACCATGCAAAAATCAGTATCCTTTGAAGAAAGATGCAGTCGAGGGCATCAAACCAGTGTTTGAATCCCTCCTTGAAGCAGGAGTAATCATTCCATGTGAAAAATCTCCTGTGCGAACACCAATCTTTCCTGTGAAGAAAGTCAGAGATGCTGGGCAACCTGATGAGTGGAGATTTGTACAGGATCTGCAAGCAGTAAATGCTGCAGTCCATGCGCGCGCACCAAATGTACCAAATCCACACACAATCCTCTCTCAAGTCCCATCCGACAGTAAGTGGTTCTCTGTTGTTGACCTTGCAAATGCATTTTTCAGTATTCCAGTGGATAAAGACAGCCAATTTTGGTTTGCATTTCAATTTGAATCCAAAATGTATACTTTCTCGCGGCTCTGTCAAGGTTACACTGAATCGCCAACCATTTTTAATGCAGCCTTAAAAGACAACCTAGATTCACTCAGTTTACCAGCTGGTAGTGCCCTTTTGCAATATGTGGATGACCTCATGATTTGCTCCCCCACAGAAGAAGCCTGCAAACAAGACACACTTGCTCTTCTGAACCATCTGGCTGATAACGGCCACAAGGCCAGCTTGTCAAAACTTCAGTTTGTTTCAAAACAAGTCACTTTTCTGGGTCATGTGATCACAGCAGAGGGCAAAACCCTCTCACCCAAAGGAATTGAAGCAATCCAAAACATCCCACAGCCTGAAACAAAGAAACAAGTTATAAGTATTTTTTTAGGAATGACATCATACTGCAGACAGTGGATCCCAAACTATGCAGAAATTGAGGCACCATTAAGCGCTCTTGCTCATGGGAAAGGCCTCACAGCAAAAGACAAAGTCACATGGACACCTGAGGCAGTAAAAGCCTTTGTGGACCTGAAATTGGCATTGCAATCTCCTCCAACATTAGGCCTTCCAGATTGCACCAAACCATTCACACAGACTGTTGACGAACGGGGTGGGTACATGACTTCGATACTGACACAAGACCATGGCGGACAACAGAGACCTGTAGCCTACTTCTCATCAAGACTCGACTCAGTTGCTTCAGGACTTCCTACATGCCTTAGAGCTGTGGCAGCTGCTGAAAAAGCTGTGATAGCATCACGTGACATTGTAGGCTATGCTGATCTCACTCTACTGGTACCACATGCTGTTTCAATGATTTTGCTTGAACAGAAAACTTCTCACCTGTCAACAGCAAGGTGGCTCAGATATAACACGATTCTGCTTGACATGCCTAACATCACTGTTAAAAGATGCAATGTTCTTAACCCTGCAACTTTTCTCCCTACACCAGATGATGGACAACCGCACGACTGCGTGGCAGTCATAAATGAAACCTGTTCTCCCAGGCCTGATCTGCAGGACACACCTTTACAGAATGCTGACCTAGAACTGTTTGTGGACGGTTCAGCCTCGAGAAACTCAACAACCGGTAAAAACCAAGCAGGCTTTGCTATTACAACACTACATGACACAATTGTTGCACAGCCACTCCCCTCAAATTATTCTGCACAAGCCGCAGAATTGGTTGCACTGACAGAAGCATGCAAACTTGCTTCTGATAAAACAGTTAACATATATACTGACAGCAGATATGCATGGGGAGTGGTACATGATTTTGGCCGTCTTTGGGCCAACAGGGATTTTTTAACTTCCACGGGCAAACCCATTGCCCATCACACCATGGTTGCTGCACTTCTCGATGCTGTCCTCCTTCCAAAACAGGTCGCTATCTGCAAATGCCAAGCACACACAAACAATGATGATTTTGTTTCACAGGGGAACGCCAGAGCGGATGCTGCAGCTAAGGCAGCAGCACAGCTAGATAACACTAACAACAACATGCAATGTCTTGCCATTGTTGACTCAACATTGACACCCACAGCTGATTTGCAGGACCTGCAGGCCAGAGCCGCCCATGAAGAGAGGCTGGCTTGGAAAAAAGCAGGCTGCTCTTTTTCTAACAAAGTGTAGTACGGACCAAATGACAAACCATGTTTGCCTAAATATTTGTTTCCTCATTATGCTAAGTTGACACATGGAAGAGATCATGTGTCAAAAGGGGGTATGATGAGTGAAATACAGAGATATTGGTTCACAAAGGGTTTCTCTAACTTCTCCCAAAAATTTTGTCAAAATTGTGTGATCTGTGCTACTAACAATGCAGGCAGAGGCAGCCAGATACAACAGAGTGCTCATCCACCACCACAAAAACCTTTTGATCACTTACAAATGGACTTCATTGAGCTAACACCTAGCGAGGGAAAGAAATACTGTTTGGTTTTTGTTGACATGTTTTCCAAGTGGGTGGAGGCTTTTCCCACTTCTAAACAGGATTCAGCAGCAGTAGCAAAAGCTTTAATCAGAGAAATAATTCCCAGATGGGGAATTCCAGGTAAGATCTCATCTGACAATGGTACACCTTTCGTGAGCACAGCCCTGAAGAGCGTGGGTGAGTATTTTGGTATTGACATGAGGCAACATTGTGCCTATCACCCAGCAAGCGGGGGGGCTGTTGAAAGAGAGAATGGTACATTGAAAGGCAAGTTGGCTAAATGCTGTGATGAAACTGGTTTAACTTGGACAAAAGCACTACCGATTGTTTTGATGCACATGAGAGCTAGGGTCAGAAGCAGAAACGGCCTCAGCCCATTTGAAATCCTCTTTGCACGGCCAATGAATACAGGGATTGGACCGGTTAAGAGGCAACTCCCTCATGCCAGCCAGTGCGAAGATGAAATGTTACGTTATTGTGCAAACCTGTCCTCTGTGCTTTTTGAAATCCACAAACAGGCTAAGGACGCCCTACCGAAAGCCACGGAGAGAAAACTACACGACCTAGAACCAGGAGATTGGGTCGTAGTGAAGGATCTGAGGAGAAAGAACTGGAAAGCACGCAGGTGGAACGGACCTTTCCAAGTCCTCCTCACCACGGAAACAGCTGTGAAAGTCGCGGAACGGGCCACCTGGATACACGCCAGCCACTGCAAACGCGTTCCTGAGCCGACGGACGAGACAACATCAAGCGTGCGGAGCATCAGTAGGTGAACCAACGCTTTCCCCCGCCTTGTGTCTGCGAGGGAGAGAGGGGTGTGGATAACAATAGGACCACACGTTTCTCAAACTCACGAAGAGGCAGGCACACTGAATACGGGGGTAAGCTGAGGTGCCACGGCTGATGCGATGACGCCAACGAATATACAGTGGCGCTGGAGGGGTGACGGATGTAGAGGAATTCGCAGCGTATTCCTGCTCACTGCCACCATCGTCCTGCTACTGCTCCTGCAACAAGGCACATCTCAGCCTAATCAACAACAGGGGTGCGAAAACTCAAACAGCAGCTGCAGAGCATCCAACTGCAGAAGGAGGAGAGAATTGCTGCCAGAGTTTACTCGCTCCCCACTGAAGCCTGAGGAAAATTCCTGGTACACTGTAGTACTATCAACAGCCAGAAGGATTACAAACGACAGCTGCTATGTCTGCACACAACTTCCTCACGGAGTGGGGGACACAATACCTGTGACGCCACGACCACTGAACATTTCTGAGACCTTAGGCGTCATGCTAGCCTTCACCCTGGGGGTTTCCCTGCAAAACAGAACTGTGACAGACATGACTAAGAGCATTAACATGTGCAACATCAGCATCACCAATTATGGAGGTTCAACGGCTAGATTCTGAGACCAAAGACCAAAGACTCGGAGAAATGGAGTCTGTGGTCTTGGCTGACTGACGGAGGATGGAAAGTGACATTGCTGAAAATACTGACACCTTTTCTCCTTTTCCTGACAGTATTTATGATTGTAATCTGTTGTGGTATACCTTGCATCAAAGCTTTGATCACTTCACAGGTCAAATCCTCTGTAGGACAGTTCATGATTCAGTCTGAAGATGATCCCTCTCTGGACTGGGTTCCACCCTATGCTAATCTTGATGATTTTTAACACTGTTGTTTAAATCTAGCAATATTGCTTATGTTGATTACTCTCTTAATTGTTAATCTAGCAATATTGCTTTCTTTGATTGAGTTCAGTTTTCATAAATCGTCGTAATTTCTAACTGTTAATCTAGACTTTATTTACTTTATTTCCTTTCAAATTTTCACTTTTTTACTTTATAATTATCATTATTATTATTTTATTATTATTATTATTATTATTATTTAAATTTTCATAAAATGTGAGTTTCAATGATTAATTCTAGTTTGTTGTGTTAATTTGTAATGTTAATTTGTGAGCGTAATACGCTCAAATGGGGGAATGTAATGGGAATTCTTGTTATTCATCTTCTCTGTACTTAATCATAAGTATTCACTGTCTTTAAGCCAAATGAACAACCATATCATATGATTAGGTGCGTGCGTATGTCATAATCTGCTGACCATGTAACCACGTACAGTATGTTATTATGCACTGATTAAGTGAACCTTGTGTCCTGATTGTACAACACATTATGACGTGCCTATTGTGCTGACATTGTTCTGATGATAGAACAAAGTCATCCTGTCTACAAAGATAATATATTGTATATAATCTTTCAACTTCTCTTGCTCCGGGCTCTTTCTTGTCATCTCACACTTGAGACAACAAGAAGGGAGTCCGTCTGCAGGCGTCAGAATAAACTCACAGAAAGACAACGAACGACTCTGTGCTTTTTAGTACAAAATTGCCAGAACAGTTACCTGGTAGGTGAGAATCTTTCAGGCTGGATTTCTCACTAAACTAGTTTGAGGAGTGCCTACATTAAAATGGCCACATCTTCTTCAAATATTTTCAGATTTCCATGTGTTAGACATCGTTGGAAAGCTTAGAAACTACACTTTCAGAATCTGTAAATAACTAAAAATGCCCCCTGGGAGACTTGTTGCTGGTTTTCTTGTGGCTGGTCACATTTAAGCAAGTCACAGCTCCAAAGCCTGTGGGCTTGAAACACCTGCTGACTTTGAAATCCTCCAGTAGGTGGAGTTCTTATAACCATTTTGTCCACTTCATTGCAATGGGTGATGTCATCCCACCCAAGGCCTTTCCTGCACAGATCTTGAAGATTGGTTTGGCTTTCAACACTACTGGCACCAGTACTCCCAGTGGGTCGTAGATTGAACTGACCATAGACAAGACCCCTCTCCGAGTCAAAGGTCAATCTTGAGCCACTTTCTTGAATTTGAATGCATCAGATTGAACACACCACTGCACGTCCAATGCCCATTCAACAGGGAGTGTGTCATAATCTAAATCCAACTCTTTCACTTCTTTTGCCCTATCCTCATAGCCAGCAGATTTCGACTGTTGCTTATCCGCTCCTTTAGCTGAAAGCCCCCTCTGGAGCAAATGGCTCGAAGGTCATGATAGAAAGCTACAGCCTGAGACTCAGAGGGCACTGAAGCAAGACAGTCTTCCACGTAGAAACTGTGCATAACAGTTTCCACTACCTGCTGACTGAAGGAGTCGCGTTTATCCTCTGCACACTTTCGTAGAGCAAAGTTCACACAGCTTGGCGATGAAGTTGCTCCAAAGAGATGGACAAGCATCCTGTAATCCTCTATGGGTTGATAAAAGTCTCCAGTGGGCCAACAGAGAAATCTCAGCAGGTTAGAATCTTCAACTGGCACTCGCACCAGTACATGGGCTCAATATCTGCCATCAAAACAACAGGTTCCTTCCTGAATCTGGTTATGACGCCAATCAATGAGCTGGTGAGATCTGGTTCCTGCAGCAGTTGTGCATTCAATGATGTACCTTGGAATGACACTGCACAATCAAAAACCACCCTGAACTTATTCTTTTGTGGATGGTATACACCATGATGTGGAGTGTACTGTGGTATAATTTTTTCTAGCAAATATGTGATGACTTGAGAAAAAGCTGTAACCAATAGTTGATTTTGCTGAGTGTGAAGCTGCAGTAGACACATTTGAAACATGGGCACACTGGGCCATTAAAGCATTCTTATCAGGGGCTTTCCTATGATTCATACGCAGGTGTCTTTGCAGCTGTTTCTCTGTACTGTGAATTTAACCCTGGTAATCTCATATGGCTTTACAGTCTCACAGTAGCCATTAAGCATGTATTCTCTTATAACTCATACTCATGTGTTTTACTATAAGTAAAAATGAAATGATTGTTCTTATAATCTCACGATGGCTTTGATATAATCCTAAAGTGCATTTAATGACAATACTACTCTGTATTGTGTTCTTATTAAGCTTTTATTATTCTTTTTAAAACTGGCACGAGCAATAGCAAAGAAATAATGGTATCTAGAGTTGATAAAATTCCTTTTTTAAAGATCAGATAACCCGAAGCAGAAACATAATGGTGAAAGCTGCGAGGAGAAAGAAAGGGGAAAAAAAGGCATGCCCTGACATGCCCTGTGGCTGGCCTTTTGCTGAGTCAGCATTAAGATAAGGGGGGGAAAAAAAAAAAAAAAAAAAAAAAAAAAAAAAAAAAGGGAAACCAAGGCAGATCAGCTGCCAAAAGATTACCTAATGGTGTATCAAATCATAACGATTGGACAATACTTAAGAGGATGCCCCAGAGGTGTGGTATATATATAAAAAAAAAAAAACCTGAATAAAAGACAATGTTCAGATCATCTCAAACCAGAACACTTCTGATGCATCTTGTGTGTGCTCGAACCTGTTCTCCTTTAATCGTCAACATTTAAGTCTTTGCTTCCAGACTTTCTGACTCCTGCTGATTTTTACTGCACACAAGAAGATTTTTCTGAACAATTGAACACAGTTGCAACTCTGATTTTTGGTCCATGTGGCTTGGAACTTTGGTTGCAATACACCACAGTACCACACTTTGCCCTGACCAAATGCCAGATCTTTAACAGGCATCTTTTCCGCGAAACCACAGAAAATGATGTTGAAACGGGTGTGTTTTGGACCCAAATGCAGTACAACGGAGAGCAGGAACAGTTGGTAATGACCTTTATTTATTACCACCAGAAACAAGGTATGGAGCAGAGCAAGTAACTCGGAATAAAGTTCGTTCTCTGGGCTGAGCGTTCTCACAATGTCTCTGGGGCTCAAGCGAGGGAAAGAGAAGTGGCTTACCAAAGCCGCCGATGACGAGGAGGAAGCTCCGCAGTCGAAGAAACAGCTGATCGTGCAGCGGTGCCGGCGGGCAGCGGAGTAACTTGCTTCAGCCGCTGATGGCGAGGAGGAAGCTCCGCAGCCGAAGAAACAGCTGGTTGAGCGGCGGTGCCGGCGAACAGCGGAGTAACTTACTTCAGCCGCTGATGATGAGGAGGGAGCTCCGCAGCCTGAAGAAACAGCTGATCAAGCAGCGGTGCCGGCGAGGAGAGAGCAGAGGCGTAGTCGGAGCCAGGCGGGTGAATCGCTTCCAGCAGAGCAGACAGACACCAGAAACGCTGAGGCAGAGCACGAGGTCAGGGACGGAAGGCAGGTGAGTTTACCGGGAGGCAGACGAGGAGAGCAGGTCGGGGGCAGGCAGGGTCGGCAACGGGTGATCAAACAGGACAACGCTGGAAAGTCTCGCATACTGCAGAAGAACAATCTGGCAAGGAGTGAAAGTGCTGGAGAAGCTTATATGCAGGGCTGATTGTGATGAGCTGCAGCTGTGTCGGCAGGTGAGCAGTGTGGAGCTGATGAGGTGGGCGCGGCTGGCAGGTAGAGTGGAGCAGAAAAGGAGTGAGAGTGGAAAAGCACTGCAGCTGAGTGATCGGAGGTGGATGAGAAACCGAGATTGTGACAGATGTTGTTCATAAAGGCTGCGTAGTCTGCATGAAACAAGGCATCTTTCTGGAACCTCCTATTCAAACTCAGTGAACATTGCTCTACTAGTTTACAGTTAGTCAGGCATGCACACATCCCTTTTCTTTAGAGGTAAGGCAATGCTGTAGTGACCATCTACCAGTTTGACAGTGTTTTGAACCATTTCCATGAACTCCATGAAATGACGATCTTCCCTTGATGGACCCAGCTGTTCACTCTAGCTGCACTCTGGGAAGTCCACTTGAAACTGCTGCTTCCACAGTTCATCCAATCTCATAACTGAGATACGATTAGCAGGGATGCTAGGTTGTTCACACTCTGCTCCACCAATACACAATGGGCCATTAACAGTCCATCCCAACACAGTCTGAATTGCATATGGCCCTCCATCCTCACTTGGGATAACCTTTATGGGTTCAAGAGCGGTAGGCACATTCAAGCTGATCAAAAGGTCAACGTCCAAGTCAATTTCAGGTAGATGTACTCCATGCAAATATGGCCATCTAAACAGATCCTGCTGCCGTGGTATATTGCTCCTGCTCACAGGCATTTTCTTCTGTGTAAAAACATCTGGCAAGTCGCAATAGAGGCCACTATCCAGGCCAGCTACCTCCAAATCTGATACAATGCTACTTCATACAACTTTTTCCTGACCCATAGTTCATAAGAGAATCTTAGTTCCCTTTTCAGACTTGATCTTAACTGGAATGATGGAAAGTTTGCAGTCATGCTTTCCAGCCCCAGTGAGACTAGTTTGTACCTCAACCAGAGCACTACCCAAAGCTGTGTTAATGTCAGCTGGAAGAGGCTGAGGAGGCTTCAACCCAGCAAGACAGTGGGTCCAGATGGAGTATCCCCTCGACTGCTGAAGGCCTGCGCGTTGGAGCTGGGAGACCCCCTACAGCACATCTTCAACCTGAGCCTAGAGCAGGGGGGGATCCCTCAGCTGTGGAAAACATCCTGCATCATCCCAGTCCCAAAGAGACCAAAACCTGAGGAGCTAAATGACTTCAGGCCAGTCACCCTGACATCACATGTGATGAAGGCCATGGAGCGGCTGCTGCTACACCACCTGAGGCCACAGGTGCACCATGCCCTTGATCCTCTGCAGTTTGCTTACCAGGAGAAGGTGGGAGTGGAGGACACCATTGTCTACTTGCTACACCGATCCCTCTCCCACCTGGACAGGTACAGTGGTGTGGTGAGGATTACATTTTTGAACTTCTACAGCGCCTTCAACAACATCGAGCCTCTGCTCCTCAGAGATAAAGATGATGGGAGAGTAGGCTCACACCTGGTGGTCTGGATTACAGGCTATCTGACAGGCAGACCTCAGTATGTGAGACTGGGGGACTGCAGGTCTGACACCATGGTCTGCAGCACAGGAGCACCGCAGGGGACCATGCTTTCTCCAGTCCTGTTCACCCTGTACACGTTGGACTTCCAATACAACTCAGAGTCCTGCCACGTGCAAAAGTTCGCAGACGACACTGCTGTGGGCTGTATCAGGAGCGGACAGGAAGAGCAGTACAGGACACTGATCCAGAACTTTGTCACATAGTGCGACTCCAACCACCTGCACCTCAACACCACCAAGACCAGGAAGATGGTGGTGGACTTCAGGAAGCCCAGGCCTCATCCAGAGCCTGTGACCATCAAAGGGGACTGTGTGGAGATTGTACGGACCTACAAACACCTGAGAGTGCAGCTGGATGATAAAATGGACTGGACTGCCAACACAGATGCTCTGTGCAGGAGAGGACAGAGCCTTCAACATCTGCAAAAAGATGCTTCAGATGTTCTACCAGACTGTGGTAGCAAGTGTCCTCTTCTACGCAGCAGTGTGCTGGGGAGGCAGCATCAAAAAAGAGGGACGCTACACGTCTGGACAAACTGGTGAGGAAGGCACGCTCTGTTGTGGGCACAGAGCTGGTCAGCCTGACATCTGTGGCAGAGTGACGGGCGCTGAGCAGGCTCCTGTCAATCATGGACAATGCACTGCATCCGCTGCACAGCGTCATCTCCAGGCAGAGGAGCAGCTTCAGTGACAGGCTGCTGTCACTGAACTCTGTACTTTTAGTCCTATTGCACTGGACATGTGGACATTTTTACATTTTTTATCTTTAACTTTTAACACCTTGCTTGTTGTGCTTTTATTTATTTATTGCATGCCTTTTACTTAAAATTTATGGAATATGCTGGAACTTGTGAATTTCCCTTGGGGGTAAATAAAGTATCTATCTATCTATCTATCTATCTATCTATCTATCTTGCTGCAGCTGCTTGGTTCTTCTTTGATTCCCTGTCTTTAGGGTGTATATGAATCAAGCTGGGGTGTCTGGATCCACATACTTTACATGACAGTCGCCTCCTGCAGTACTTTACTTACTCATGTGCCCTGAGCACAAACAGTCAAAACAGATTCCATGTTCTTTCAGGAAGGCAATCTTGTCATTATGTGCCCTCCGTTCCAATAGATGACACAACTCCAATGTACAGTGCCTATCATAAGTATTCACCCCTTTGGATGTTGTACACTTTTATTGCTTTCATAAATCAATCATGGTCAATAAAATTTGGCTTTTGTAACACAAAAATTTATTGGAAAAAACTCTTTAATGTCAAAGTGGAAACAGATTTCTACAAAGTAATGTTAATGAAAGAAAATTATATAAATGAAAATAATTGTTTGCATAATTATTCACCCCCTTCAAGTCAGTATTTCGTAGATGCACCTTTGGCTGCAATCACAGCAGTGAGTCTGTGTGGATAAGTCTCAATCAGTCTTGTACATCTGCCCACTGCAATTTCGCTCCATTCTTCTTTGCAAAACTGCTCAAGCTCTGTCAGGTTGCGCGGGTATCGGGCATGAACAGCCCTTTTCAAGTCCAGCCACAAATTCTCTATAGGATTGAGGTCTGGGCTTTGACTCGGCCACTCCAGAACATTTACCTGGTTCTTTTTTAACCATTCCTGTGTAGCTTTTGCAGTATGCTTTGGATCATTGTCTTGCTGGAAAATAAATCTTCTCCCAAGCCGTAGTTCTCTTGCAGACTGAAGAAGACTGTCCCCCAGGATTTCGGTGTATTTTGCAGCATTCATTCTGCCCTCTATCTTTACAAGCCTTCCAGGTCTGGCTGCTGAGAAACATCCCCACAGCATGATGCTGCCGCCACCATGCTTCACAGTGGGGATGGTGTGTTTTTGGTGATGTGCAGTGTTTGGTTTCCGCCAAACATAACGTCTTGTCTGATGGCCAAAAAGCTCAATTTTGGTCTCATCAGACCAAAGAATCTTCTTCCACTTGACCATGGAGTCTTCCACATGCTTTTTGGCAAACTCTAGTCGAGATCTAATATGACTTCTCTTCAACAGTGGCTTTCTCATTGCCACTCTCCCATAAAGCTTTGACCGGTGAAGAACCCGGGCAGCAGTTGCTATATGCACAGTCTCTCCCATCTCAGCAGCTGAAGCTTGTAACTCCTTCAGAGTAGTCGTAGGGGTCTTGGTGGCTTCTCTCACTAGTCTCCTACTTGCACGGTCACTCAGTTTACGAGGGCGACCTGATCTAGGCAGATTCACACAAGTGCCATATTCCTTACATTTCTTGATGATTGATTTCACTGAACTCCCGGGGATGTTCAATGCCTTGGAAATTTTTTTGTATCCATCCCCTGAATTGTACTTCTCAATAACCCTTTCCCTGAGTTGCTTGGAGTGTTCTTCTGTCTTCATGGTGTAGTGGTAGCCAGGAATACTGATCAACCAGTCTCTGGACCCTTCAGACACAGGTGTTTTATACCTCAATCACTTGAAACACACCCACACCGCTCAGATCACACAGGTGATCTTCATTTCACTAATTGTGAGACTATTGGCAACAATTTGATGGACCTCTATTGAATTAGACCATTAAATTAAAAAGGGGTGAATAGTTATGCAAACAATCATATTTCTTATATATTTTTATTTCATTGACATTACTTTGTAGAAGTCTGTTTTCACTTTGACATTAAAGAGTTTTTTCCAATAAATTTTTGTGTTAAAAAAGCCAAATTGTTTTGACCATGATTGATTTATGAATGCAATAAAAGGGGAAAACATCCAAGGGGATGAATACTTATGATAGGCACTGTATGTCCACCCTTGCAGTACAGGCAAGCTCTTTTGTCCAGTGGGCATTCTTCATTCCTCTTATGGGCCTTTCTGTCCATAGAAGTGACTGTAGTTGCAAAACTGCTTCCTTTATCCCATGTATGACACTGATAATTGCTGCCATCTTTGCTTTGCACTGTCTTTGGAGTATCTTGTGTATTGCCAAACACAGGATCAGCTGCAATTTTCACCTGACGCTCAATAAAGTTCACAATGTCAGGAAAAGTAGCTCTTAGATGACGTCTCTCTTGAATATCACAAGCCACTGTTCTCCACTTATCTCCTAGCTTGTATGGCACTTTATTTTATTATTGTCAGCATATTTGCAGGTATGTTGAACTCAGACATGTACTGTATTTCATCCATAGCATTAGAGCATCCTCTTAAAAAGAGACCATAAGTCTGGAGTGATTTGACATCATGTGTTTTAATTACTGGGCCATGAGAGGGCTTTGTCCAAGTATGTTGATGCAATCTTTTGCTCATTTCCAAAATGCTCTTCCAACAAAGCCTTTTGTTTATACCGCATACAGCAAAGCCCCCTGGTGTACTGTGCCAAAAAGTGCAAACAGTCCCTTACATCACCTGTTCTTTCTTCCACATTGTGCTCAAAGGCTCTCATAAAGGCATGATATGCTGGAGGATCTCCATCAAACACTTGAATCTCTCTATTTGGCAAGAATGAGATATTTTGTTGTTGTATCAGCATAGCAGTTATTACATTTTGCATTGCCATTATGGATAACAAATTATTACTGTCACCAGTGGCCAATACAGAAGCATGTGCACCTACCAACTGAGATGTTGCAACATTGCAACATTAGTCTCCACATTATTTGGTGGCACGGTGGCAACACTGTCGCCTCACAGCAAGAAGGTCCTGGGTTCGATTCTCGCTGCGGGCACCGGGGGTGTGTCCTCCACCATGCCTTCGGTGCCTGCTGCTCGAGGAAAAAGGGCCTTTCCTTGTGGAGTTTGCATGTTCACCTGGGGTATCCTCCGTAAAATATACCCCCACTAAAAACATGCAAGATCACCACCTGACCAATGGTGACGGCGGGATGGGTCCCCAGGCGCCGGTCTGGCTGCCCACCGCTCCTGGTCTGCCGTGGAGGAGGGACGACCAAGTTGGGTGAAATGCAGAGGACAAATTTCACCCTGTGTGCAGTGTTCCGTGCATGGTGCATGTGTGTGACAATAAAGGGGAATGTCTCCCCCCGATTCTTCTTCTATTATGAGCCACCCTGAACAAGGTTCGTCTCTACTGAAATAGCTGGGGCTCAACATCCACAGTCCTCTCCCTAGTTAAATGAGACTCAGGAACTCCTTGGCTGAGATTGGATCCTTATATTATTTTTTGTCAAAAGGCACAAATGAATCTGCGTCAACATTAAGAGCAGTATGGGCCTTGCTCTCCCCTTTGTTAAAATAGGATTCCATTCCATCCAATCTATGAGATATGCTACAACCCCTGGCAAAAAGTATGGAATCACCAGTCTCGGAGGATGTTCATTCAGTTGTTTAATTTTGTAGAAAAAAAGCAGATCACAGACATGACACAAAACTAAAGTCATTTCAAATGGCAACTTTCTGGCTTTAAGAAACACTAAAAGAAATCAAGATAAAAAAAATGTGGTAATCAGTAACAGTTACTTTTTTAGACCAAGCAGAGGGGAAAAATATGGAATCACTCAATTCTGAGGAAGGAAGTATGGAATCATGAAAAACAAGCAAACAAACAAAAGAACACTTCAACACACCACTAGTACTTTGTTGCACCACCTCTGGCTTTTATAACAGCGTGCAGTCTCTGAGGCACAGACTTAATGAGTGACAAACAGTACTCTTCATCAATCTGGCTCCAACTTTCTCTGATTGCTGTTGCCAGATCAGCTTTGCAGGTTGGAGCTTTGTCATGGACTCTTTTCTTCAACTTCCACCACAGATTTTCAATTGGATTGAGATCCGGACTATTTGCAGGCCATGACATTAACCTTATGTGTCTTTCTTGAAGGAATGTTTTCACAGTTTTTGCTCTATGGCAAGATGCATTATCATGTTGAAAAATGATTTCATCATCCCCAAACATTCTTTCAATTGATGGGATAAGAAAAGTGTCCAAAATGTGAATATAAACTTGTGCATTTATTGAAGATATAATGACAGCCATCTCCCCAGTGCCTTTACCTGACATGCAGCCTCATATCATCAATGACTGTGGAAATTTGCATGTTTTCTTTAGGCAGTCGTCTTCATAAATCTCAATGGACCGGCACCAAACAAAAGTTCCAGCATCATCACCTTGCCCAATGCAGATTCGCGATTCATCACTGAATATGACTTTCATCCAGTCATCCACAGTCCTCAATTGCTTTTCCTTAGCCCATTGTAACATTGTTTTTTTCTGTTTAGGTGTTAATGATGGCTTTCGTTTAGCTTTTCTGTATGTAAATCCCGTTTCCTTTAGGCGGTTTCTTACAGTTCAGTCACAGACTTCGACTCCAGTTTCCTCCCATTTGTTCCTCATTTGTTTTGCTGTGCATTTTCTGTTTTCAAGACATATTGCTTTAAGTTTTCTGTCTTGACGCTTTGATGTCTTCCTTGGTAGAAAGTTGCCATTTGAAATGACTTTAGTTTTGTGTCATGTCTGTGATCTGCTTTTTTTCTACAAAATTAAACAACTGAATGAACATCCTCTGAGACTGGTGATTCCATAATTTTTGCCAGTGGTTGTACCTTTCACACTTCTTCTTGAGGCTCTTAAGACATCCACTTATCCTTTGAAGCTGCTATCTCCACTTCAAGCTCATATCGCTCTTTCCTTCTTTTCCTTCTTCTTATTTCCTCCTCCTGCTGCTCCAGATCATGTTTTTCCTTAAGTAATCTTTGGCGAACAAGATGAGCAGCCATCTCAGCTTCTACTTTGACATGAGCAGAGGCAGTAGAGATACTTGAAGTGCTGGTACTTGAAGTCCTAGATTTTGAGCCATGCCTTCTGCTACTAATATTTGAGATGCTGTCAGGCTCAATAACGGCCCCCACCCAACCTCTCTGTTCCAAACCAAAAATAAAATCTAACTAGTAACCAGGTCCAGGTGATATTAACCCTGGTGACACACCCACTCACACCCACACACGCACCGCTGATGACAGAGTGACAGGCGTGCACCCAAATACATCCCTTGCACCTACACCATGTAAAGTCATGTAAAACCATTACTAAAGTAACCCAATATGGATTGTAATGCACTCACAAACTATAGGCCAATAACTTCCATTCATCAGTAAGATACTTGAAAAGACGGTTTAAGTGCAAATTAATGTCTTTCTTAAAGAAAATAAATTTCTAGAGGAATTTCAGTCAGGCTTTAGAACACACCACAGCACCGAAACTGCTCTTCCTAAGCAGTTTGCTATCAAGATGGTGGCGCCCTATTCAGCTGCGGCTGCACGAGTTCACGGCAGTTACGACCAAAATATGGCGCCTAGGATGGCAAAATCAGTCAGTAATCCTAGCAAAATTGTATATGATTGCCAGTACTTGTTGAAACTACGATCATCCAGTGACTTCGGCTTCGTAGATACAACTACTCTGGAGTGTTTACAAAGCCTCAGAGCATTATACTGGCATGACCAGGACCAGAAGCATGGCTGCCGAGGTGGGCTAACAGCTAGGCTAAAAGCTAATCCCTTTAAAACATTGCTTCCAACCATTTTTCTCTCCAACGTTCGCTCCATGGAAAATAAAATAGATCTGCAGTTGGAACTAACATCGAAACGGGAGACTGTACTGTACTCTGCAGACCATTTTATCTGCCCAGGCAATTTACTGTAGTTTCCATCACTGCTGTGTATGAGGCCCCCAGCGCTAACACAGGCTCACAGGAGGCTATGTGTCCTCTCTACTGGACTACGAGTGAGTTGCAATCCACTCACACTGACGGCTTCTTCATTGCTTCTTCATTTTAACCAGGCCAACATAAAGACAGTTCTTCAACATTTCCATCAGCATGTGGCTTGTGCAACCAGGGGAGTTAATACTCTAGACAAGGTCTACACTAACATCAAAGATGCATTCAGAGCAGCCCCCTGCCTGCACCTTGGCTCTTCAGATCATCTGTCCGTTATGCTAATTCCTGCATACAAGCCCCTGCTGATCAGAGAAAAACCTTCATTGAGGCAGGTGAGGGTGTGGTCTGAGGGGCCTACGGAGGCACTACAGAACTGTTTTGACTGAACTGACTGGGACATGTTTAAGGAAGCTCTTCTCTCTTTCAGTGATCACACCAATATAGATGAATATGCCATGTCTGTGTTAGCCTATATCAACAAATGCGTGGATGACGTCAGCACCTTGAAGAACATCATCACTCGGGCCAACCAAAATCCCTGGATGACTATGGATGTACGGAAACTGCTAAAGGCACAGAACTCAGCCTTCGAGTCTTGAGATGTGGTGGCACTGAGAACAGCGAGAGCCAACTTGAACCGTGCCATCAGACTAGCAAAGTGTGCCCATAGCTAAAAAATCCAGGATTTTTTCCACGACGCCACCAACACTAGGAATATGTGGCGAGGCATACGGGCTATCACAAGCTACAAGATAGCCCCTCCTGCGTGTGATGATGATGCAGACTTTCTCAATGATCTTGATATCTTCTTTGGAAGGTTTGATGCATTAAACAGCACTCCTGCAGTGAAAGCTGTTCCCCAGCAGGATGAAGAGCCACTCTGTCTCGACACAGCTGATGTGCGGAGGTCTCTGAGGAGAGTCAACTCACGGAAGGCCCCAGACCCTGACAACATTCCTGGATGGGTGCTCAGAGAATGTGCAGATCAGCTGGCCGATGTTCTAATGGACATTTTTAACACCTCATTGTATCAAGCCACAGTCCCATCGTGTTTTAAGTCTGCCACCATCATCCCTGGTGCACAGAGTTGACCAGGTCTGGGGTGGCGAGCTTTCAGCGCACTTTTACGCCGCTGGCACCGACTGATCCTGCCGACACCTCACCCTACTGCGTTGCAACGCCCATCCTGGCGTACCTCTGTGCGCCTCGGTTTACCAAAATGCCAAGTGCTGCACGAAAATACCACTGCGCGGGGTGTGCACCCTGCGCTCTGCCAGCGGCGGGGATAAAAATAGAGCCCTTAGTCTAAAATCATCAGTGACCTCAGACAAAATTCTGATGAAAATAATGTCTTAGTCCTTGTCCTCTTAGATCTAAGTGCAGCAGTTTATATGATTGATCATGATATGTTAATCAATCGTCGTGAACAGTTGGTTGACTTTTCTGACTGTATGTTAAACTGATTTATAACATATACCAAAGGGAGGAGGTTCTTTAGTCATCAGTCAGCTTCATCAGTCTTGGAGATCATGTGTCTGTGTCTCGGTCCATTATTGTTCTCACTATACATGCTGCCACTGGGTGACATCATCACACAGATGATACACAACTGTACGTCTGTGCTGAACCAAATATCAACTAACCAGATATAATATTTTCAAAAGAAAGCAAAAAAATCCTCACTTTAGCCTTTCACGAGCTATGGCTTCCTAATACAGGTCTGAAAATTTTGTATTTTTGATGTGAAAAGAGCTTTTTTCCCCTGTAGGATGATGGAGCAATTGAATATGTAAATAATAATGGTGTGTAGTGGGGTAGACATGCACGCACTGTAATTGACGATGTGTAAGTATGGCTTATGGAGTAGCTCCTGCAATGGAAACAGAATTGCCAAATCTCTACCAGTGGCCACATTTCTACTGTCACGTGATATATACTGTCATACTGCCCAACAGCTATAATACATAGCTGTTATTATTATTGTCATTGAAGTTTGTATCACGCTGTCTGTCTGTCTGTCTGTCTCTCTTTCTCTCTCTCTGCATTATATAAAAACCATTTAATTGAAATGAATAATAATAATAATAATCATTATTTTAAGGTGCCTACCTTGTTGCTGGCTATGGACCTGTTTCTAGTTTTATATATCTGTTTGCTATTGAAAGTGAACTGCGGTAGCCTGGTAGCTACCTAGCTAGCTACTCAGCTAGTGGAGATAGATATTTTTCATACATATGCATCAGGTCAAACAAATTGCTTCTGAAAGACTTGTGACTTGTATTCTACAAAGGAAAGGCAAAGTCATCCCTGAGTCTTTCTGCACTTGACCCATGTTGCACATTAACATTATAGTGAGTCCAGACCAGACTAGCTTGCTCTCCACCAACTGAGTTTGCAGTTGTTGTGGCATCCTCACATCCTCCTGACTCATCTTCTGCTGGAGCAACAGGATATAACTCACCCCAGATAGGAAAATACTACAGACTACAGAGACTACAGTTAGAAGTAATTTATGCTGTTGTGCTTACACCAGTGGTGGAAAAAGTATTCACATTCTTTCCTTAAGTAAAAGTCATAAGACCACACATTTTCCTCCATTATTATCTTTTTTTTTTAAAGTAAATATTATCAAGAAAATGTATTTAAAGTATTAAAAGTAAACATGATCATTCTACAGTAAAATGATCCTTGTCAGTGCTTTCCTATTATATATGATGTTTTTGGATTAATATAACTGCAGCATTAATTTGTATGTAGCTTTTTACTGCTGTAGATGTTTAAGGTTGAACTATTTTTAACAACTTTATACCATTTGGTACTTGAATCGACAGAAATGGATCATATTGTATTTGTCATTGATGAGTCTAAAAATGTATGCCCTCAATCCGAAGAGGTATGGCATAATGCTATTTTGTCGTATCAAAGTAAGAGATTCCAAATTCCAATTTGTTTCACGAGAAACAGCCGCCAAAGCCACCAGGTTCCATTTACAGAAACAGTATATTTATCATCGTAAAACAGACTTCATTCAAACGTTTTCCACTGTCCCAATCAATCACCACCAACTCAGGTTTGGTTGAAAAAAAACCTTTAGTTCACTGAGTTAGATGTGAAAATATAGAGAGGAGTGAGATGGAGAGCAGGCGTAATATTTTCACAACTAATTTGTTAATTTTGAACCAAGAGATTTAAATATGTTGGACTTAGTGATAAAGTCATTGATGACTGAAAGTTAAAAAGCAAGCTCTTACACAGCTCCCACTCACTTGGTGTGCCAGTTTGGATGGCTTCTTCAGGAGATTATGATTATCTATCTTCAGAGTTGCTCTGAGGTGGGCGCATTTTGCCATACTGATGAATGTGTTTATTAATTAAAATGCGCTTTCAGTATGTCCCACTGGCGCATGCACATAGCTGTTGCATATAGTTTAAGAAAGTAAACTATACACCTACAGATTTTCTAAATATATTTCAGTATTCTCTTTCTTGGGAAACAGGAAATTGTTTGTATCGGTATTTCCAGGAATTTAGGCAAGGGCTTAATTCCTAGGATTAAAACCTTGGAAATGATGCCTATGGCTATGTCAATCTCTTTGACATACACACCAGGTGTGGGTGCCACTGTGCACAGATAAGTTCCACTACTGTCTGTCCATTCCTTAGGCTACAAAGAATAGAAATACAAAAAAAAAAAAAAAAAAAAAAAGAGCTCTGTTTTCAAGGGCCCTGATTTGAGTGAGTTCCAAATTAGGTTTAAATTTACACCTCATGAGCCTGATTTTGATGTGACAGGGCAAGAAATTGCAAAGTTGTTGCTACATCTACTGCCAATTTATTGTCTGATGTCACTTCCTTGACAAATCAAAAATGTACGTTTTTTTCTCTGTTGTTTGGATTCTACGGAAGCTCTGAAAGGCAAGGTGGAAAAAAAATAATAAAACGCCCAATGTTTAAGTTTATCTCGTACGTACGAGATAGTATCTCGTACGTATGAGTTAGTATCTCGTACGTACGAGATAACTCGCAATTATTTTTTTTTTTTCACCTTGCTTCTCAGGGCCACTGGCTCAGTTATGTTGGAGGAAAAAAAAAATCTGAAACGAGAGGTTTAACCTTCTCAGTTACTTTAACTACAAATATCTGCTGTAAACCACAATGGGACTGAGAGATTTCTCCATAAAATATTTATATCACATAATTTTATATAGAATTATGAATGAAAGCTCAATGTGACAACACGTAGCTGTTCCGCCACTGACAGTATGCCACGTCATCCAGACTGACCTGCCATGCAAAAGTAAGTTGCTAACGTCAGCTAGTCATCACAATGAACTTTACAAGATGCCTGCATAATCTGTCAAAGATATCTATCAACGATGTTCATCGTATCGTGGATGCCCACTCCCCTGCTCCGAAGAGCAAACGGGAAAAAGGGTTTCGTCTCTACATCTCTAGTTACGTTCACCGGTACGAGGATAAGTGATTTATTGGTGACGTTAGCTGACTAGCTGACGTTAGCAACGTGCTAATTTTTTAGTTTTGTGTTTGCTTCGTATGTTCTTTACTGTTACTTGTTGTGCTAACTGTGTTGACTTTATGTCCATTTCAGTGTCAGACAAAGATCAGGGCACAGGTGATGTTTCTGGGCTTGATGTCAGTCGAGGGCGGTGATCCCAAACACCGGCTGTTGTCTTGGTTGCTGTGTAACTGTTCCATTCAAACAGTGTTGGCACTGCGTTTGCTGCTAAAACCCGTCTACCTTTGGGGGTATTTCGAATTTGGGCATTCTCGAAATGTCGGCTGCATACCTTCGTATGCTGAGTTACCGAAAATCCCGTCCTGCATATTTTCTGCAGCCACTGTGCACAAAGTTCGGTGTCCTTCGGGAAGCAGTGGAAGCTAAGCTCGCTGTTATAGCGACTTGAGCTGGCACAAAGTGGCACACAACAGTGCTCATTAGAGCCATTCACCGTCTTCTGGAACTTAAAAGTCCCTCTCACATTATACTTCGTCTTCTTTCGTGGATGTTGATTCATTTTTCATTCCTTGTATTTATTTTAGCGCTGTTTTGACTGGAGAGGAAAGTAAACCGGAAACTGGTTTGCCGATTTCAGGTGGAATCGGAAGTACGTCACGAGGCTTGCGCACAGAGCCTATTGAGTGGTACCATAAATTACACAAACCAACATAACGCAAATAAAAAGACATTCTCAGATAGATAGATAGATAGATAGATAGATAGATAGATAGATAGATATAGATTGCATCTCCACTCAATCAGAGCACGCCACTTAGTTACCACAGTAAAAAAAAACAAAAAAACAAACAAACAAACAAAAAAAATCAACCACGATCTGAATCTAAAATCTGTTGTTGCAAGAGTCAGTAGGCTACATGACGTGCATTAGCCCACTACTTTAAAGCATCGATTGAAAAAGACAAACACCTGATAAAAATGATTACAAATATGTTTGAGCCGCTTGCGGCTCACTTTTGCATGGCAGGTCAGTCTGGATGACGTGGCATACTGTCAGTGGCGGAACAGCTACGTGTTGTCACATGGAGTTTTCATTCATAATTCTATATAAAATGATGTGATATAAATATTTTATGGAGAAATCTCTCAGTCCCATTGTGGTTTACAGCAGATATTTGTAGTTAAAGTAACTGAGAAGGTTAAACCTCTCGTTTCAGATTTTTTTTTTTCCTCCAAAATAACTGAGCCAGTGGCCCTGAGAGGCAAGGTGAAAAAAAATAATAATTGCGAGTTATCTCGTCCGTACGAGATAGTATCTCATGCAGTCAAGGCCAACTCAGAGTCAGAATGCAAATATCATGCAAATAATATGCGGATTGGTGACTAACCACCAAAACAATAATACATTCTATAGTGCTGTACATAAGTTTACAATACTGAAATAACATTAACTCTTGAAGATATTGAATTAATGAAATGTATCCGGACAGAAAGTTCTTTGCCAGATGTATCTGCTCCCTGGTCAGGATCATAGCATCATAGCACTGTTTGCTTGATCCAAAAACCATTCATCTTCATTTTTAAAAGCTGTCATGATGAAGTGTTTGATGTGTGCAGGACTCTAGCTTACTGCATACTCAATTCCTGTGTCAAGCCTTGCATCTGTGATTTAACATCCTCCATGATTTCTCGTTTCAGTGTTTCTTTCCAACTGGCCTCCTGTGATGGATTAGGAGAAATGCGAAAGTTATTCACAGTAGAGCAGGTTACCTCTGATTGTTGGTTTCCATTTTCAGCATCCAGCATTAGAGCCTCCTGGCGTAGTGCAGCAAAGGTCTCATCCGGGTTACGGCGGGCATAAACCTTCAGGGCCCGGCTCAGAGGACCCTCACGCAGCCCCAGCAGCAGCTGGTCTCGTAGGGATGCATCAGAGGGGGCGTCGTTTGGGTTATGTCACCGCAACCTGCAATGTAGCTCGCGCAACCTTAGTATAAACGAAGGCAATGTTTCATCTGCTTTTTGTGTGCAGCTAAAAAACTGTGATCTCAACACTGGAATAGGAGTTCGGTCTCCATAAAGAGAGTCCAAATGTGTAAAGATTTTACGTACTTGGTCCCTTTCATTTTCTTCAAGGACACTGACCTGCCGCTTAGCCTCCCCTGCTAACGCTCCCAACACAATGTCAAGCTTCCTGGTTTCAGGTAAGTCTTGGGAACCAAGGAGCCCTTGCATTTGTTCCTTCCAATCATTATATTTCAAATCGTCACCAGGCTCTTTAAACTTCGGCAGCCGGGATACACAGGCATCATCATTGTACACTCCTTGGCCTAGACACGTGCTCACTAACTTGATCCTGCCGACAACGCCAAAAACTGCGGTATGTGATGGAGGTGATGAGAATTACAAAAATGATGATGGGTTATTGTAAAACTTGTGTTGGTCCTTTTGCATCAAGTGGTGAGCACGATGTTTTAGCCAAGGAGGTACAACGACAACAGCTTTGCGTTGGGGACAGGATTGTCCTATTTTATTTCACCCGTCCCTGGCACAGACAGCAATAACTCTTTCTTTTAAACGACAAAATTAAAAAGAGGTATCCCTTAAAACAGTCTCTAAAACGGGCCAACAGTCACCAATCCACGGGTTAAAATCGGTTAAAAAGACTAGCTAAAACAAAGCACAAGGCCCGATTTAAAACCAATTTAAAATGAAACCCGATGACGGCCGTCCTGCTCCTCGCCGTCGCCACGCCACTCTCTGTTTCCTCCTCCGACTTACTTCGTAGGAGGGCGGACCTTCGGCCAGGATACCTGGAACAAAAAAAACACAGCGGCAGTGGGGGGGGGGGGGGGGGGGGGGGTACACAACACAGTGCAGCCGAAATGCCTTCCTTTCCCGTGCCAGAGTGTTACTGGGTCCCAAAGGGTACTTACGCGCTAGGCAGAGCTCCCCGCTCTGCCGCTGCCGTAAGGTCACGTAGTAACACTCTGGACTTCGTCGGTTTGGCTGCTATCACCACCTCCCGTCACGGTCTCTGGTCCGCGGCCGCCTCGGGGGTAGTCCTCTCAGGCGATATCGTGGTCGTCCTCTAAAATGTTTGCCGCTGCCGTCTCTGTGTCGTGCGATCCCCGCTCTGCACCCGCTCTCCTGCACACACGCTTCTTTCCGTCTTGTCCCTTTAAGTCCCTCCTTCTTGTGTGCAGTTGGCTGCTCACCGCTCCGTCCTCCAGTCTCATTGGCCAGTCTATACACAAAGGCAAAGCACTTACAGGTGCAAGTTACCATTCCATTTACGAAGGGTGCTCCGGCTGGAAGTAAAACAACTCAATTACGTCACACTAAAACCATGCAATAAAACATAATAAAAACACCACTACACACATGATAAAAGCATGCAAGAAAATAAATAAATAAAATGCAATAAAACAGAATGGTTGCATAATAAAAAATAAATAGCTTAAAACTTCCGCCATGCGACACTGGGACTGAGACGTTATGGACAACAACAGGGATGAAGGACTTAAAACATTTTACCAAAAAAGCCAAGAAACACGAGTGCAGCTGAAGCCACCTTGATAATAGCTTGAAGCTAATTTTTTTTTTGGAAGGCTTAGCATTGCAGAGCAGCTCAACGAAGGCTACAGAATTGGTATCAGGAAGCACAACGAAGAGGTGACAAAAATCAGACACATCCTCTCTAGAATTATAGATTGTGTGAAATTCTGTGGCGTGTTTGAGTTGGCTTTGCATGGTCATGACGAGAGTGAGAGTTCTGATAACCCCGGGATATTCCGTGGCTTGGTGGACTTTGTTGCCTCACTTGACAATGCCTTGAAAGAGCACCTGGAGAACGTGACTGTGTTTAAGAGGACATCAAAGACGGTCCAGAATGAGTTCCTTGACTGTATGCTGTCTGTTGTGAGGGAACAGATCATCAAAGAAGCCCAGAAAAGTGATTGTCTGTCAATCCAGGCAGATGAGACGATGGACATTAGCACCCAGAACCAACTTGTGCTTCTGCTTCGCTACATTGATGATAGCAACACCATGCAGGAGAGATTTTTTGAATTCATTCCGCTGCAGTCAGCAAATGCTGAGTCCATTGCTACTGCATTGAGTGAACGTCTTAGTGGAATCCTTCCTGAACAGAAAGGTAAACTCATCTGCCAGGCATATGATGGAGCCAGTGTTATGAGGGGTGCCACTTGAGGTGTTCAGTGAAGAATACAGGATGAGTACCCAAATGCCCACTACATCCACTACTATGCACATCAACTAAACTTCATAATGCAACAGGCTACCTCTCACATTTCTATGGAGAGAATTTTTTTTTTCTGATCTTGGCGGTTTTTTCGAGTTTTTTTTTTTTTCAAGATCTCCCAAGCGGACCAGTGTCCTTGATGAAGTAGTGGCCCACAGATTGCCAGCATCCAGCAACATGAGATGGAGCTTTCACAGCCGGGCCGACAATACTGTGTTTGAGCACAGAGAAGACCTCATTGAATGCTTCAGGAGAATTCGCTCTTCAAGTGACTTTGATGACAAAACAATCAAAGAAGCAGGAGGTCACATTAGGCTACTAGAGGACTGACTTTAATTGACTTAAATTTTTTTCCTTAAACTGTTCCATCACATCATGCCACATGTGGACTTCCTCTATGCCAAGCTCCAGATCAGAAACATTGATTCTGTTCACATCAATGGATGCATTCAGCAGTTTCAGAAAGACATATTATTATTATTATTATTATTATTATTGTTGTTGTTATTATTATTATTATCGGCAATAAATAGTAATAATAAGACTAATCAAAATAAGTCTTATTCACAGAGATTTGATCAACGCAATGGTGGTGGAACAAAGCAGTGGCTCGGACCAGCCGAGGAAGCGCCGGGCTCTCGGGGAAGAAGACCACAGTAGCATTGCTGCAGAGGTGAGTCTCTGTTGTAGAAATTAGTTGTTGTCAATGTTTCAGTACAGTCTTCTACATTAGTCCTCAAAACATTAGACGTCACCTACCCTTTAATGAGTCTTTGTTTTTTCTGAATATCTGTACATTTCGTAAAAGAATTAGAAATTCAGAACCACCATCACTACTATTATGTAGTTGTAGAAAAATAACAGAAATGACCAGTGATGTTTGGTTACCTGTGTATTTATTATCATCCCAAGTTTACGCATTTCACTGTAATTTATCATACACAGCTGCCATCAAGTGGGCATTAATAGTAGCAATAAAACATTGATTTATTCTATTATCACAGCAGATTTATGAAGCAGTTTGAAGTAATTAATAACATATTATTAATCTGGGTGAAAGCTTTTCACTTAAAATAATGACTTTAAGTGTCCTGTTTAGAAAGGTAACTGTTTGCTTGCAGTAATGTAGGTGATGGGACAAGCATTTTTCTTAAAATAAAATATCTCTCTCTATATCTCTCTTTCTCTCTCTCTCTCTGTTTGTGTAGGTGTGTGATACCATAATGGGACACACAATGGAATGTTTCGCCTTCACAGACCACCTCATCAGTGCCACCTTGCTGCAGACTGACAGGTTTGAAGAGTACCACAACTCGTTCCCTGAAGTTGCACTCAACTCCACCTTGAAGGCTTATCCAATGCTGAGTGGAAGTAAGCTGAGGACGGAGCTGAGTCTCATCTACAGCAAGAATGAATTCGAGTCCTGTTGTGGTGCTGTGGACCTTGTTCAGTTTTAGTATTTGTGGACAACAACTTGTCAGACGTATTTTCAGAGACAGTCACACTGCTGAAGATTATTATCACCACACCCATGTCCACTGCAGAGGCTGAGAGGTGTTTTTCAGCATTGAAGAGGGTCAAAACCTTCCTCAGGAACACCATGACTCAGGACAGGCTGAATGCCTTAGCCATCCTGTCCATGGAGAAGAAGCTGGTGACTGAAATGGCAGATTTTAATCAGAGGGTGATTGACAAATTTGCGAGCCTGAAAGACAGGAGGGCTAAATTTCTCTACAAGTACTGGCCACTACTGTCTGGTCTCCCTCTTGATTGTATTAATAGTTCAACCCCCCCCCCCGATTTTATTGATAATTCAACAATATCAAATATCTCTTGCTTGATTCTATTGATAGTTTAACAATATCCAATGTTTCTTGCTTGATTCTATTGATATTTTAACAATATCCAATTCCTCTCCCTTGATTCTGTTGATAGTTAAAACATATCCAATTTGTCTCTTGATTCTATTGATAGTTTAACAATATCCAATGTCTGTCTCTTATTGTATTGATAGTTTAACAATGTTCTAATTTAACTGGTTGTGATTGCAATTTCAATTCCTTGTACTTATCTCCTTGAGATACCCGACTTCCCTTTATCTCATCAGGATGTCAGCAGATCAAAAGGTGCGAATACACACCTTTGGGTAGGGGAGGCGCTCCTAAGGTTTAAATGTTTAGCTCTCCCCATGCTTGGGGTTTTTCTTCATTCTGCTGCTCAGGTGATGATTGACTTTTCTTTGCAAAGGAAATAAAAACCTTGTCGGCCGGCAGAAGTCTCTATTTCATTCTTCACCAGCAGCAGAAAATTTCCACAACACTAGAGTAATGGTGAAACTGTAACATATGCTCTACTTTCATTAAAGTAGCCTACTTTCTGAATCAATTCTGCCCCAAAACTCTTCATTTCAGATCAGAAATATCCAAAGTATGTCTCTAGTTGTATCGATACTTGAACAATGGTCTAGTATAAGTGTTTTTTTTTAGATTTTGTGTGTTGTGTTCAGATTGTGAAGCACTATTTGGGCCGTCACACGCAACTGCGCCCACCCAACTAATTAAGTCACCAGCCGCCACTGATGTGCAGTAAATTGGTACGATTAACATGATGTTTAACTCACTAAACTGTTGAAATAAGGATTACTCTCCAGTCTACTGAAAACTAAGCTGAAATAATTCTTTTTATTTTTTACCTGTTATCCAGCATTAGCATCAATATCTACACTAAACAGACAAAATGTACTTGCCTAGAGTGAGAGCTACATTTAATTCCAATACATCATCAGACCGCGCTGCCCACTGCCCCAGCCTGCCATATTGTAGGATACAGGATAATGTGCCATTTACTCATAATGACTCAAAAGCTGGGAATGCAATAGGCTGCTATTTATTATGAATGGGACCAGGCATTGCAGCCATTCATGGGAGCGCCAAAGAGACTCTAAAGGCACCCAGCGATAGCAATGCTATCAAAAACCAGGTGGAGGTAAGAGCCAACCATGCTCATTTTATTTACTACTCTGCTCCATTGCTGAAGTGGGCATCGCTTCCAGCTTAGAAAACTCTTGTGTTACTTTCACCAAAATAGCTACAAAAGTATTACTAGAGTGATAATTAGTATTTTATTATGGTTTGTAATAATAACATAATTGCTACTTAGCCTCAATTAGTCTCTATGGCTTTGTTAGTTTACCATATTGTAACTCACATCAACTGACCAGCCAGTAAATTTAAGATGATGCAGTTACACTATGAGATCGCCAGAGGGTGCATTAAAACTCTCTTTTCCTCTTACTGAACACAGGAAGTACCTTCTAGAAAATCAGATTACATTACTTTTCTCTTGCATGTTATCTGTAAAGCCATTTGTATATACTAATTCGTGCTAGCAGTCAAAATTGTTAGACTATCAGAGATGCATTTTATTTGCAAAGTGTGATTTGAGGTGTCAGGGGTACAATTATGCCTGGACTTATGTGAACCAGTGATTTGGAAAAATCGGTTGGCCACGAGGTTATGCAGGAGCCATTTTTTCTTGCCCTTAAAGTGCCCAAGATTGATAAAATAGAATTCAGTCAGTTTGTTGTAATCAGAATTTTAATGCTTGATAAGAACTTAACATCAGATATGTTGTTTAAAGACATGAGTTTAAATTTATGTTTAATTATAACCACAAACTTTTTGAAACATGTTGCTGGTATCAAATTCTAAATTAGTAAATATTTTTTGAAAACAATGAAATTCCTCATTTTGTCTTGACATGTTTTTGCTCTCAGTCACTATAATATAGAAAAATTAGATGAAGCTATAGATGTTACAAAACTATTGTACAGTGATGTATGATTTCCCGTTTCCATCATGTGCACACTGTTTCTCTGTTAGTCTGCTCCTGTTGTGGGACAGCATTGAATGAAATACAGCAATCAATGATCCCTTTCATCTGAGAAACGTGTGTGTTATGATCTGTGTTTTTATTTTGTGTTCTCTGGTTATTTTGCAATTGTTTTTCTTAACCAATCAGTAAACTAGACTACAAGCGTGTCTTCAGGACATAAGGACCTGGAAGACCTGCAATTACCGGATACTAAACTCGAACAAAACTGAAGTTATAGTACTAAGCCCTAAATGCCTTAGAAACTCACTTTCTGATGAAAAAGCAGTTATGGATGGCATTGCGCTGGCCTCCAGCAACACTGTAAAGAATCTGGGAGTTATCTTTGATCAGGACATGTCCTTTCACTCCCAGAAATTTCAAGGACTGCCTTTTTTCACCTACGTACCATTGCAAAAATCTGGGACATCATGTCTCAAAATGATGCAGAAAAATTGGTCATTCATAACTCCAAGTTGGATTATTGCTATTCCCAAAATTGCTGCCCAAATTTGTTGCTGAATATTCTCCAATTGCTCCAGAATGCTGCAGCATGTGTTCTGACAAACACGAGGAAGAAAGATCATATTCTCCAATATTAGCCACTCTGCACTGGCTCCCTGTAAAGTTACAATTACAATTAAAATTACAATTTGTCATTTGGCAGACGCTTTTATCCAAAGCGATGTACATATGAGATTTTCATACATCACAAGCAAGGTTCTAGATGGGAAAGAACAACAAGAGTAAGTGTCTTTACGCAACTTTCTGGTCCAACTGGACATAGGTGCTACAAGACAGTGCTACGAAGTAATGCAAAAAGTGCATAGAGTCGACCGAGAGGTTTTGTTTTTTTTTTTTTTTGAAACAAGGTGTTCAGTAAGAGCTTAATTTAGAATAGAATTTATAATCTATTCTCAAGCTCAGGCTGGCCTGGACCAGCCCCTAGTTATGCTGCTATAGCAATAGACTGTCCAGGGACCTCCAAAGATACACCAAGCTCCTCTGTCCTCTCCCTCCCTATCTGCACGCTTCCATGTCCTACCACGGCATCTTACTAACTCAACTTCTTCCCCAGAGTCTCTGTGCTTTGTCACCTCGCAGGTTCCCATGGATAGCGGCTGAATCTGGATTGTGGACTACAGCTGTGTCTCCTGCCATGGCCCTGCCTGATATCCACTGCAACTGCTACTACTATTATTACATCCACTGTCACTGTTACTGTGATTGCATTTCTGTCTGTCTCTCTCTGTCTGTCTCACTATCGCTCTCTCTTGCTCTCTCTCGCTCTCCCAACCAGTCAAGGCAGATGGCCACCCACCCAGAGCCTGGTTCTGCCTGAGGTTTCTGCCTGTTAAAAGGAAGTTTTATCCTCGCCACTGTTGCCAAGTGCTTGCTCATGAGGGAATTGTTGGGTCTCTGCAGATAAAAGAGCTCGGCCTGTACCAGTTCATAAGGAAAGTGTCCTGATATAACTTCTGTTGTGTTTTGGTGCTATACAGATAAAACTGAATTGAACTGAATGAGATTTAGGTTGTTGCTGGGATGCTGATGGTAATGGGACAGATGAAATCTTCCTCCAGACTCTGGGACCTTGATTTTCAAATGACAAAATTTACTTTCACCTGAAATTTACTTTCACCTGAAATAAGGACTTTGGGCCTCTGTCCAGTTCTTCTCCTTAGTCTAGGTAGATGCTTCTTACATTGTCTCCGGTTCAGTAGTGGTTTGACACTAAGAATGTAACACTTGTAGCCCATTTCAAGTTTGTGGTGGCTCTTGATGCACTGATTAAAGCCACAGTCCACTCCCTGTGAAGCTCACCCATGTTCTTGAGTTGGCTTTGCTTGACAATCTTCTCAAGGCTGCAGTCATCCCTGTTGCTTGTGCAACTCCAGAATATATACAGTTTTCACTTTCTTAAATAACGGAAAAGTATTGTATGTACATTATATACAAAAATTGGATAAAAATAAAGTTGCCTTTGAAGCATGCCTCAGTTTCTCAATGGAAATATAGTGTTATGTACTATTGCACAGCATAAAAAATATAAACACAGTAGAAAATCATATATCAGCACAGTAGAAAAATACATGTAATGCACTGGTGCAAAAACAGTAGGTTTGTGAAACAGTACTAATGTTGACAGCAGCTGGAATAAAGGACCTGTGGTAGCGTTCCTTCTTATGTAACCGCCATAACATATAGTTAATTCTATTGTTTAAACTCATTTGTTCATAGTAAATTACAGTTATAGTTACATTTCCATAATGTGGTTGTTTTTTCATTGAAAGTTCAAAGGGTGGCGGTAAATGCCATAGAATAAGTTTTTCCTAGTAGCTATGCAGGAGACAGAGAAAGAGTTGGATAGTGCAGTGATACGTGGTAGAAGAAGAAGACGGAGTTGAGCATGTATACGGAACTACGAGAAAAAAAAGGAGGAAAAGTTATTTTTAGCTGATCATGTTCGGTTTGATACTGTTCAGAAAATACTTACCTGTTTTTTCCGGGATGTTTTGGTTGCTGAGGGAAGAGAGGAGGATTAATATTTGAAGTATTTAATTCTCCGGTTGTTTTTTTTTTTTTTTTTTTTGTTGCTTTCTGAAGAAGAGGATGACCAAGAAGATTTCCAGTGAGTGAGTGGGAAGTTCATCTAGGATCCCTGCCTTCGAATGTGGAGAGAGAGAGAGGCAATCCAATGCTGTCCTGGGATGCACTGGATTTCCACTCAAAGAATCAGATAAGCTTGAGTGAAGGTAAAACACTACAAAGGGGCCCCTTAACTGAACTAAATTGAACTAAGCTCTGACTATAGCAAAAAGACACACTGACCTGACTTAACAGAACTGGACTTGCAAAGAAAAGAAAGACAATTATCTTGCAGAGTAAATACAGAGTTATATAAAGGAAACTGATTATGACATTACTTAAAGAAGCAACTATAAAGGTGAACGCTTTAATTTCATTTTTCCCCATTACTTTTATTTAATGTTGAATTGGAACGTTAAAGATCTTGGTTTATTGAATTCTTAATTATTTTGTGTAATAAATGTTTTTTTTCTATTCACAATATATTGCATTTGTGTTTTGCTTACCATCCTCCTTACCTAGCCTATGTGCGAGACATTTATGTAGCTATTTACTTAACAATTGGTTAATCTAATCTCATGTAGTGGTTACACTGACTGATGCTTGTCTAACATACTCCTGTCACCCACCTCCTCAGTGGTGTCCAGACGGTAGTCCAAGACAGCCTGCTCTCCTTACCAGTCTGTTCAGTCTTTTTCTGTCCCTCTCAAAGCTTCCACAGCCCCAGCAGATCACTGCATAGAAAATTGCAGGTGTCACCACAGTGTCATAAAAAGTTCTTAACAGTGTCCTACATACTCCGAAGAGTATGCATTTCTCACCAAATGTGGTTGACTTTGGCACTTCCTCTACAGGGCATGTGTGGTGAGCACCAAGGTATTTGTACTCACCCATGCACCATCTTGCACCAGCAAGACAGAGGAAGGAGGAGCTGCTGCAACTTGCTGCCACTCTTGTGGCACAATCTTGATTATCACATGGTTATGGATGTCATGGTTTTGGGTGTTAATTTAGCTTTTTCCTGTTTTATGTTGAGTTTAAGTTTTCCTCAGGTATCATCTTTTGCTTTGCTTTCTGCTTTTTCTCACCTTTGTAATGGTTGATTTGTTTCACCTGTCCCTCTTCAGTCCTTCCTCCCCAGGATATTTAAGCCAGTGTTTTGCCGCAGCCTGTGCCAGTTTGTCATTGTACCTTGTGTGTCAAGCATTCCCGCCCTCTCCAGTTTATTCCTGTGCTTTTTTGATTTTTGCTTTGTTTTCCAGGACTTTTGATTGGCCTGCCAGCCCCCTGTCAGCTTCGGCCCCTGACTCAGCTAGCCAGCAGCTTCCTTGCCTCCAGCCTCATTGTTCCTGATTTTGCTAGCTTCCTGCCTGAGTCCACCCCTCACTTGTCCCAGGAGTCTTTTGTGTCCCCACACAAAAATGAGGCTCCCAAGGTCACTGAAGTTCCACATCATCTGTCTCCATGTCATCCAGTTCCCTTGTTCTTTTTCTGCTGGACTTTGCTCAAGAGCCAGACAGCCTCCAGAATGATGGCTTTCAACTAGTTGACCAAGCAGTGACCATAACCCTGGCTAGTTCCCTGTCTGCAGTCACCTTCTGGGAAGCCATCCGGAAAGAAGCAAGATGACCTCGCTGTATTCCAGTTCGCTCCCCTGTGATACACTGTCTACTCCAGCTCCTTCCAGCTTCCCCCTGAACAGTGATGGCTGGATTGTGTTGAAAGCAGCCTTGCTCCTTTACACTGATGTATCCTAGGTTACACCATCTGTCGATCATTATGTCCCCATCCTTCTTCTTACTGCTCTCTATCCTTTTCCTCTCTGCCATCAGCAGTTGAAAATCGTCCAAGCAACATGCACATCTAGAATGAGTTCATTCAGCCACATCGCTGTGAAGCACATGATGCTACACTCCTGGTACTCCCTCTGAAGTCTGGTTTGCGCCATTAGCTCCTCCAGCTTATTAGGAAGAGATCTCATGTTCCCCATTATAAGAGACACTATGGGTGGTATATACTGTCTTTTCTTGTCACAACACTTTGCTACTGCTCCCCTCTTCTTTCTCCCTATTTCCACGGGGATCTCCAATATTTCCACTTGGAGGACCTTCATGCTGCACAGTGACAACAACTGTTCCCAAGACTAAACAATAGTGCCATAGTTGAATGTATCTCCCAATGTTATTTTGAGTAGTCCAGAAAAGGGTAAAAAGCAAATCATTAGTCTCACTAGTTGTATATCCATACATGTGCATGTCAGATTTTGGAGACTTAAGGAACCATAACAGAGCCTGCAATCTGTTAACGCAGCACTCTAGTCAAGTAATAGGGTACAATGAGTGTTCTAAGATAAGATGGTGCCTGACCATTTAAGGCTTTGTATGTGAGAAGAAGGATTTTAAATTCTAATCTGGATTTTACAGGGAGTCATTGCAGAGTGGTTAATATGGGAGAAATTAGTTTAAAAAAATAAATTAATTAATTAAAAATTCTACATATATAAAAATTGTTATTATATATTATATATATATATATATATATATATATATATATATATATATATATATATATATATATATATATATATATATATATATATATATATATATATATATATTTTGTCAAAACATGTGCTGCGGGGTTCTGGATCAGCTGGAGAGTATTTAGTAATTAACTGGGGCAGCCTGATAGTGAGGAATTGCAATAATCCAGTCTGGAAGCAATACATGCGTAGACTAGTTTTTTTTGTTTGTTTGTTTGTTTGTTTTGTTTTGTTTTTTTGTTACGTTTTGAGACAAGATGTGCCTGATTTTTTACAATCTTACAGAGGTGAAGAAAGACAGTTCTTGAAATTTGTTTTGCCTGGGAGTTGAAGGACATGACTAACATAACAGAGCATAACTAACTCCCACATTCTGTCACGACGGGAGGAAGGAAGGCCAGGACCCAGGAGCAGAGGCGTAAAGAACCAAGGTTTATTTACAAAAGATATAACAAAAAATCACCTGAACCAGGCACAACGCTAATCAGCAAGTAAACAGAAAATCACTGTGAAAACGGGAAAGAGACAAAAATCAAAAGAGCAAAAGTAGCAAAATAATATAACGAAAAATCACCGGAACTACCGGGAGACCGTCAAACAATGAACTAAAGGCGACTGCAAAAAACTACAGTGACTATCACAGGCACACAGGAGGAACGAGACGAGAGACGAGCGATCACGCAGCAGAGAGCTTGTGCAGCATGGAACCAAGAGAATAGTCTGGCACAGGAGTGGCGCATGAGGTGGCTTAAGTAGCTGCGTTAATGGCTGATGAGGTGCAGGTGTGGATCCCGCACCTGCTCCGAGGAGATCGGTCCGCCTCTCTCCCGCTCCCTCCTGCTGCGTGAAAAAGAGAGAACAGAAAGCAGTATCAGACATAGGGAGAGCAAAACTGACCCGAGACCACAGCCGTCACACATTCCTTAGAGTGGTGCTGGGCGTCAACACAATGCCATCCAGAGTTGCTATATTATCAGACAATGACCTTCTAAGGTGTTCAGGGCAGAGTACTATAACTTCAGTTTTGTCCGAATTCAATAACAAAAAGTTTATCCAGGTCTCTATGTCGTCAAGACAAGCTTGTGGTCTACTGAACTGATTGGTTGCTTCTGGCTTCATTGATCATTATAGCTGGGTATCATCTGCATAGCAATGAACATTTATGCAGTGTTTCCTGATAGTCCTTATTTTCCTCAATTAACAATGATTTTCTGTATGTTTTATAGACTGTCTTGCCAGGTGAAATGATACAGTCTGTAGGGAGCAGGGCACAGACAATATCCACATATGCACATATTTGGGTTCTCTAGCATTGCTATACAGTCATAGTCTTCTCCGCTGCTACCTGTGGTGTGACGGAATAAGCAAGGGGAGTTTGAGGTATCCTTGCTGAAAAAAGTCTAGTTGGTGGCTTACCTATTGCTTCATTAGTTCTTATCTGGTAGAAACAGTAGATGAAGTATTCACTGATGACTGGGTTCATCAGCAAACTCAGAATTTATTGGAATGATAGACTGCAGACCTGCGGGGCTTGGTGGCACATGATTGGAAACCACTAGTCCACACCACTAACTGTAGTCACAGTCATAAAGCATTTTTGATGAGTACGAGCATGATACAAGTAAAACTCGTCAATATCCGTGCTCGTGCTGAAGGAAAATCCTCACTGGGTACCTGACTGTCTTCAGGCTCTGTGATTGGCCAGTCACACACAGCGCCCGCCCCTCCCTACACAGACACGTCTCTGCAGCCAGAGCTGTGCCCCACTCTCGCACCCACACAGACAGTGACTGATCTCTCTGTGCTTGGCTTGACTCTAGCTCACGTCGCTCTCTTCAGTACTCCTTAGGTTTTCTTCAGCTCGCCTCTATTTCGGTTTGTATGATATTTAAAGTTACTTGATGAACTTGTTTCGTAAGGTACGCAGTGCATTTGACAAGACAGAGCTGAAAACGGCTTGTGACGCGTCAGTCACTGCCTCCACTCTGGTCGTTTTTTTTGTTTTGTTTTGTTTTGTTTTTTCACCGTCTGCTTGCTCTTTGGCTGGTGATACACTTAAGAATATTCATGTTCTGAGTTCATAAAAAACTTGTTCTGTAAATAGTTCTCTTACTTTTGTGATCAAAAACATTGATTTGAATCTCAGTTTTGAGGCTGTTCTGTAAATAGTTTTCAAATAAACAATAAATATAGCAACTTCTGATCAATCCATATCAATTTCAGACTTAAAATAATGTACCAATTTAAGCCCCACCCGTTTCCATGCCCACTTCCGGTTTAGGTTCCGCCCACTCCGAGTACAGATACAGATACAGATAATTTAGATGGTTGAACAGATACAGATAGTGGTGTACTCACTCATCCGTAGTACACTCTAAAAATGACTGGGTTATTTTTAAAACCCAACCATGGGGTTATGACATGTTTGACCCATTTTGTGTTATTTGTTTTAGTATTGAGTTATTTTCTGCAAACCAAGACTTGGGTCAAAATATTTTCATGAACCCAATGATATAATTATTAAATATTCGACCCAATCTGAGTTATTTACAATATGAATAATTCTAGTGTTGGGTTGTTTGGGGGATGGGGGTGGGTCTGCGTCTGAAGTAACTGCCTTTCTGAAGACGTGCTTGCGTCACTACCGGAAGGCGCGCTGCAGCTCCCGCGCACAGTGAGCGGCAACAACAACACAGTGAATGAGTCACAGGAGGCTGAAGCTATATTATCTCCATCGAGGCACATTAAATAAAAAGGTTTGTGTATACTTTTATATCTACATAGCGAAGGCATATTATCTGTGATAAGTTTGTTTATAGAAGCTATTTAGTAGTTTTGCTCAATGTCTATCAGACCCTCCCTGGCCGGCAAGCTGAGTGGCAGCAGCTTGTGGGCTCCCCCGTCTTTTCCGTTTTTCGTTCGTTTCGTTTCGTTCGGGGGGGGGGGATCTATTCAAACCAAAACAATCCACACAGTCGACTATGCGAGCGTACAGTCTGACTCTGTCTCCTACACGGCATTTTAAATACTACATCGAATACTGCCACATTGAATTTGTTTTTCCTAATTTCTTTAGATTGCACAAGACTTTATGGTCTTGCATGGGGAGGCTGCTCCTAAACTCTTCGAGACCTGGCTGCCGTTGTTTGCAGAAAAGATCCTGTACCTGGCCAGACGGGAGGGGAAGCTGAGCTCTTTGGTGGATGGCTTATCACCCGGTAATATTATTGTTGTTGTACAGCAGACCCTGTAAATTGTGTTTTATTTTGCTACTAACCCTAACCCTTTTTTGCAGGTGTTTCGGTCAGATGGCCTGGGTTATATGCCTAAACCTAACTCTAATCCCCGGTAAAACTATGCCTAGCCCTAACAGAAAGGAATTTTATGTGCTGTTTTAATAGCGAGATCGATACTATCGCGGCTATGGGTGACGCTGTACTGACTGGTTAATTCACATTAAGAGTGGGTGGGGGGTTGAGGGGAAACAACAGGAACTGTGTGAATGTATGTTGTGATGAATGACAATGAGTATGAATGTGCAATAAATGAGACACTGGTGTTCTGCACGCTGTTCTGCGTCTGGGATGTCCTGTCAGGCGCCATTTGACGCCATTGAATTGAAATGACGCATATTTGTATGGGTATGACATTCCACATATTGACATCTAGTTGTCTTCCTACAGATTGCTTGGGGGAACTGGCCTTGAACCAGCTACCATCACTGCTTCCGCCAACAGTTTATAAAGTTGGACGAAGAGTCTGCCGCCACACGATTGAGGAGTCCAGCCTGGCCTTTATTGACCATAAGCCTGTAAGTATGTCTTAAGTACGTCCCGAACCTGTCTCAGTCGTTTGTCATTCTGTGTGGGGAGGCTTTGGAACAGAAGACTCTGCTGTCAGCTGTCGATGTCTGTTTCAAGGTTTTTTACATCTTCGACATCGAATACCCAAAGCAGTGTGCTCCAGTATGGCAATTCCTACAGAATGCAGTGTACGAGATGGGTGGAGATGAGTCGAAGCCTGTCAAGTTTCTGCGTGCAGCAATACTTACTTGCAAGTAAGTTGAGACTTGTGGATTTCATTTAATTACTTCTGCTGCTCAATCTTATTATTATTGTTTTTTATTTTTTTATTTTGGTGCCCAAGTAACAGCTCTGTCTCTGGTTGCCTGCCTGCCTGGCTCACTGTGGGAGTACGGTTTTTGTATTATTATTTTTTCTTCCTTGTATTGCTGCTACTCTTTGACTGAGGACATATTGGACCTGTTTTTGTAAGCTAATGTTCAGAAACACAATAGTAATTGTGTGATCATGTCAAACTTAAGTCACCAAAGGCAGTCTTCTGCTAAACACAACCCCCTGCTGATAGACACCCATTATGATACCAACATAAAATACTGTAGATCGGGTGTTTTTGTGATAATGGTTGATGCATAACAATGTTTACGTATGTCGCCATCCGTCTGTGCCGTTGCTGCAAAGGAAATGTTGCGCCTTCCCTACCTCCCTTTGCACAATTGTATGGTTTATGTAAATTCCGAAGAAGCCGGGACCTGTTTAGAATCTATTTGTATATTTTATTTGTTTCATGTTCATAATGGTAAATGTTTTGAATTTGATTTCCTAAAAATGAATGGGGTTTGGGTGCTCGTAGTTTGGGTCAAGAGGAAAAAGTAGCTGATCCGGTGTGGGTCAAAAGCTGGTACGGAAAGTGTGTGTGTGTTTGTCACCCCGTCGTACTGTACACAAGTTCCCCCTTTTCAGCTTTTATAATATTCTCTGAGATTGTTTGACCAGTTTTATGATGTTTTGATACCGTCTAAAGTGTACAAACTGTTAATTATTGTTGAAGGAAGTTTTGCACTATTGAATTTTTGTTTTATGATGTTTTGATGCTGTCTAAAGTTTACAAACTGTTATTGTCGAAGAAGGAAGTTTTGCACTAGTGATTTTTACAGATACAAATAAATAATTTTCAAAGATACAAACATTGTTTAAAAGTAGGGATGGGCCGATATACTTTTTTTAAATTCCGATCCGATCCGATATATTAATTTTATTTTTTCCCGATATTTTGCCGATACCCGATACAATAGGCAAAACGGTAAAACATAAGGAAAAAAAAAGAAAATCTCAATTTCAAGCCATTTATTAAATAGTGAGAAAGAGAAATCAATAACACAGCCAATTGTGTAACAGTCCAGAAGACTATTTGTTTAAATCGATTCCCAGCCACACCAACACAGCGAGAGCACAGACGGTTTTAGGTCAAGTAAAAAGGTTCCTTTATTTCTAAAGTGTGATTAAAAATGTCATTGGGCACAAAAGCCAACCCGTCACTTAAAACACGGTGGCTCTGTCGTCGGCCGCCGTCACCTGTATGGAAGGGTTAAAATCAGGGGCCAGCCGCTTCACCACTGGAAATCTCAGGTCGCTCCCCTCTGCTGTGGGATGATGCATGGGCACGTCAACAAGTCCACCCGATCCTGAGGAGCGCCACTCCACACGAGTCACCGTCGGAACCCTCCGTCGAACAGCCGTGCAGCTGCCTCCAGTCACCGCCAACTCTGTGTTCCGTCTCTGCTCTCTGCTCTGCGGCTGCGCTCTGCCAGCGTGGTTGCTCACCACTAAGCCTACGCCTCCTTTACATGCTGTGTGTGTGTGAGAGCGCTCTGAAAGGAAAGCTGCAGGCTGCAGCAACAGGCTGCTATTTGTTTAATATCGGATCGGTTTTAATGTCCCATGCCCCGATCCATTCCGATACGTGAATTAATAAATATCGGCGGCCGATACCGATCCAATATCGGGATACCGATCCAATATCGGGATCGGCCCAACACTATTTAAAAGTGCATTATTGTATAATATATTATATTTGTTTGATAAATTATAGGATGAATTTTAAAAGGGGTTGTAATATAGCTGTTTACAGGATGATAGTATTCTATTAATTAATCAGAATTTTGGTGGAGTAATAACAAATGAGTGTAGTTAATGTAACCCAGGTCTGACATTTTTTTGACCCAACATTGGATTAAATTTGAGTAGGCTATTTAACCAGTTCATATGGTAGAATTGACCCAGTGCTGGAATTAAATTGACCCAACATTGGATTAAATGTGGACACAATATTCAACCCTTTTAATGGTCGAATTGACCCAGGGCTGGAATTAATTTGACCCAACATTGGATTAAATGTGAGAAGAATATTTAACCCTTTCATTAGGTAGAATTGACCCAGGGCTGAAATTAATTTGACCCAACAATTGGATTAAATTGGCTAACCCAACCGTTGGGTTAAAAGCAACTAACCCAACTCGCTAGGTCGAATTAACTACCGTTGGGTTGGTCCAATATTGATCCAGGTGTTGGGTTAAAAAATAAACCAAATTGGGTTGTTTTTAACCCATCATTTTTTAGGGTGTAGTCACACACTTACATTGTGCATCAACAGTTTTGTCTCGCATAGAGGAGGGTTGCCACCCAAGAAGGCCATGATATGCCATCCAATAAACATAGCACACACACACACGGTGACAATTGTGACCTCATTCTCCTCACATTGTCAGAAGTTTATACACACCTGACTTTTCATTTGTGAACTGGCAACATACAACGGTAAACAGAACTGACATTGGCCCTGAGTAGAAAATACAGTATCTTAAAGGCATGAGCTGTTATTAGTTTTTCTTTTCATGTAATTTATTCAATATTGCCCCACTGAATAGTTATTCATTGTATTAGGGCACCAGCTAATTTCTGGCAGACAATTGTCTATCATGCATTTTGATGTCCATATTCATGTTACTTGGAGATCTTAAAAAACAAAGCCAACCTTTAATTTGGAACAATATTGTACCTGCAGTGGTTCCATTATGATCTCCAGTCTTCTTCCAAGTGCTCCACCTTTGGCATGAAATAGTGTCAGTAGTTTGGGAGTCCATCCATCCATCTTCCACCCACTTTATCTGGGACCGGGTCACGGGGGCAGCAGTCTAAGCAGGGATGCCGCTTGTATCCGGGACCTCGTTCTTTCAGTCATGACCCAAAGTTCATGACCATAGGTGAGGGTAGGAAAGTAGATTGACCGGTAAATCGAGAGCTTCGCCTTTCGGCTCAGCACCTTCTTCACCACGACGAACCGATACAGCGACCGCATTACTGCTGCCGCTGCACCGATCCGCCTGTCAATCTCACGCTCCATTCTTCTCTCACTTGTGAACAAATCCCAAGATACTTAAACTCCTCCACTTGAGGCAGGATCTCTCCTCCGACCCGGAGGGAGCAAGCCATCCTTTTCCGGTCGAGAACCATGGTCTCGGACTTGGAGGTGCTGACTTTCATCCCAGCCACTTCACACTCGGCTGCGAACCGCCCCAGTGCATGCTGAAGGTCCTGGCCCGATGGAGCCAACAAGACAACATCATCCGCAAAAAGCAGAGACAAAATCTGCTGGCTCCCGAACCGAACCCCCTCCGGCCCCTGGCTGCGCCTAGAAATTCTGTCCATAAAAATAATGAACAGAACCGGTGACAAAGGGCAGCCCTGGCGGAGTCCAACATGCACCGGGAACAGGTCCGACTTACTGCCGGCAATGCGGACCAAGCTCCTGCTCCGGTTGTACAGGGACTGCACAGCCCTCACCCCATACCCCCGGAGCACCTCCCACATAATAGCGCAAGGGACATGGTCGAATGCCTTCTCCAAGTCCACAAAGCACATGTGGACTGGTTGGGCAAACTCCCATGAACCCTCATGCACCCTGTGGAGGGTATAGAGCTGGTCCAGTGTTCCGCGGTCAGGACGAAAACTGCATTGTTCCTCCTGAATCCGAGGTTCGGCCGGATTCTCCTCTCCAGTACCCTGGAATAGACTTTCCCAGGGAGGCTGAGGAGTGTGATCCCCGATAGTTGGAACACACCCTCTGGTCCCCCTTTTTAAACAGAGGGACCACCACCCCAGTCTGCCAGTCCAGAGGCAGCGTCCCCGACTGCCACGCGATGTTGCAGAGGCGTGTCAACCAAGACAGCCCTGCAACATCCAGTGACTTGAGGTACTCAGGGCGGATCTTGTCCACCCCCGGAGCTTTGCCACCGAGGAGCTTGCAAACTACCTCAGTGACTTCAGCCCGGGTGATGGACGAATCGACCTCCGAGTCCCCAGCCTCTGCTTCCTCTGCAGAAGACATGACAGTGGGATTGAGGAGATCCTCGAAGTATTCCTTCCACCGCCCGACAATATCCCCAGTCGAGGTCTGCAGCTCCCCACCTCCACTGTAAACAGTGTTGATAGAGAGCTGCTTCCCCCTCCTGAGGCGCCGAACGGTTTGCCAGTATTTCTTCGAGGCCGACTGGTAGTCCTCCTCCATGGCCTCCCCGAACTCCTCCCAGACCCGAGTTTTTGCTTCTACAACCACCCGAGCTGCCGCACGCTTAGCCTGCTGGTACCCGTCAGCTGTCTCAGGAGTCCTATGAGCCAACCAAGCCCGATGGGACTCCTCCAGCTTGACGGCATCCCTTACTTCCGGTGTCCACCACCGGGTTCAGGGATTGCCGCCACGACCGGCACCGGCGACTTTATGGCCACAGCTGCGGACGGCTGCATCAACAATGGAAGTGGAGAACATGGCCCATTCAGACTCAATGTCTCCAACCTCCGCTCTTAGTCTGACCCGTCACCTAGAACCTGTTTGCCTTGGGAGACCCTACCAGGGGCATTAAGCCCCGGACAACATAGCCTCTAGGATCATTCGGGTACTCAAACTCTTCCACCACAGTAAGGTGGCGGTTCAAGGAGGAGTAGTTTGGGAGTGTGATGGTCTAATGCAGACATAAATTTCAGCTCCAGATACACAGTGGTTGTTCTTTTCTGCATTGATCTGAAACACAAAGGTGACACAAGAGACAAGCCACTAAGCCACTTAGTAAGGGTATTTTACGCATCTTAAAACCAGTCTGGAGGGGATCTTTGATCAAGTCAATTTGACAAAATTATTTGGAAGCAATCCCTTAACGGATTGTCATTTTTACATTTTCATTTCTTATCTCTTAACAGCAATTACAAATTACAACTTAGTCATAATCAACAAAATGTAGCAAATTTCCAATCTCACACATCCTCTGTGTAATGCTTCAGAAGATCACCCCTTGTTGTCACTCTAAATCCACAGATTTTACACTGCCATCTGATTTGATGGCACCTAAGGAAAAAGCAGGAAGTTTTAGATATGAGATGCACCTTTCAGCTTCTCATTGAAAGAAGAGGTATTTTTTTACATAAATCTAAAAAAAAAAAAAAAAAAAAAAAAAATGTCTGGAGTGGATCTTTGAGGCAATCCCTTACAGGGTCATTGTTTTCATATTTCCATTTCTTTTCTTATCTCACCCCTTGTTGTCCCTCTGAATACACAGACTTTACACTGCCACCTAAGGAAAACATAGAAAGTTTTAGATACGAGATTTGCCTTTCTGCTTATATGCAGATGAAAACCATGTCAATTGAATGTCGAGGCTGTATAGTGGTATATTGACTTTTTATGGACTTTTTATGGGTGGCATATTGACTTTCATCGAATATCAATATATTTTCAGACAAGATATAATTTGAAACAACACCAATATAAAATGAAATTGCAGCTCTAAAATGCGACAATGTTCATTGGGTGATTTTACAGGTGTTTATTGTGTCCGTATTACTGTAAAGCTGAGTTATAGCACCACATAAAAATGTGTTATTAACCACCCAGCCAATTTACAATGATTAAAAAAAGTCTCCAAGTATGTGAAATTATGTTTCAAAATCGTTAAGAAAAACATCAGTATTCTCTGCTCTGAGATGCTGGGGGTGTGTCCGCTGAAGGCGCTGAAAGCATGCAACTACAGCCTCTTAGCTTAAATTCATACAGAACTTCCCCATAAAAATACACTTTATTTAAAATAAGCCTTTAGGATGAGCAACATGATATTTTTAAAATAAAGTAACGGTAGGAGCCACTGTTTAGTTCCGCACCTTTTTTGTAGATCAACTACTCATTTCTTTTTTATGTTTAATATATTTATTTGAGTTTTAAACAATACAAAGTATATACACAACAATATACGCCATAAGAGAGAAAGTAGGGGTGAAAACAAAAAAAAAAGAAACTCACATATCAAAAACCCCACCCCACACACACAACTAAACACCCCTTTCCCCACTGTCACAAAAAGAAAAATGAGTAAGATATGAGTGTTTACACACAGACCCTCAGTGAATCAGCCAGAACATCATGAGAAGACTCATCCCTACACCATTGTTGACATCTGGTCAAAGAAATCCAAGAAAGGCCCCCACACCCTCATCATACACCTAATCTTTTCAAGTTTCAAATGAAACAGCGTGTCCCTGATCTAATGTGATAGCATGGGTGGGACTGCATCCCTCCACTTCGGCAAGATTAAGCAGCTTGCTAACAAGGCTGAAAAAGCAATGACCTTCTCAATCCCCGGCAGGTAACCCTGTTCCCTCTACAGTGATCCCAAAAAGCAGCAAGAGCGGATTTAAGGTTATTTTAACCCTAAGTATATTAGAAAGTGTTTCACAAATACCTTCCCAATATTGCTGTATCTTGGGACAGAGCAAGAGCATGTGGATTAGAGTGGCCTCCGCTGTCTTACATCTATCGCACATCGGGTTAACTTGAGAATAAATTCTCACCAATTTGGATTTAGGGAGATGAGCTCGATGTACCACTTTGAACTGAATTAGAGAGTGTCTTGCACACATTGAAGATGAATGAATTTTCCTTAAAATATCAGACCAATCTGTTCCACTGATACTAATCTGTAGATCCTGCTCCCAAGTCTCTTTGATAGCAGACATGGATGGAGAACGTGAGTGAGAGAACAAACTTAACATTCTAGAAATGGCCTTCTTTGTAGTTGGATTAAAGGACAGCACCTCATCAATTACAGTAGTGGGAGGTCTGTCTGGAAACCCTGGGACTAAGCCTGAAATAAAGTGCTGTACCTGTAAGTATCTGAAAAAATTAGAAGGAGGTAAACCGTATTTAACAGACAGCTGTTCAAAAGAAACAAATTTATTCCCTATAAAGAGGTCACTAAAACTTTTCAGCCCCTGTCTTTGCCACACCTGAAATGTGGTGTCCTGCATTGAAGGAGGGAAAAAGGTGTTCGCTGCTATTGGACTCGACAGGCTCATGTTCTGAAAATCAAAATACTTCCTGAATTGCATGTAAATTTTAACGGAATCACGAACAACTGGGTTATGAAGTGGCAACTTTTGAGATGGTGGGACTGACGTACCAATTACAGCCGGTAGGAACAAAGAACGCTTTTCCATCTCCACCCACATTGGTCCCCCATCACCAGAACCCTAGTGCACCCAAAAAGACAAGCAGCACAGATTAGCGGCCCAGTAATAGTAACAAAAATTTGGAAGGGCCAGACCACCATCCCGTTTTGGTTTATGCAAGTGTTCTTTATACAGACGTGGTCTTTTGCCATTCCAAAGAAAAGACGACGGCACTGAGTCAAGTTTCTTAAAATAAGCACCAGGAAAGAACACAGGAAAACTCTGAAAAAGATATAAGAATCTGGGTAGCACAGACATCTTAATGGCATTCACTCTCCCAATCAACAAGAGTCGAAGGAGTGACCACCTTGATAAGTCCTGTTGAACTTTGAGCTGTAATTCATGGAAATTGTTTTTATAAAGATCACAAAAATTCCTTGTCACTTTAACACCAAGATAAGTAAAGCTATGCTCAGAAATCTTAAAGGGCACTGACACAGTCTGTAAAGCCATGGTTGTCATGTTCAGAGGCAGTAATTCACTTTAATTGAGGTTTAGTTTATACCCAGAGATTTCCCCAAATTTAGCAAGAACTTCCAGAGGGCGAGCAATAATTGTCTCGACCTTGGACATGAACAACAGGAGATCGTCAGCATAAAGTTTATGTTCTGTGCCATATCTTGTAATGCCATGAATATAACAATTGTTCCTTATAGCTGTGGCTAGAGGCTCAATAGCCAACACAAAAAGAAGGGGGTTGAGAGGGCAGCCCTGACGTGTGCCTCGGTGTAGCCTGAATGGTTTGGAATAATTATTATTTATATTGCATCCATGGAGAGAAGACACTCGGAGGCAGCCTGACAAGGAGTATACAAGACATTCAATAGGTGCCAAATACCAAAAAAAAGAGCGCCCGTCCTTTACAAAACCCACCTGGTCTGGGGATATAACATGGGGCAGAACCTGTTCTGGACGGTGTGCCAATACTTTGGCCAGAATCTTGTAGTCGCAATTTAAAAGTGAGATTAGCCTGTAAGAGGAACACTCTAGGGGATTCTTATCTTTCCTTTGGAGTAGCGTTATGCAAGCCTGATTCAGTGTATCAGGATGAGACCCCCTGGTAAAGAAGTCTGCCCATACTGTTGTAGCAGAACTGGTCTGTAGCTGACCCTCTTCTAACCTCTTTGCATTGCTCAGGAGAAGTGTAGTGATAAAACAATCAGACTTTTAAGAGTTATTGACCATCTGGAAGGTTCACCGAAAGGTGTGAACCCAGGCAGAGACAGGATGTCTGGTTGAGAGACCTCTTATCACACTCTTTCAGGGCAACAAGAGTCACTGACAACACTTTTACTTCTAATTTACATTTGGTCAAGACGTTCTCATGGAGGTGCTAACTCTTTCTTGATAGCCCATGGGAGTTAAGGACAATAAAACTGCCTGGGTGGACGAATGCCATGTCTCAAAGGAATCTCCAAACCAGATAATGCTGATGGGTTGTAAATTGAACATTCCTGAAGCAAACTGTTCTGTATGTCTGTGTGTCTTTTGCTTAACCTACCAAATTAACCAAATCTCAATGTTTGATTTAACTGTAGATGTAATTACATTGCTCAGCTCATGATCAGTACAATAACAATGCTTTCCTGGTTTTTCTAACTTACAGAATGACGAAACTGTGAATTAAACTATTTCAAAGGTTTTCTCTGAGTTTCCACCATGTAACCATACTGCCATCTAGAGGTTCATAGCAGTTAGGTTAAATGTGCTTAGCGGATACATTTATTAATAAGTAACCGTAATAGCGATAATCATTTTGGCAAATATAGTCTGCCCTTCTTTATTCCTTCATCATATTAAAGTAGTTATACCCTTAATCATCATGTTTGTTAGGATTAGTGTTAGAAAATGTCACCATGTTCGTTGTTTAATGTTGTCGTTATTCATAAGAATTGTCTAACGCATGTAGCGAACGCGCTTGTTGTTGTTGAAGTGCCATTGAAAATTGATCATTTAAAATATATTCGATTGACCATAGTGAGAAGCAGATGAGTCCCTCGTATGAATCATTAATTAATTCTCGCTCTGTAGGATGAAATCACGTTGCGCGTCTGCGAACCATCCTACATGCGTGACGTCCTATTGATTAGACACGCCCTGGAGCGATGAAAAGGTTAGTCGCGCATCGCGGACTTCAGTTTTTAGTTTAGTTTTCTTTTCGTTCAGTTCAGCTTTCTTTTCGTCTTGTTCAGTTTCCTTCTCTTTCTTTCAGTTAATCTAATTTTTGTGTTAAGTTCTTTGTCTTTAGTTTTCAAGTATTTTTCTGCTCCGTCGTTTTCTCAGTCTTTTTGTTGCTGCTCACAACTACGCAGAGTGGCCTGATTTAATTCTGCAGAAAACGCACTTTTCTAATCTTCGTGAAACTTTCATTTTTGCTCGCCACGCCAAGCCGCATAATTTCTATTTTTGTTGTTAAAGTCTAGTCACGTAATAATAATTTTGAAGACATTTTCGACCGGCCATCGAAGAATTTCTCAATCTTATTATTAGTAATCAAAAGCCTTGCCAAACGGCCAACAACTAGCCGACCGCACCGAAGACCTGTAGCCTGCTGCTGACCCGCTGGTCCGGGTTAAAGAACCATCAGAAGCCGTTCCTCGTCTGTAACCGACACCGAAGACCCTCAGCTCCCGAGACATCCCTGTCCAACACCAGCTCTCATCAGCGGTTCGCTTGATCCGTCCTGCAGACTGCTGTACGGGCCAGAGTGACGGACAACGGCGCGGAGCCTCTTCGTGTTAGTTCGGAGCAGACATCTACAGGAACATCGCTGACAAAGTAGGCATATTTAAGCGGTTTTGAATAAGAGTTGGTCCGTGAGGTTGAGATATTGTTAATTTGTCTTCTCTAAATCGTTCATTCAACAAATTAACTTCATATTCGCGTCCCCATTTCCCTTTAAAACCTACTTCTCACTATCGCCAAACTCATTTTACCATCCTCTTGCCATAAGTCCCTCTGTGCAGTGTTTGTGTTAATTTACCTCATCCATATAATCTATCGTATTATTCATGATTCATATTCATCTCATTATTGTGTTTAATAAATAATCTTTTGCATACAAGTCATTGTCCGACGGTGTCCTTTTGAGCTGGATATAAGCAATCCCTGTACTGAGAGTTCACGTCTTAGATTATCAGACTGATCTACTGTTGATTCATTCGTTCACTACATCAGCTTTAACAGATATAATATACAAAATCCTTCGTAGCTGACGAAGGTTGGTGCCCCGAGTAATATTAACGAATGTAACATTAATTTAGAGGTAATTCCCCTACACTGTTGCAAGAATGGGTGCCAGCTGTTGAGAAAACACAGCGTAGAACTCACTTGGCAAGCCATCTGGGCCAGGTGACTTCCAGGGTTGCAACAATTTAATTGCTGCAATAATCTCTTGCTGCTGTATTGGCGCATCCAGTGCAGAAACTTGACCTGAGGGCAGAGTTGGAATAGGCAAATCCCCAAAAAAGTCATAGATAAAGGAGGGGTTAAGAGGACCACCAGAGCTATAGAGATCTTTGTATGGTTTATTTCAAGCTGGTCAGTGACCGTCTTACTATCCTTAGTTGTCAAGCCTTTTATGACTTGCTTAGCTCTGGCACCTTCAAGCTGCCTCGCTAGAACCTCCCCCGCCCTGTCCCCATGCTCATAAATATTACTCAGAGTTTTAAGCAGTAAATATCCAATCGAGTGTGATGTAAGCATATCATATTCTGCTGTGAGCTTCAACTGTTCTTTGCATAGATCAGCAGAGGGTGTTCGCGCGTTCCTATTGTCCAGATCAGCTATCTGACTTTCCAGTTTGGCCTGCTTCACCTTACAGTCTCTCGCCAACGCAACATTAAGGTCATAGAGTTTACCAGTAACTAGAATATATTGTCCGTTTCGGTCAGCTATAGTTGTAGAAGGTGTAAAGGAAATACATTTGTTAATCAATATTGCTACACCTCAAACTTTAAACTTTACTTCAAACTTTATTTTTTATATGGTACTTTTCATGCTTAAAACGCAACACAAAGTGCCTCACAGAGGCGAAAAACAACAAAGAAAAGCCCTCCCGCCCCCATAACTACATACAGAAACACACGCACAGACACGCACGCACGCATGCATGCACACACACACCCGCACACACACTCATACGGACAAGATAAGGAATAAGCCATCTTTGGGGGCCATCCACATTGAGAGGGCCCCCGGTTCATGACCGGGGGGCACCGCCCGAGACCACCCCAACCCAGGTACACAGGAGGCCCCACACCAAGGTGCAGAGGCCTCCAGCCATCCAGGCCAGAGCCGTCCCCTCAGCAGCGCCCCCATCAGTAGACCAGGAGCAGTTCCCAGTGAGGGCGGCCCCCATGAGGAAACACTTGACCTAAAAACCAAGGACCCCCATGAGGAAACACTGGAGCTAAAAACCAAGGGACTAAGACATAAATATAAAATAAAATAAAATGAGTAAATGAAATAAATAGCAATTAAACATGTCGTTAAAACATGCAACTAAAATACGAATAAAGATAAATATGCTAAGAAGCATGATTAAAGGAATAAGATAAATCAAACAAATCAATTGAAAGCCTGATTAAAAAGGTGGGTCTTGAGCCTCTTTTTAAAAACATCAACAGTCTCTGCGGCACTGAGGTTCTCCGACAGGCTGTTCCACAATCGGGGTCCATAATAACTAAAAGCCGCCTACCCGTGTGTTTTTATTCTTACTTTTGGAATGGTTAAGAGGCCAGTACCGGAGGACCTCAGGGTCCACGAGGGTTGGTAGTGTAGCAGAACTGGTCTGTAGCTGACCCTCTTCTAACCTCTTTGCATTGCTCAGGAGAAGTGTAGTGATAAAACAATCAGACTTTTAAGAGTTATTGACCATCTGGAAGGTTCACCGAAAGGTGTGAACCCAGGCAGAGACAGGATGTCTGGTTGAGAGACCTCTTATCACACTCCTTCAGGGCAACAAGAGTCACTGACAACACTTTTACTTCTAATTTACATCTGGTCAAGACGTCCCCATGGAGGTGCTAACTCTTTCTTGATAGCCCATGGGAGTTGAGGACAATAAAACTGCCTGGATGGACGAATGCCATGTCTCAAAGGAATCTCCAAACCAGATAATGCTGATGGGTTGTAAATTGAACATTCCTGAAGCAAACTGTTCTGTATGTCTGTGTGTCTTTTGCTTAACCTACCGAATTAACCAAATCTCAATGTTTGATTTAACTGTAGATGTAATTACATTGCTAAGCTCGTGATCAGTACAATAACAATGCTTTCCTGGTTTTTCTAACTTACAGAATGACGAAACTGTGAATTAAACTATTTCAAAGGTTTTCTCTGAGTTTCTACCATGTAACCATACCGCCATCTAGAGGTTCATAGCAATTAGGTTGAATGCGCTTAGCGGATACATTTATTAATAAGTAACCATAATAGCGATAATCATTTCGGCAAATATAGTCTGCCCTTCTTTATTCCTTCATCATGTTAAAGTAGTTATACCCTTAATCATCATGTTTGTTAGGATTAGTATTAGGAAATGTTACCATGTTCATTGTTTAATGTTGTCGTTATTCATAAGAATTGTCTAACGCATGTAGCAAACGCGCATGTTGTTGTTGAAGTACCATTGAAAATTGATCATTTAAAATATATTCGATTGACCATAGTGAGAAGCAGATGAGTCCCTCGTATGAATCATTAAATAATTCTCGCTCTGTAGGATGAAATCACGTTGCGCGTCTGCGAACCATCCTACATGCGTGACGTCCTATTGATTAGACACGCCCTGGAGCGATGATAAAGTAGTCGCGCATCGCGGACTTCAGTTCTAGTTGTGTTTCTTTTTCGTTCTGTTAAGTTTTCTTTTCGTCTTGTTCAGTTTCCTTTTCTTTCTTTCAGTTAATCTAATTTTTGTGTTAAGTTCTTTGTCTTTAGTTTTCAAGTATTTTTCCGCTCCGTCGTTTTCTCAGTCTTTTTGCTGCTGCTCACAACTACACAGAGCGGCCTGATTTAATTCTGCAGAAAACGCACTTTTCTAATCTTCGTGAAACTTTCATTTTTGCTCGCCACGCCAAGCCGCATAATTTCTATTTTTGTTGTTAAAGTCTAGTCACGTAATAATAACTTTGAAGACATTTTCGACCGGCCATCGAAGAGTTTCTCAATCTTATTATTAGTAATCAAAAGCCTTGCCAAACGGCCAACAACTAACTGACTGCACCGAAGACCTGTAGCCTGCTGCTGACCCGCTGGTCCGGGTTAAAGAACCATCAGAAGCCGTTCCTCGTCTGTAACCGACACCGAAGACCCTCAGCTCCCGAGACATCCCTGTCCAACACCAGCTCTCATCAGCGGTTCGCTTGATTCGTCCTGCAGACTGCTGTACGGGCCAGAGTGACAGACAACGGCGCGGAGCCTCTTCGTGTTAGTTCGGAGCAGACATCTACAGGAACATCGCTGACAAAGTAGGCATATTTAAGCGGTTTTGAATAAGAGTTGGTCCATGAGGTTGAGATATTGTTAATTTGTCTAAATTCTCTAAATCGTTCATTCAACAAATTAACTTCATATTCGCGTCCCCATTCCCCTTTAAAACCTACTTCTCACTATCGCCAAACTCATTTTACCATCCTCTTGCCATAAGTTCCTCTGTGAAGTGTTTGTGTTAATTTACATCATCCATATAATCTATCGTATTATTCATGATTCATATTCATCTCATTATTGTGTTTAATAAATAATCTTTTGCATACAAGTCATTGTCCGACGGTGTCCTTTTGAGCTGGATATAAGCAATCCCTGTACTGAGAGTTCACGCCTTAGATTATCAGACTGATCTACTGTTGATTCATTCGTTCACTACATCAGCTTTAACAGATATAATATACAAAATCCTTCGTAGCTGACGAAGGTTGGTGCCCCTGGTAATATTAACGAATGTAACATTAATTTAGAGGTAATTCCCCTACAGTAGGGTAAAAGTAGGTCAGATAAAAACTAATAAAAGAACCTTAAAATCTATCCTGAAATGCACGGGGAGCCAATGCAGCATTTTAAAACTGGTGTAATGTGCTCCCGCCCTCTGGTCCTCGTCAGCACTCGTGCGGCTGAATTCTGTAGTAATTGAAGATTGGAGATACTCTTTTTGGGAAGACCAGAGAGCAGGGCATTACAGTAATCTAAGCGACAGGAGATAAAAGCATGCATCAGCACCTCCGTGCTGGCCTGAGAGAGAAACGGGCGGACTCTGGCTATATTCTTGAGATGGTAAAAACCTATCTTTGTTATGCTTTTGATGTGTGGAATAAAAGTAAGCTCAGAGTCAAAAATCACGCTCAGATTTTTTACAGAATGTGTTGGTTTCAGATCTTGTAGTTTTGGTGAAAGTTTCTCTCTCTGGCCTTCAGGACCAATGACTAAGGCCTCTGTTTTGTCCTGGTTGAGCTGAAGGAAATTTTCTGCCATCCATGACTTTATGTCTAAAATGCAGTTAAAAAGGGCATCAATTAGCCCTGTGTCATCAGGAGACACGGCAATGTACAGTTGCGAATCATCAACATAACTATGGAAGCTGATGCCGTGCCTCCTGATGACGTCCTCGAGGGGCAGCATGTAAAGATTAAAATGAGTTGGACCTAAATTTGACTCCTAGGGAACCCCACACTTGATCTCATGGGTTCCTGAGGAACATGCGTCCCAACTTACAAAGAAGTGTTGTCAGTGAGGTATGAGACCGACCAGGTGCCTCAGCCTGTCTAATAAAATGCGATGGTCTACTGTATCGAAGGCGGCGGTTAGATCCAGTAGTACCAAGACTGTGAGCTTGTGGTTATCTAAGTTGCACCTGATATCGTTTGAAATCTTTAAAAGGGCTGTCTTTGTACTATAGTTCATCCTAAAACCAGACTGATACCTTTCTAAAATGTTATTTTTGTTTAAAAAGTCATTTACTTGGTTAAAAACTAGTTTTTCTAAAATTTTACTTAAAAAAGGTAAGTTGGATACAGGTCGGTAGTTATTAAGAATGTTGGGGTCTAAATTGCTCTTCTTCAGAAAGGGCTTCACCACCGCCGTTTTAAAGGAGGCAGGGAAGACGCCCGTCTGAAGAGAGCAATTCACCATGTATAACAGCTGTTCCTCAAAGAATCCATAGAGTGTTTTAAAAAATGGTGTGGGAATTGGATCTAAAAGGCAGGTTGTAGGGTTTACCTGGGAGCAAACTCTACCAAGTGTCCTTGCATCAACCAGGGCAAAACTCTCCAGTGTTTCCTCAGGTAGAACCTGTGATCCAGACGTGTTGGTAGTTAAAACCTGTTGAGATAAAAGACTGGATCTGATGTTATCAATTTTGTACCTGAAGTGGTCTGCAAAGTCTTCGCACAGGGTATTTGTTATTGTCTTATGAGATCTGTTAAAATTACTGTTTGTTAAAAGATCAATGGTGGAGAAGAGAAATTTGGGATTATTTTTGTGGTCAGAGATTAGTTTTTTGAAGTGAGAGATTCTTGCCTGTTTCATAGTGCTATTGTAAGTTTTGAGGTGTTGACGTAAAACTTCATAGTGGACTGTTAGTTTTGATTTTCTCCATTTCCTTTCAGCACTCCGTCAGTTTCTTTTCAGTTGCTTAATTCCCTCATTTCTCCATGTAGGTATAGGTTTTTTCTTAATTGATTTTGTTAAAAGAGGAGCCACTGGGTCCAGCGTTGACTTCAAATTGCTGTTAAAATTGTCAACGATAAAATCCCAGGGTGCTGGTAAAATCTCTGCAGGAGTACCCTGTAAAATCTGGATAAAATTTACAGCCACTTCAGGAGTTAGGTAGCGTTTCCTCACTGTTCTCACTGGAGCCTCCCGCTGATTGGTGGCACGGTGGCACAGTGGCAACACTGTCGCCTCACAGCAAGAAGGTCCCGGGTTCGAATCTCGCTGCGGGCACCGGGTGTGTCCTCCACCATGCTTCGGTGCCCACCGCTCCTGGTCTGCCGTGGAGGAGGGACGACCAGGATGGGTCAAAGGCGGAAGTCAAATTTCACCTCCGTGTGCTGTGTGCATGTGTGTGTGACAATAAAGGGGAATGTCTCCCCCCGATTCTTCTTCTTCTTAAAACTGGTGATGTTAAAAAACACACAATAGTGGTCAGACACAGCCAGATCCACAACAGAGGACACACCCACGGACAGGCCATAAGTTATGACCAGGTCTAGGGTGTGTCCCCTGTCGTGGGTCGGCTGCGTAATGTGCTGTTTAAAATCCAGACAGTTGAAGAGGCTTAAAAATTCTCTGGATACTGGGTCCGAGCTGATGTCTATGTGTAGATTAAAATCACCAGTTATTAAAATCCTGTTGTAGGTGGTGTGAATGATTGATAAGAATTCAGAGAATTCGCTGAGGGAGGATGAATTCTTGGGTGGTCTGTAGACCATTATGCAAAGAATAGGAGGGCTGCTAAAAACAAAGGCATGGTGCTCAAATGATGTAAAACTGTTAAAAGAGACTGCATTTGCAGACATTGTAATTCTTGTGATGGATGCAGTTCCGCCTCCTTTTTTGCCCCCCCTAGTAGAGAATAAAAAGTTGAATTTTGGTGGGGAGGCCTCAGTGAGAACAACAGGTGCATTGGTGCCAAGCCATGTCTCTGTAAGGAGAATACCATCAAGTTTTTTGTCTAAAATTAAATCATTTATGATAAAAGATTTGTTTAAAAGAGAGCGCACATTCAGCACAGCTAATTTGATATCTGTACTGAACGTGCGCTCATCATGGTGTTTTAAAGGAATGTTAAAAACAGTGCTGGGTCTAAAAACATTCCTGGGTTTTAACTGTCTGTGTGAAGTGATGGTTCTAATGGTGTGAATATCCTGAGTTTTTGGTGGCTGAGAGGAGGTTACTGATATAAAGGTGTGTATGGTGTGGGTGAAACATGTGGTGGGCGAGGGTGCGGGTGAGTGTGGGGCAGAGGGCCCATGTGCGTGAGTCATACCATTGAGTCAGGAGGTGGCTGAAGTGCAGGACTGGACAGTGAGATCAATGTTGACTGATAAAAGCCGTGAACCCTCCTGGTTGGGGTGGAGATTGTCCCATTTAAAAAGGCAAGACCTGTTTAAAAACACTATAAAATTGTCCACATACAGGATACTTTTAGTCAGGCAGTATCCCTTCAGCCACAGGTGCAGCTGGCGAAGCCGGCTGGTGATGAAGTCACCGTAGCGTGGTGGGGGAAGCGGGCCGGAGATAACTAGGTGCTTCCTCGTGTCACGAAGTCCTTCTTCAGGACCTCAGACTGCTGGTTTTTCACGTTGTTGATGCCGGCCTCCAGGACCAGTGTGGAGGCCGGGCTGTGCTGCGCACACAGCTGAAGAGCGGCGTGCCTGACCATGGAGGTCCCCACCACCAGCACCGAGGGGGGAGTGCGCTGCATCACTGGCTCCCTGGAGGTGCGGCGGGGGCGAGGTGGAGCCTTCTGGGGTCGCGTCGTGGTTGCTCCGGGTTGAGCTGGGGGGGAGGGACCATGCTGGACTGGCGAGATTGCACTTCCTGGACTGGTGAGAGCCACGGACAGCTGGGTGGACAGGTTCTGGCGGCGAACTGGACCAGGCACCGACGGGAGGGAAATCCTGCAGGCTCAAGATGTCAAACCTGTTGTCCAGTGGCAGCTCCGGAGGTGGTGGAGGAGATGGCCGAGCTCCAGCACCCCGGTGCACCACCAATCAGGGTTCCCTCAGCCTGAGTGGAGTTGAGCTTACTGGACCATCCACCCCATCCTCCCCGGTGAAACAGTGCGACTCTGCAGGGCGACGGCAGGAAGTGGAAGGTGCTGATGCCTTGGGCTTGGCTCCCTGTCGGTGCCAGCGTGACTCAGCCAGGTGCTGGAGCCAGAGTTCCGGTGGTAATCAAGCCGGTCCACAGCAGGGTGGTGTTGTTCGTGGCTGCCATGTTCCGGTCACCAGCGCCGGATGCCCTCAGGTAGGTGATATGTTTCGCCTGGGCCGTGGCAACAGTGGAGAAGTCCAGGAGGATCTTGTCCCTCTCCTTGAGGTCGGCCTGCAGACCGGAGATGCTCTCCCACAGTTTCGAGAGGGTGGGGAGGCAGGACTCACACACCGCCATCATACCTGTAGCCAGTGACGTCTCTCGGTAATCCACAGATTGATAACACACCTACAAAAACGGGCTGGTAACATCGACAAAGGTCCAGCAGATCCACTGCAGTAAAGATATTTGGTCCAAAACACGATAATAATCCACGGAAAGATCTTTTCTCAGCCAGCGGTGTGCCTCCGTTTGTCCTTACAACAAGGAAGTCTGACAGGAATCCAGCGATCGATAACAGCCAACAAAAAAAGTCCAGAGGATCAAGTCCAGGAAAATATTTGGTCCAGAAGTCGACAATAATCCACAGAAAGATGTTTCATCGTTTCAAACTCGCCACTGAAACGTTTTCTCCATTATCCCCGCCTCTAGCCTTATCCTGAAAGGTCAAATGAAAAGCTGTCCCACCCATCCACATTTCAACCGGCACTATCAGAGTTCTTAAGGTGTGTCTCTTGAATAAATGGTATCCCAGCACCTTAAGTTTTCAAGTGTGCAAGGGCCTTCTTCCTCTAAACAGGATGATTCATACCTTTAACATGCCATGTAACAATATTACATGAGCTAGCCTTCATAATCCAGACAGAGACAAAACATATAAACACAAGGGTCTATCCATTACCTACATTTTTTATACAGTTAAAGGCCCAACATTCTGGCTGAATACCAAGACATAAAAAGAGGAAAAAAATACAACACTTTGGTCTATCGACAGTGACAGTGAGACAAAAAAAAACACCCCAGCACCCCCAGGTGACACTAGCTGCTGGAACAAGCAACACACCTACCCTACCTAACTCAAATATTTCCGTGCCTAACCCCAACTAAATAAACCCCTCCATCCCAGTAGTTAAAATGGAAAATGAAGCCCACCCATTGGCTGTCTGTAGTAACACCCCACCACAAATATAAATACAAAGTGCATATTGAAATGTATGCCATCATCAAAACCATAAACAACAAAGAATACAAAGGTAAACTCGTGGCTCGTGTACCACACGCAACAGTGCTCGAAACTGAAGTAGTTACACGACTCACAAGTATCAGAACCAACCGCTCAGGAGTTCTTTGAGTCCACAACAAACTTCTCAGCCTCAGCCACCGAGCTGAACGCAGTGCGGGTGCCGTCCGCGTTGGTGATAGGGAGGTGTGCAGGGAACAGCAACGAAGGTTTCAGTCCTATCTTGTACATGTCTGACATCACTGACGAGTATTTCCTCCTTTGGCTCACCACATCAGCGCTGTAGTCTTCATAGACCCTAAATGGGATGTTCTGGTATTCCAGATCGCGCCTCTTCTGAGCCTCCTGAATCACCAGTTCTTTGCTCTGGTACTGGTGGAAGCAGATGATAACAGGGCGAGGCTTGTCTCCGGCGCCCGGCTTTGGAGCTAAACTGCGGTGCGCCCGATCCAACTCCGGAGGAAAGGGAAAGTTGTCCAGTCCAAAAACATCCTGAAGCAGTTGCGAGAAGAACTTGCTGGGTTGTGGACCCTCAATCCCCTCGCTTAGGCCAATAAGACGGACATTATTTCTTCTGTCTCTCCCCTCCAATTCAGTTAGCCTCGCTGTAAGCTTGGTGCTAGCCGCCTGTAGCCTCTCACAGCAGTCCTCCATCTTGGCCAGGCGCTGATGGAGCAATTCGCATTATCGTCCAGGGAGTGCAAACGCTAACCATGACCATTGACTGTCTTCCAGAGCCCATCCAATTTCCCGTTCCCTTTGTCAAAAGAGTTCTTCAACTCAGCGAGCAGGGAGGTCTTGAGTTCGGCTAACGAATCTGCCAGATCAGCTTTGCTAATACCACTATTAGCGTCAGCAGCCTCCGATAAGTTTTTTTTCGCCTGACTTTGTGGGTTTAGGTGGTATAATGAGGCGAGACACTACCGAGCAGCAAAATAAAGTTCAGACGATCAGTCATGAAAAAGTAGCACAACAGGTGGGTTTTAGAGTCAAAAGTAGCGGGAGCTGTAGGGAAGCGTGCTCTCCAAACCGGAAGTCTGCGCTAAACTTGTACTTATTTCAGTAAAAATGTAACTTAAATGACCAGTTAACAAGCCATCCATCACCAGTCATCTTGATGTTAAATGGACATTTTTTCCAATGGAGTTCAGCTGCTCACGAAACTCCCAACAATTAAACTAAACAGTGGCAATCAAATATGAAGCAATATTTTTCCCCATATTTTTTCTTGCCTAAAACATTTCCAGGCAGCCGCCATGCTTACCCTCCTCCATGCCTGCTAACTGCTAACCACTGCTAGCAGGAGATCAACACACTTAAATTAACAAATTTATGTATGAAAAGAAATAAACTTGCAGCTCTGAAACGTAACACTGTTAATACACTGACGTGCGTTTAAGATAAGCTACCTTCACATTTGCAAGCTGCAACAAAACAGCGAAACTACAGAAAGGTTAAGTTACCTGCCTGGCGGGAAGACGAGCTCCAGTCCACGCAAAAGAAGTAAGGCGAGTAAATGGAAGTGAAGCAAGTGCAAAAAATAAGATGCTCGTTATACGAGCAGCAATAACCCCTAATATTTCGTTTTTGGAAAGGTCTAACCTTAACATTAAAACCAATGTACTTATTTACGCAATTTCATAAGGACATAGTGAGGAGGGTATATCAACAACATGCAAGGGACATAGGAAACATGATGGCGGAAATGCTAACCCATTTCAAAATAAAAGTTTGTGCTTCGGTCCACATTCGGTCCAATTCTTCCAAAATGTATAATGCCCTGTTCATATTATAGCACAACAACTAGCTCATTGACAACAAAACAAGTTTTCTTACCTTAGTCAACCAGCTAAAAGATGAGCAATATGGAAGAAGATGAGCATTCACTGGCTGCACTCTCTTCAAATGTCTTGTGGCTAGATGATAGCCTGCTGCATTAAAAAAAAAGAAAAGTGCACTTTGACTGGAAGTGCTTTTCAATTAAAAATTGCCTGATTAAATTGATTTGAATTCACTCAATATTCTCCATATTGGAATTAAATACACAGAATGCCTATCTTTTATTTAACTGTAATAAGTGGATTTACTCTAAACATTTTTTATTTGAAATTTAATTAAATAACTGCCACAAAATCAAAGACACAATTAAATTGCATATATTTTCCCTAATACATTAATTAAAATCTACACGACCACAGAATCATTTCTTACAGTGTACTTGTGTATACTGTTCTCTTTTGGTAAACCTTTGTGTCAAGGTTAAGAGGAATGACTCTCTGTTGCAGAATGGTCATGTTCATTTGACAGTCTTTTATTCTGTGAGTCCACGTGTCCATCACTTTGATCCAGAGTGAAATATTCAATCAATACTTAAGTGTATTTCTGCACTTCAAGATTAATGCTGGAGCCAAGGTTTCAGTATGCCAAAACAAACTAGCTCATACAAAGTGTCATATAACTTCTAATACCCTGGTTTACAACATGGCTTATCGTTGTCACATTTATAGCAAAGTTTTCCTTGTTTATTTTTTTTTCATTCATCAACAATCCTCGTTTACAGAAGTTATTAAACTGAGAGCGATCTGAAAAGTAGGATTTAATCCACCTGAGTGCAGTTAGTTAACGCCAGTGAAGTGTTCCAGTCTTTGCAATAGGATACCATGTTCAATGGTTTCGAATGTAGCACTAAGATCTAATAAGAATAGTACAGAGACAAGTCCTTTATCTGATGCAATTAGAAGGTCATTTGTAACTGTAGCAGTATAGAGATGGGTGGGTTTCCATGCCTAATTGGCAACACCCCAGCCAACCACGGGAGGTGCACCGACTTATAAAAGGGGCGATTCCCACCTGCCAGTTCTCTCTCTCTCTCACTGCTACCCAACTGGCGACGTCACTTCCTGATCGGACCTTTTATTTCGGACAGATAACGGGCCTTGTCTGCTCACCTGCTGCTTTCACTCTTGTGGCAGGGCGCTAATGATTTTACGTTGCACTGCAGAGCGGCCGTCTTGGTGCCTCCAGACTCTGGTGTGTGTGTGTGTGTGTGTGCCACTTAAATGGCCTGCTGTGGTAAGTGTCTCCCTCTCTGCCTATTAATAGCTGATAATGACCGCGGCTAACAGTAGCATTATTGTAGGTAGACGCCGGTAGCTGCGCAGTAAACTCTCTCTGCCTCCCTCTGGTGTATCATGCCTAGCCAACCCGCTAACTGATTCCACTGCCAACGGTGCGTGAATGACGTCAGCATCAGCTGACTGGGTTTCGCAGCTTGTTTCAATGCAACACATCGTCACCAGCTACAGGGGACCGCTGCTGCTTTTGTTTGCTTTCTGTTTGCTTTTCCTTCTTTTAGTTGATTAGTTTTGTTTGCCTTTTGTTAGCTTTGTTTTGTTTTGTTTGTTTTTCGCTGCTTGTTTGGGCAGATGATTGTTTCTTTTCGGTATTTGTTTTCACTTCTTTATTAATTTGGCAGTTGGCAGTTTGTATTTTTGTTTAGTTCATTGTCATGAACTATCGCTGTTATTGGAAAGATGAGGACTACGTCGACTGACTTCGGCATTTATCTGGCCATTTATTAGCGGGTAACACACAACGGAACATCTACGTTGTTCTTGTGTAAACACTCTGATGACGTCAACGGCGTGACTATGGCAACCTGTTTGTTGCGTATCATCACATCTCCCCCTTAGAGTGGTTAACCACACATACTTTAACCAAGATGCATATCTCACACATAAACATGAATGTTGAGAACACAACAGCTTTAGCTCTAGGATGTCAGGGTAGACTGCCCTCAGTCTGCAGCAACGTAGGGATTATTCTGCCCTCAACAGTTGCTGTTCCTATCAGGGTTTGCAGAACAGTCATAAAAGTCCTTAGATGGTTACTGTATTACACCAACAGGGATGTGACCTTTAAAGTTAGGATTTCACTTTCTTTTAACTAAAGCTTAATCTCATTACTTCCAGGAATAACTATGAATAATATGTAACATGTAACCTCAAATTTAACCATGTAATTCCTTTAGACTGTCAGATTAAAGAAGAAATTATCCTGTACTCAAATTATCTCTCACACAACTGATTAACTGAACTTAGTGTGAAGTTGAGCAGCTCTGAGTCTCTTAAGTGTCTCTATATCTAAGAGGAACTCTGACCTCACGACCTCTGGAAGTCACCTGCACAGCACTGCAAGGAGATGAGCTCTGTGGTGCACACTCCGAAGCTGAGTGTGACTGTCTCTGATCAGCAACCTGGTTCCTGAGGCCAGTATGGACCACAGGTATAGGGCTTTTGGGCTGCTGCACAGGAGATCCAGGTGGCAACTGCTGCTGGTCTGGTGGTTCAGCAGACTGTGGAATGGCCTGCAGATGTCTCCAGTTGCGTCGCAGTACGGCTCCGTTGTCAGTCTCCACCATGTAAGATCGTGGCTCTCTGCACCTCCTGATAACTCTAGCGGATGTCTTCCACCCCTTCTCTCCATCCAGTTTTACTTTGACATCCTACCCAGGATTTAGAGCACGGAGAGGCAGTGCAGAATGATGACGGTCATGGAAGAACTGGTAAGCAGACTTGGTCTGGATGTCCTTCTGCTGGACTTGCTGTTGGTCCACAGGAGCAGATCGTAGCTTGTTCACCAGCATAGGAGGTGTTGTTCGGATTTCTCTCCCAGCCATAACCGAAGCTGGGCTCACCCCTGTCGCAGCACTAGGGGTCGCTCTGTTGCACATCAGAGCGAGATGTGGGTCAGGTTGCTTTAAGATGTGTTTTGCAGTCTGTACAGCACGCTCCACAGCGCCGTTAGCCTGGGGGTAATGGGGGCTAGATGTTGTGTGCACGAACCCATACTCCCGGCTGAAGTCTTGAAACTCTCCGGACATGAACTGAATGCCATTATCACTCACTAGTTCCAAGGGAATGCCCCACCTCAAGAACATGCTCTTGAGCCAGTTAATGACTTGACGGCTCGATGTTGTAGACAGGTGAGCGACTTCGATGTCCCGAGAATAGTAGTCTGTCACGATGAGATAATCTTCCTTTCCTGACTCACATAAATCAGCAGCAATGCGCTGCCAGGGGCCCTCCGGCAGGGGTGTGGTCAGGAGGAGCTTGTGTCTGTGAGCGGGATTGTTTTCGATGCAGAATTCACATGTGGATACTGTCTGTGTCATCTCAGCACCGATGCATGGCCACCACACAGACATCTTGGCACGTGCACGGCACCGTGTCAGTCCTTGGTGCCCCTTGTGCAACAGTTTCAGCATATTTGCCCTTAGTGCAGAAGGGATGACCAGCCAGTCCTGGTATCGCACTAAGTCATCAGTCTCTGAGAGGTGTGCTCTTGCAGTGTAAAATCCATGCTGCGATGGTGACAGCGTTGATTTTGGCGGCCACCCATACCTGATGAAACGCATGATCCTCTGCAGGTCTATGTCGTGCTGTGTGGCCGTGCGAATTTCACAGAGTTTTTGTGGTGAGACGGGTGCATTTGCTACAATAGACTCGACATATGCTTGTACCTCCTGATCTGTGCTCTCGTCTCTCACGTCAGTCAGCGGGCTCCGGGAGAGAGCATCGGCCAGCTATTTCCCTGGAACGTGCTCAGCTATCACGTGAAACCTTAAGAGCCGTATCAGGAGTCTCTAGCACCTCGGAGGTGCTTTGTCCAAGTCATATGTGTGTTATGCACCAGTGGTTTCTGATCCGTTTGCAGGCAGAAGCCATCCATGCCCTGCACATAGCGTGCAAACCGCTCGCACGCCCACATGCCTGCCAAACACTCTTTTTCAATTTGAGAATGTCTCTTCTCTGTGTCGGATAGCGTGTGGGAGCAGAATGCCACTGGCTTTAAGCCGTCTCTGTGTTCTTGCAACAGCAGTGCTCCTAAGGCAAAGCTGCTTGCGTTGGCACCGATGACAGTCTTTCTGTTTGTTGAACATGCAACAGGGTTTCTTTGCTCACCTTGCTCCTGCTTCCGCTGCTGTTGTCCGTCATTGTCACTCTTTTTAGCGCGAAACTGCCATCTTCCTTGTCTCACTGCATCCACTGCACAATCTGCACGCAGGCTCATGTTTTGCTGCTTAATTTGTTCTCTCTGGCATGCTATTTGGATAGCGCTTTCGAGCGAGAGGTCCGGCTTGAGCTGCAACTTTTGAGAAACTTCGTTGTCGGATATGGCAATAATGATCCTGTCTCTAATTTGTTCATCTTTTGTCCCTTTGAACTCACAATACTGTGCTAACTCATACAGTCCTCTGACGAAAGCTTCAACAGACTCACAGGGCTTCTGTACTCTCATGTGGAAGCATGCCCTGTCATGAATAACGTTCCATTTGGGCAGTGGTCACTGAATTTCTCCATTACCGTTTCATAGTCGAGCTCTAGAGGATGCCCGCCGGCTTCCTCCTCTTCTTCGTCGGCTCGGTCGTACACGAAAGAGTCGTAAATGGCCTCTGCCTTCTTTCTCAAAGCATAGAGAAGGGTGTTCACCTGCACTTCACCACTGTCTTTATCCAGCTTTGACGCCACTCGGAAGCGGTTGAATCGGCGGCACCACATCGGCCATTCAGCCAGGCGGGTGAAGTCAAAAGGCTCTGGCGGTCCAAACTTTGCCATACAGTGCCATTGGCACTGTGTAGGCGTTCTGTCGGCCACTTCTGACACCATGTCATGAACTGTCGCTGTTGTTATCGGAAAGATGAGGACTACGTCGACTAACTTCGGCATTTATCTGGCCATTTATTAGCAGGTAGCACACAACGGAACATCTACGTTGTTCTTGTGTAAACACTCTGATGACGTCAACGGCGCGACTACAGCAACCTGTTTGTCACATATCATCACATTCATGATTTATATTTCCTGCCAACTGCCTGTTTTATTCAGATTTTGGGTGTTCTGTTTATTTGTATTTGTGTTGGTATAACCCCACTAATTTTTTTCTCTTTTAGTTGTTAAGGTCTGGTGGTGGTGCTGGTGATCTGGTGGCGGGATACCCCCCTTCTCGTGTACTGTGCTCCCCTGGATTGTGGAGTGTGTGCTTGTGACTGTCACGAGTGTCTGGGTGCTTATATTTTTGGTTGGGTTTCTCCGCACCAATCATTAGCCCCTACACCCCAGTAAGCCTCAGCTTTAAATTAGTTCCCCTCTTTATTTGGCCCAGTGTGAATGGTGTTTTATTGATGTTTTTAAATTGTATTTTTTTGTAATAAAGCATATACTTTCTTTTAAAAGTGGAATCGTGTCTCATCTGCCTTTGGGTAAAACGTATGGGTGCCTTAATGGTGACTTTGGTTTAAAAATACTTCCTCGGGTGAAATTCCCCAGCCGGCGATGTTGGCAACAATTCAGTCAGTGTATAATTTAACCAGATTTACAAAAAACCTCCTATACTGTCTCCCCCATCGCCACATAACTTTAGCCATTGTTGTCTCTGCTAAGATGCACTCCAAATCCTGACTGGACATCCTCAAACTATTGTTGTATAGAAAGTTACACATCTGATTAGTGACTGCCTTCTCAAGAATTTTTGAGAGAAAGGGGAGATTGGATATTGGTCTATAGTTGGCTAAAACTCCTGGATCAAGAGTAGGCTTTTTAAGTAGAGGTTTTATTACAGCTGCTTTAACGGGCTGTGGTACCTAACCTGTTACATAGTCTGGTAATATGAATTCAAAAGTTATTAAATGATGGTCCGAGAAAAGAGGATTCTGTGAGGAGACTATTAAGTCTTCAATTTCAATGCCATATGTCAGAACAAGATCGAGGGTGTGGTTAAAACAGTGAGTAGGAGATAAATGCAGTACTAAGGTTGTCATTATCATTGAAGTCAATTACAATAATTTTAATTACTATTAAATCTGTTTTAAGTACTAAACTTGATTTAAAAACTCAGAGAACTCGCATATAAATTTGGAATAAGGACCAGGAGAGCAGTATGCTATAACAAATGTGCAATAATACATGTACATAACAATCTGTAAATACGATCTACAATTTCTTACAATTTTTTTACAATTTCTTTCTTTTTATTTTTATTTAAATCCTCACTCTTCCTCACGCAAAAAAAAAATAAAATAAAATTAAAAATTAAAAATTAAGAACAAGAATTTAGTTGAGTTTAGGTTTAGGGTTGATTAAAAGGGTTGAGTCAAAAATGGCTGCAACTCCACCTCCTCTGCCGCTGCCTCGAAGAATGTGAGTATTAATATGGCTCAGAGGAGTAGCTTCATTTAGGCTAACATACTCTTAATGACACAGCCAGGTTTCAGTCAGACAAAGTAAATCAATATTATGTTCTGATATTAACTCATTTACTGAAACAGCTTTAGAGGACAGAGATCAGATATTAAGGAGACCACATTTAATTCTCCTATCTTGCTGTACTATTGTAGTGGTTGTTTTAATTTCTATTACATTTTTATGTATGTGAGTAAAGCCTGGTTTACGCTTCTGCGTCGCGTCGACGCTGTACCTACGCCGTCGACGCAGACCCCTACGCGGACCCTACGCCGTAGCCTGACGCGCACCTCCAAAAAATCCTGACTACGCGTCGCGTAGTGACGTGAACGTCGAGGACTGTGATTGGTCCGTTCAGAACGTAATTTTCGGTTCAGTCGCAGCCCTATGGTCGCAGCACAACAACACCGCCATTTTCAAAGTTTCTGTGGTGAGAGCTACAAGAAAAACTGGACCAAGCCGAAGAAAGAATTATCAAGGAGGTACGTAAGTACGACCACCTCTACAACTCCTCTTCGCGGCAGCAAGAGCCCCCCGAAACCATACAAAGACACAGCCACACCCCCCTAGCAGCTTGGCGGTGAATTGCGGAGCAACGCGTTCCCTCGACGCAGAACTATGAATGCTCAGTGACGGCGTAGGGTGTACGCCGTAGGTATGGCGTCGCCGCGACGCCGAAGCGTAAACCAAGCTTAACTGCTCTAATGGAACCGCAGAGAAGCGTGTAGGACTGCAGCTCTGCCTCCTGCTCTCCTGGTTGTCACGGGTTTGGTTCATAAATAAAATCGGTCAGATATGAGAGCTGCTCTGTCTAAGTGGGATGGATGCCATCCCTCCTAATAGAACTAGGTTTCCCCCAGAATGTCTGCCATTTATCAATGAAGCCACACCGTTTGCTGGACGCCACATAAATTTCAGTGACCTCTGATTGGCATAACTGGATGTCATTACCGCCGACTTGAATAAGAGTCTTACTGTATTTACGCTTATCCTTGTTGATGTTCACTGAAATCATCAGCAGGCGACAGGGTTCTGGGTAACAAAGGCTTTTTTTGTCAACAATAAAGGAGAACTGTTCAACATGCACACAGGGTACACCAGAAGAGCTCTGATCTAACATGGCTTGAGCTCTGGCTTTTATGCAGTTGGGACTGGTTGTCCTTTCAACGCAAAGGAGCAGCGGCTCTACTCTGAGTCCCTCACGGATGACCAAGCTTCTCACCCTATCTCTAAGGGAGACGCCAGCCACCCTACTGAGGAAACCCATTTCGGCCGCTTGTACCCGCGATCTAGTTCTTTCGGTCATGATCCAGCCCTCATGACCATAGGTGATGGTCGGAATGAAGAATGACTGGTAGATTGAGAGCTTTGCCTTCTGGATCAGCTTTCTATTTGTCACAATGGTGCGGTAGAGCGAATGCAATACTGCCCCCGCTGCTCCGATTCTCCGACTAATCTCACGCTCCATTGTCCCCTCACTGTGCCGGAGGTCACAGACCGATGATGCCAACAGGACCACATCATCTGCAAAAAGCAGCAATGAGACCCTCAGCACACTGAACTGCAGACCCTCCTCTCCCGACTACGGCTTGATATCCTGTCAATGAATATCACAAACAGGATTGGGGGCAAACCGCAGCCCTGATGGAGGCCAACCCCCACTGGAAACAAGTCCAACTTACTGCAGAGTACCCAAACACAGCTCTTGCTTTGGGCATATAAAGATTGGATGGCCCTGAGAAGTGGCCCCCTCACCCCATACACCCACAGCACCCACAATATCTCCCAGGATACCCAGTCATATGCCTTCTCCAAGTCGACAAAACACATGAAGACCAGATGGGCATATTCCCAGGTCCCCTCCAGGATCCTTGGGAGAGTAAAGAGCTGGTCTGTTGTTCCATGGCCAGGACGGAATCTGCATTGTTCCTCTTCAATCTGAGGTTCGACTATCGGCCCGAACCCTCCTTTCCAGCACCTTGGAGGAGTCACGTTGCCTTTTCAGGGTCCCTCAGATGTGGAAAACATCCTGCATCATCCCAGTCCCAAAGAGACCAAAACCTGAGGAGCTGAATGACCTCAGGCCAGTCACTCTGACATCACACGTGATGAAGATCATGGAGCGGCTGCTGCTACACCACCTGAAGCCACAAGTGCCACGCCCTTGATCCTCTGCAGTTTGCTTACCAGGAGAAGGTGGGAGTGGAGGACCCATTGTCTATTTGCTACACCGATCCCTCTCTCACCTGGATAGGGGCAATAGTGCGGTGAGGATTACATTTTAGGACTTCTCCAGTGCCTTCATCAACATCGAGCCTCTGCTCCTCAGAGATAAACTGACAGATGTGAGAGTAGGCTCACACCTGGTGGTCTGGATAGACTATCTGACAGGCAGACCTCAGTATGTGAGACTGGGGGACTGCAGGTCTGACACCATGGTTTGCAGCACAGGAGCACCGCAGGGGACTGTGCTCTCTCCAGTCCTGTTCACCCTGTACACATTGGACTTCCAATACAACTCAGTCCTGCCACGTGCAGAAGTTCGCAGATGACACTGCTATCGTGGGCTGTATCAGGAACGGACAGGAGGAGGAGTACAAGACACTGATCCAGGACTTTGTCACATAGTGCGACTCCAACCACCTGCACCTCAACACCACCAATCTATCTATCTATCTATGCAATAGTATTTTCTCAAGTGCAATTAAATGTCAATTTTGTTTCCTGAGGTCAGTGGTTGAAAGTTGGTAAACTGAGATGAGGGCTTTTTGTCAACAGTACACACGAGAATCACATGGATGTCCATGAGAATCAAGAAAAAAGAACAGGAGAGAGCCCCTGGCACTGAAAGTCCTACTGAACTAGAAGAAGAGGTTTTTTGGATCAGGGGACAAAGATGAGCTGAGGAGGGTGCAGAGGGAGCTGAAAGACAGCTACAGAAGGAAGCTGGAGGAGCGCCTCCAGGTGAACAACGCCAGAGAAGTCTGGAGGGGCCTGAAAACTGTGGGTGAATTAACTCAACCTATTGTTGTGGTCTCGAGTCTGTGCATGGTTTTGTCTCTTGCCCTGCCTGCATTTCACCCTCCTCTCTCTGTTCTCTCCCTTCTCCTCTCGCTCTCCTCCTCTTATCTGCAGCGCTGGAGTGTGGAAGGAGGTGGGGCCGATCTCCAGGCCACTTGAGATGACACACCTGAGCGGCTACTTCCGCCAGCTCGTCCACCTGCTCAGTGCGGGAAGATTTTCCTTGCCCTGCGCACACGTGTCTCGCCACACTGTTCCGCCTTGCCTCTTTCCTCTCTTCCAGCTCCAGTATCTCTCAAGTGCTGTAGTCTTTATTTTGGTGAACCGTTTTTCCCTGTTCAGGTGATTTTTAGTTCCTAGTGATTTTCTAGTATTCCCAGCATTGGTGATTTTGTGTTCTCCTTAGCATTTTTGTTGGCGAAAGATATTGTATTTTCAGTTAGTGCTTTTTGAGCCTGCCTTGCCTTTTTCCCACTCAGTGGAGATTTTCGTTGCTTTTTGTTTGTACTTTGAGTGTTTAAATAAACTGTGCTACTCAGTCTCTGCATCCTGGGTCCTGGCCGTGTTTTTGCCACACGCATCGTAACACCTATTTTTCAAGTGATTTGATTCTACCCCCATTCCTCCCTCCACCCACCTGAGCCCAGACCTTACGCTGCGACTTCTCCACACCCCCTCACTTCCCCTCACAGCACCCTTGACACCAACAGCATCCTCTTCACACCACTTAACCCCCCTCCGCTCCACTTCACAGACTACATTCACCTCCCCCCATGTCACTCTACAGGAGCTACTAGCTCTGTCCTGGACTGCCCTCTGGACACCATCGAGGAAGTACGTGAAAGGAGGATGTTAGCCGAGCTGACATTGATCATGGAGAACCCATCCCACCCCATGCATGAGACAGTGGGGGGCTTAAGCAACCCCTTCAGTAACAGACTTCTGCATCCAGTTTGTAAGAGAGATCAATACCGCAGATCCTTCATCCCAACAGCTGTCAGACTTTTTAACTCCAGCATCATGTAATTCTCAGTCCTCCTAATTTGACCTCTTTATGCCACTGTGCTTGTGCTTTGTAACCTGCTTGCTGTAACGACTAAATTTCCCCGGTGTGGGATCAATAACATCCTGTCTTATCTCTTATCTTATCTCTTTCTGCTTTGAATTGATTGATCAGTCACATGCAGACTATTTTGGTATTTTAATCAATCAATAAATCAATCATACAATTATGTCCAGTAATTTCACAGAGGATGTTTTTAATTTTTTGTGTTTGTCCTCACACAAATTATTTAAATTAGCAATACTTAAGAAATGATTAGGATGAACATTAGGCATTAATATCAGCACAAAGAACAACTGTCATAATTGAAAACAGAAATGGATAAAAATTCAGTTTGGCTAAAAATCAGCTGGTTTGGGGGGTGATAAATGATAGCAACTATGATCAAATTGTGTAAAAGTGAGATCCTCAAAGAAAGACAAGTCATTACAAGGTACTTCATAACATTCGAAGTTCCTATATAAACACTCGTTAGGCCACAACCACCACCACTGACCCTGAGTTGATTGAAACAATTATAGTGTGGAGGACACACTCCAGTTCAACAAGCTGGCTGTGATCATTAGTTTACAACCAAGATTCAGTTAACAAAAGATCAAAGTTTGCAGATGAAATAAAATCATTTAAAATATTCAGTGACCAGTGCTGTGTCCAGGTGTGCTGGAGAAATGATTAGTCATGTGAGTATGGTGTAGGAAGCAGCATGGAGAATGTTTGCAGACAGGGCTGGACTCAGGTAAATGATATCTCTGTTCAAAAAATGATGCACAGTCCCAGAAAAGATCAAAATTATCAGTGAAAATTAAGTTGCATGAGGCCATGAGGCCAGACTGAGCCATGTGTGAAGACTGAGCAGCTTGCTAAAACATCCTACACCTCAAAAGAAAGAGTGGCAGATTGGGCAGACCAGGGCCTTGGGCTTAGCTCCCAGCTAGGTCCTGTCTTTCGTGTATTAAGATGAAAGGGCAAAACCTATCCACGAGGGCTCTACAACAGAGCCACAATGGAAACCAGACTTGAAACGTTACACACAGGAAGTCTCACTGCAAAAAAGAATTACCAGAACAATCTCAAATACCAGGCCTCCTTCAGGCAGTGTAGATCTGTATCTGTGTCTCTGAGACAGACTATACAGGCCTGTGAGTGACAACAGCAGACAGTCTGTCCAGGTGGTCAGACAGAGAGGTAGTAAAGAGCTAAGACTGACAAGAGAGCTTGTGGCTCGCGTCTCTGCATGCCGCTCATCCGCCACTTCCAGGACCCTTTGTGTTTCAAACACACGAACACACACACCATCTGCTGTGGTAATTCATAGGCTGCATGCTGAAGCAGCACACAGCCACACAGCCTGCTCTCATTTTCCTTTCTACTATTCATTCCTCCATTGCTAGCTTGTCCTTTATTTGGAGGGAGAAAGCCAGCCCCCCTCACCCCCACACACACCCAGAGAATGGCAGTCTGGTTTTGTGGAGTCTTAACAGTTATTTAATCTCTCATATTTTTCATTATTTTTCGTGAAGTGTAGAGGAGCTCATCTATTAATCATCAATAACATGAATCTGACAGAAAGAAGAAAAAGTTTGGCAGTATACACCAAATGAAATCACCGGCAAAGTTTTATTTTTGCTGCGTTTGGTTGTTTTGACCCCAGAGATGGTTGGCTTCAGTCTCTGCAGTCTGGCCTGATGAACTGTAGAGACAGCTGTTTGGGGCAGCTGTGGTAGAGTGGTTGTCTACTAATCACAAAGTTGTGGTTTGATCCCTGGCCCCTGCAGTCTACATATCAAAGTATCGTTGGGCCAAATATTCTGCCATTGATGTTTGATCGTGTGTGTGAATGAATATTGCTATGCATCTGCGTGGTAAATTATTTGTAACAAGACAAACTGCTTGAAAATCAGAATTATGATCATTGTAATTGTGGGCAGACGTCCTGCCTTGATAAGCTTAATACATGTATTAAGAAACATAGCTTCCTTGTGCCAATATGGTGGCCATTCCCTAGGAATAGTGACAGTTGATGATGGATCTATAGACTTTATGCAGCCGGGAACATGATTTTTATTTCTGCGACTAACTATCAAGTAGAATAGCAGCACAACACTGATTCACCTCACACAGACAAGCCACTCTCCCTATATTTACATTTACATTTTAAAACCAACATCAATTAATTAACATCAACCAATTAAGATAAAAATTGTTTTGTGAATGCATACGTGTCAACATTGGGATTTGAAAATAAAGAAATTACAATGGGGACACACACCTGAAAAAAAAAAAAAAACCTGCACATGCAAAAGGTTTTTGTTAGAACTGCAAGCAAAAAGTTAGGACCAAAATTAGCCCAAATGAGAAAGCTGGCAACATAACCACAAAACAGACAGCAAGAGTAAAAGTCTGATCAGTGAGAAAGATGCAGATGGATGCATTTTTTTTTCTTTTGTGAGTTTTAGCCTCTCTCGAATTCTTATTAGTTTGATATATATTTTTTTAATGTTTGATTCTTCGTTGTGGTGCCGTATGAGCGGCAGCCTGTTACAGCAGCTCTCTAGTTTTTCTTCTCTTTTATTGTTTTCTTGTTCGTCTTTTTTATTCAATTCAGTTCTGCGTGTTTGTAAATCTCTGGTGCATCAGAGACGTCAAGCACGGTAACTCTGGTGCTACTTTTTCATCACCTTTTACAACTCGTGTAACTTTCTCCGCGTCTGTGGGTCCGTGAAACAATGGCCCCCATTGTTTACAGTAGGGATCAGCTGCTGGCCATGCGTAACACAGCTGTGCAGCCGGAAGAGCAACCTGATGTCCCCCGTGAGTTAAGGAGGAGGATATGGGGGTGCCGCGCTGGGATCAAATGCCGCGACAAGAGGAGAGCTTATAGACCGACTCTCCCGTCCGTCATCATGGGGAACGTAAGATCTCTCTCCAACAAGATGGACGAGCTAGCGGCGTTGACCCGGCATTATCAGGAATTCCGGCGGTGCAGTATGCTATTGTTTACGGAGACTTGGCTGGGAACACAGCACACAGACGCGACTGTAGCGTTGGATGGATTCTCACTCATACGGGCAGACCGGACAGAGAAGAGCGGTAAGAGGAAAGGAGGAGGGCTGGCAATGTTTGTGAATGATAGATGGTGTAACTCCAGGCACATCACTATTAAAGAGCAGCACTGCTGCCCGGATATTGAACTGTTGGCTGTTAGTTTGAGGCCATACTATCTGCCGCGGGAGTTCTCACATGTCATAGTGGTGGCTGTGTATATTCCTCCCTCTGCTAACGCCGATGCAGCTTGTGACGTCATCAACACTGTGACCAGCAGGCTGCAGACTCAGAAACCACAGGCCCTCTTACTGATCTCCGGGGATTTTAATCATGCCTCTCTGTCCTCCTCTCTGCCCAAATTCATCCAGTATGTCACATGTGCCACCAGAGACAATAAAACACTGGACTTATTCTATGCCAACACCAAGGAGGCATATGAATCATCACCACTCCCCCCTCTGGGAAGAGCTGATCACAACCTGGTTCTTCTCTTGCCTGTATACAAGTCCCTTGTTAACAGGCAACCAGTTGTGTCCCGCACAGTGAAGAGGTGGTCTGATGAGGCGGAAGAGGCTCTGAAAGACTGCTTCGATACAACAGTGTGGGATATATTCAGTGACTCTCATGAAGAGGACATTGACACTCTGACAGACAGCATCACGGACTACATAAACTTCTGTGTGGAGAACACTGTACCCACCAGGACTGTACGGTGTCACTCCAACAACAAACCCTGGATCAATCCTGACATTAAGGCTCTCTTAAAGGAGAAGAGGGCCTTCAAGTCAGGGAACAAAGAGGAGCTGAAAACTGTTCAGAGGGAGCTAAGAAGGAGTATCAGGGAGGGGAAGGACAGATACAGAAAGAGAATGGAGGAACAGCTGCAGGAGAACAACACCAGGGGAGTCTGGAGAGGCCTGAAAACCATCTCAGGTCACCAGAAGCCAAACTCCCAGGCGGCTGGGGATCCAAAGTGGGCAGACGAGCTGAACACCTACTTCTGTAGGTTTGAAGAAACATCTGCCCCTCCCCCAGCTGCACCAGCACTGCAGCAGCCCTCTTTTGATCTGCCAGCACCCTGCCCAAGTACCCCACTGACCAGTATTCAGCTCACCGCAATCAACGCCACCCCCCACTGCTCCTCCCAGCCCCCCCATCCACTTCACAAGACACTTAGCCCCCCTGCTCCAACTTGTCCCTTACACCTCTCCAGGTGAGGAATCAACTCAGGAGGTTAAAGACCAGGAAGGCCGCAGGACCAGATGGCCTCAGTCCCAGTCTCCTCAGATCCTGCTCTGATCAGCTGAGCGGGATCATTGGACATCTGTTTAACCTGAGCCTGAGACTGGGAAGGGTGCCACACCTCTGGAAGACGTCCTGCGTGGTACCTGTGCCAAAGACCCCACATCCCTAGCTGCTACAGGCTGGTGGCCTTTACATCCCACCTCATGAAGGCCCTGGAGTGGCTGGACCTTGCCCACCTGCGCCCCCTGGTGAGCTCGTCCATAGACCCGCTGCAGTTCGCTTATCAGCCTGGCATCGGAGTGGACGATGCCCTCATCTTACTCCTCCACTGAGCTCTATCTCACCTGGAATCGCATGGGAGCTCTGTTCGGGTCCTTTTCCTGGACCTTAGCAGTGCTTTTAACACCATCAGGCCAGCCATCCTGAGACACAAGCTGGAGCTTTCAGGGGTGGACCAACACCTCACATGCTGGATAGTGGACTACCTTTCCAACCACAGTATGTGAGGAACACGGGACTGTGTGTCAGGGACTGTCCTCTGCAGTGTGGGGGCCCCCCCAGGGAACGGTGCTGGCACCGTTCCTCTTTACCCTCTACACAGCAGACTTTTCACACCTGTCACCCACTTGCCACCTGCAGAAGTTCTCTGATGACTCTGCTATTGTCGGCCAGATGGGGACGACAGGTCATACAGAGGACTCATCCAGGATCTTGTGGACTGGTGCCAGCAGAACCACCTCCAGATTAACTCGGGTAAAACCAAGGAGCTGGTTGTGGACTTTCGTCGGCACCCGCACTCTTCACCAACACCAGTGAACATCCAGGGAAGGGACATTGAGATGGTGACATCTTATAAGTACCTGGGTGTTCATCTGAACAACAAACTGGATTGGACTCATAACACCACTGCACTTTACAAAAAAGGACAGAGCAGACTCTATCTGCTCAGGAGGCTGAGGTCTTTTGGGGTGCGTGGGGCACTCCTAAAGACCTTCTATGACTCTGTTGTGGCCTCTGCCATTTTCTATGGTGTAGTCTGCTGGGGGAGCAGCATCACTACAGCTGACAGGAAGAGGCTGGACAAACTTATCAAGAAGGCCAGCTCTGTCCTGGGATGCCCTCTGGAACTGGTGGAGGAGGTGGGGGGGAGGAGGATGACAGCCAAGCTGTCCTCCATGACAGACAATGACTCCCACCCCCTCCAAAACACACTCACTGCACTGAGGAGCTCCATCAGTGACAGGATGCTACATCCAAAGTGTGTGAAAGAGCGGTATTGCAGGTCATTCCTCCCTGCAGCTGTCAGACTGTACAATAAAAACTACTCCAAGTAATCAGTGCAATAGTCTGGACAATAAGCTGTGCAATAAAAACATGTACATAACAGTCTGTAAATACGATCTACAATTTCTTACCATTTTTTTTTTTTACAATTTCTTTCTTTTTATTTTTATTTAAATCCTCACTCTTTTGTATATACTGTTTTTGTTTCTAATTTGCATGCACTTCTTATATTAATCTTTACTGATGCTGCTGTATTCTGGAATTTCCCCTCGTGGGACAAATAAAGGTATTTTGATCTATTGACACACACACAAAATAAAAATGTTGGAGGACTTAACTAACAAAACACAAACTGTCAGTGACATTGTAGTTGTTAACCATTATTTTTATACAGCAGAGAGACAGATGGAGATTTAAGACACACCTTCATCCCAAGAGGAGAAATTAGGTTGTAGCAGCACACATTGAAAAACATTGTAACCCATGTTAAAATAAGTCCGTATACAGTGCTAAACAGTTTTGACCTATTTTGTTACATTACAACCTGTAATTTAAATGTTTTTTTAATCAAAATTTTATGTCATGATTTGCACAAAATAGTCTCAGTTGCTAAAGTGAAATGAGAAATATTCATATAAAAAGGTAATTAAAAAATACACAACTGAAAATTGGCATTTGCATATGTATTCACCCCTTTTGCTATGAAGTCTGTACTGACTTTAGGGTGGTAAATAGTTGTGCACGCTGAAGTTTTCTGTTGTTGTCCTATTTGTTGTTTGCTTCACAATAAAAAAAAGTCACATCTTCAAAGTTGTAGGCATGTTCTGTAAATGAAATGATGCAAACCCTCAAACAATCCATTTTAATTCCAGGTTGTGAGGCAACAAAACGTGAAAAATGCCTAGGGGGTGAATACTTTTGCAAGCCACTGAAGATTAATAAATATGTTCAGAAACAGAGATGCATTAAGAAGTTCATTAAGTCTCTAAACAAAAGGGGATTTGTAATTTTTTTTTAATGAAAAATGCTTAAAAATGTGCATTTGTAATTTAAGAGTGAAAGGTAACTTTCCTATTAAGACACATTTCTAGTTCCTTCTACCGTGTTGGCATAGTGTGCTACATGCAGAGCACAGCACAGCACAGCACAGCAGGGCAGAGCAGAACAGGGCAGAGGAGGAAGCAGGAAAAAACAGTGAAGCCAGCCCAACTAAAATACTTAACAAGTGAAGTTCAACTTATTGGTTTAAATTACCACATAGCTAGAGGACAGTGAGGATTTTGCGTTAGATTTCATCTTGGATTGAGGTTGTCCATGGCTCTCCGGTGTCATCAGAGAGCAACAGGATGTGCTCAGAGCAGCCGAGAGAAAATGGAGCAAAACCAGAGATCCCTCTGACCTCAGGGACCATCAAACTCTCCTGCCTGCGTTCTTCTCCCATCTGAAAAGTGCCAAGTCCACTTATTATCAGAACATCAGTAGCGCCAAAGACACTTGGAAACTATTTTCTGCTTTTAATTCACAACTCAGCCCCCCACAACCTCCACCCTTAACTTTGCTCACAGCTGATCACTTTGTGTCCTTCTTTACTGATAAGTTTTCAACCATCAGCAACCAGTTCTCTGAGCCTGACCAACTCAGTAGGATACCACCAGCTAACAGTGCCTCACTCTCCTCATTTTCCATGTCACAGAGGAGCAAGTCTCCAACCTTCTACTTGACTCTCGCCCCACTACCTGTCCATTGGACCCTATACCATCCAACCTCCTGCAGGCCATCTCGCCCACACTTATCCCTGCTGTCACTTACATGATCAACTCCTCACTTTTAACGGCTGTGTTCCCCACTGCGTTTAAACAAGCCTGAGTAACCCCACTGCTAAAGAAACCTATGCTAGACCCAGCTCAGGCTGAAATTTACAGTCCGGTTTCACGCCTCACTTTCCTTTCCAAGACTCTTGAGCGCACAGTCTTTAATAAAGTCTCTGAATTCCTTTCTGATAACAACCTTCATGATCAATCTGGTTTCAAACACAGACACTCTACGTAGACTGCGCTCTTATCTGAAGTGGAAATACTACAATCAGCTAGAGCTACTGGTCAGTCCTCTGTTCTACTATTGGTCGACCTATCGACTGCCTTTGACACAGTTAACCACCAAGTCCTCCTCTCCACACTGCTGTCCACTGGTTTGAGTCCTACCTCTCAGGAAAATCCTTTGCAGTATTTTGGAGAGGAAGAGTGTCTAAATCCCACTGCTTGTCCACAGGGGTACCTCAAGGGTCAGTGCTTGGACCCCTTCTCTTTTCAATATACACCACTGCACTTGGTGCAGTCATCCGCTCACATGGCTTCTCAAACCATTCATATGCTGACGATACCCTGCTCCTCCTTTCCTGCTCTCCAGACCACCCCACAGTCTCGGCACGGATATTGGCATGCCTCAGCAATATCTAACTCCTTGTCATCCCGGCCAGTCCCTCTATACAACAACAGGTCAGTATGCAGCTTGACTCAGCTATGCTCACCTCTACAATATCTGCCAGAAACTTGGAAGTCATGATTGATGACCAACTAACTCTTAAAGAGCATGGGGCTCTATTACCAGGTCAGGCCAATTTGCCCTGTACAACATCAGAAGATCAGACCCTACCTGTCTGAGCATGCAACACAACCCCTAGTACAAGCACTAGTACTATCACACCTCGACTACTGTAATTCCTTACTGGCAGGGCTCCCAGCATACTCGTTAAAACCCTTGCAGATGATTCAGAATGTGACATCTTGCCTGGTCTTCAACCAGCCCAAACGAGCATATGTCTGTTCATATCCCTCCACTTGCTCCCAGTTACTGCCTGCATCAAGTATAAGTTCTTGATGCTCATCTACAAAATTGCTATCAAAACCACTCCTGTCCACCTGTGTGTAATCTAATCTCAGCACAAATACAGCTGTTCGGTGACAGCCTCAGAGTGTTAAGACTAGCAGTCTAAGTGTTTTTGGATTGAACCTAAAAAGGCAGAGAAAAACAGCACGTGAACGAAAGGAGCCATTGAAAACACAAACGGTTTATTACAACTTGATACTTGATACTACAAATACAACCAAAACAACCCCGAAGTATAGGAAACAAACAAAAATTCAGCCCTAAACTAAACTATCTACTACTCCGTGCTGAGCGGGTAGGAAAACAGACTAGCTCTAACGAGAAACTAACTAAGATGGATACAAACTGAGGAAGCTATTCTATGAAACTCACAAACGAAGAAACAAATGAGATCTGCACTAAGGCGACAAGAGACAAGCTACACAATCTATGGAAGCTAAGATAACAAGGACGAAATGGCTGGAAAGTCAGGCAAGAAGCTCGGACAATCTGGCAGCGAGGAAAAGCCTCCACGCTGCTTAAGTGCAGGTGCAATCAGAGGGATAAGCCTCAGGTGCGCTGTCTGCCCACAGTGCCCCCAGGCCACACCTCCACTGCAGACACAGGAGAAAGGAGGAAAACAAGCACAGAACAAAAAAAAAAAAAAAACACAATACAATAATCAAATCACACAGTGGTTTGTTAAGAGAATATTGGGGTGTAAGCAGCATCATGAAGTCCAAGGAACACACCAGACAGGTCAGGGATAAAGTTGTGGAGAAGATTGAAGCAGGGTTAGGCTATAAAAGGATTTTCCAAGCTTTGAACGTCTCACAGAGCACTGTTCAATCCATCATCCAGAAATGGAAAGAGTATGGCACAACTGCAAACCTACCGAGACACGGCCGTCCACCTAAACTTACAGGCCGAACAAGGAGAGCACTGATCATAGATGCAGCCAAGAGGCCCATGGTGACTCTGGACGAACTGCAGAGAGCCACAGCTCAGGTGGGGGAATCTGTCCACGGGACAGCTTTTGGGCGTGCACTGCACAAATCTGGCCTTTATGGAAGAGAGGCAACAAGAAAGCCATTGTTAAAAGAAAACCATAAGAAGTCATGTTTGCGGTTTGCCAGAAGCCATGTGGGGGACACAGCAAACATGTGGAAGGAAGCTCTGAAGGAGCTCTGGTCAGATGAGACCAAAAATGAACTTTTTGGCCTAAATGCAAAATGCTTTGTGTGGCAGAAAGCTAACACCGCACATCACTCTGAATCAGAGATGGGGGGACCCGAGTGGATGACTTGACTCGAGTCGGACTCGAGTTGCCATATTTGTGACTTGTGACTTACTTGATCAACATGAACTTAAGACTTGACTTGAATTTGACTTGCCTCTCCTGACCTGTGACTTGACTTGACTTGACTTGAGTCATGGACTTGCCAAGTCATTAAATTCTTGTTAAATTATGTTTTAAAAAATCAACAAATAAAATGATGAACATTGCTTTATTGTGCATGAGTGCTCTTGACCTGTAGCATATCAGCAAACCTGGCAACCCCTTTCTACAACGCGACAAGCGATGCACCTGCTGTGGACAGAGTGATCAGATTGGACAGACAGCATGGCAGAGAGATGGCCAGCCTCGTCCCGAAAATCGTACAGTTTGCTTTCAAAGATTATACAACAACACAACACAAAAGAGGAGCTGTCTGCAAAATCTGCAATGTTAAAGTCACGGATACTGCAAGCACCATGTCTAATTTTATCAGACATCTCAGGACAATACAAAAAGAAAGGTGAGTAACGTTAACATGCTGTGAAGCTTGCGAGATGGATTAAGTTAACGTCTTGACTATTGTTTTTTCGCTATTTGGCTGCTGACAAGAGAGTACTAGGCCAGTGGCTTGATAACATTTTGCTATCGACGATTCCATACTTCAGTTTAAAAAAAGAGAGAGACCGAAATGGCTAAAATTGCAAATCTGACGGCAACTAACGTTTGCTGCTAGTCAAGTGGCGCTAGTACTGGTAGCTAGCTCTCACACCAGAACTGACTACGTTAGCATATTTGCCTTTATGGATACTAGTGTTGTCCCCCCTCCCCTTTTTCCCAGAGTTCTTGTCTTTTTTCATCATCTGTCCCGTGAAGAAGACACTCTCCCAGGACACAATTTGTCCCATTTTTGGGGGGTAATGGGAAAATCTTGGTTTCCTTCGTTCTACGCTGTTAGTACGGTTCACCTGCGTTAATATGATTTTTTCTAACGCCGTGTTCCCACCAAACGCGATGAAAGCGATTTAATCGCGCGTCAAATGAAATCGCGTCGCGCTACACGCTCCAGTTTTGAAGCTGGTCAAATATGCAAAAAAAACGCCTTGTCGCGGCATCGCGTCGCGTGACGAGCCCGCCCAAACAACAACATTTCTTCCGCCATTTCATTCTCTCGTCGACCATAGCTGAGATAACCACCATCGCTAACCACCATAGTCCATACACCTCGCTCACGCTCACCCAGGCCTGGTCTTTCTTGTTCCTGACCCTGTAGAGGGGACAGGAACTGTCATACAGCTCTGGGTGAGCGGTGACGGCAACAATTAGCTGCTCCTCCATTGTTTCTGGCGGTTTGGTTTGCGCAGTGAGGGAACACCAGGACGTCCGTACGTCAGCTCGTCGATGGCGATCTCAACACTGATAGGCTGTCGCGGCGTGTCTTCACGCGAATTCGCCGCAAAAGTTCAATTATTTCAACTCGAGCGATGAAGCGATGATGCTATGGGGCGACGCCATGGGAGCAATTTTCGCGGCCAACGCGTCCACCGCGCCGCGCAATCACGTCCATCGCATCGCCCGGCCCTATGACGCTTCAAATCGCATCTTTGCATTGACTTTGTATGTAATCTTGTCGCGCAATCTTGCGACATCGCGTTTGGTGGGAACACAGGGTAACGCCGTGTTCCCACCGAACGCGATGAAAGCGATTTAATCGCGCGTCAAATGAAATCGTGTCGCGCTACACGCTCCGGTTTTGATGCTGGTCCAATATGCAAAAAAACGCCTTGTCGCGGCATCGCGTCGCGCAACGAGCCCGCCCAAACAACAACATTTCTTCCGCCATTCATTCTCTCGTCGACCATGGCTGAGATAACCACCATCGCTAACCACCATAGTCCATACACCTCGCTCACGCTCACCCAGGCCTGGTCTTTCTTGTTCCTGACCCTGTAGAGGGGACAGGAACTGTCACACAGCTCTGGGTGAGCGGTGACGGCAACAATTAGCTGCTCCTCCATTGTTTCTGGCGGTTTGATTTGCGCAGCGAGGGAACACCAGGACGTCCGTACGTCAGCACGTCGTTGACGATCTCAACGCTGATACAGTCAAAAAAATGAAACTTGGATGTTGTTCGAATTAGATCATTGTCTTATGGTGAAACTACATAACAACTGCATTTTTGACCATTAGCACAATAAAGTTTCATTGCATTTAAACACTCCTCCTTGAACTGCCACCTTATCATGGTGGAGGAGTTTGAGTACCCGAATGATCCTAGAGGCTATGTTGTCCGGGGCTTCATGCCCCTGGTAGGGTCTCCCAAGGCAAACAGGTTCTAGGTGACGGGCCAGACTAAGAGCGGTTCACAAGCCCTTATGGATCTCAAAAAAACAAGGATGTTCACGTCGCCCGGATTGGCATCACCGGGGCACCACCCTGGAGCCAGGCCTGGTGTTGGGGCTCGCAGGCGAGTGCCTGGTGGCCGGGTCTTTGCCCACGGGACCCGGCCGGGCTCAGCCCGAAGGAGCGACGTGGGCCCGCCTTCCCGTAGGCCCACCACCCGCAGGAAGGACCAGAAGGGGCCGGTGCTTTGTGTTTTGGGTGGCAGTCGTGGGCGGGGGCCCCGACGACCCAAACCCTGGACAACGACTCTGGCTATGGGGACATGGAATGTCACCTCGCTGGGGGCGAAAGAGCCGGAGCTAGTGCGGGAGGTTGAGCGGTACCGACTAGAGATAGTCGGACTCACCTCCACGCACAGTTCGGGCTCTGGAACCCAACTCCTTGAGAGAGGCTGGACTCTCTTCTACTCTGGAGTTGCCCGCGGTGAGAGGCGGCGAGCTGGTGTGGGCTTGCTTATAGCCCCTCAGCTCAGCCGTCATGTGTTGGAGTTCTCCCCGCTGAGCGAGAGGGTCGTTTCCCTGCGCCTTCGGGTTGGGGACAGGTCTCTCACTGTTGTTTCGGCCTATGGGCCAAACAGCAGTGCAGAGTACCCGGCCTTCTTGGAGTCCCTGGGAGGGGTACTGGAAAGTGCTCCAACCGGGGACTCCATCGTTCTGCTGGGGGACTTCAACGCCCACGTGGGTAGCAACAGTGATACCTGGAGGGGTGTGATTGGGAGGAACGGCCTCCCCGATCTGAACCCGAGTGGTGTTCTGTTGTTGGACTTCTGTGCTAGTCATAGTTTGTCAATAACGAACACCATGTTCAAGCATAAGGGTGTCCATCAGTGCACGTGGCACCAGGACACCCTAGGTTGGAGGTCAATGATCGACTTTGTAGTCGTATCATCTGACCTTCGGCGGTATGTCTTGGACACTCGGGTGAAGAGAGGGGCTGAGCTGTCAACTGATCACCACCTGGTGGTGAGTTGGATCCGCTGGCAGGGGAGGAAGCGGGACAGGCTTGGCAGACCGTGGCGATCGTGGCGGCAATCCCCGAACCCGGTGGTGGACACCGGAAGTAAGGGATGCTGTCAAGCTGAAGAAGGAGTCCTATCGGGCTTGGTTGGCTCATAGGACTCCTGAGGCAGCTGACGGGTACCGGCAGGCTAAGCGGGCAGCAGCTCAGGTGGTTGTAGAGGCAAAAACTCGGGTCTGGGAGGAGTTCGGGGAGGCCATGGAGGAGGACTACCGGTCGGCCTCGAAGAAATTCTGGCAAACCGTTCGGCGCCTCAGGAGGGGGAAGCAGCTCTCCATTAATACTGTTTACAGTGGAGGTGGGGAGCTGCTGACCTCGACTGGGGATATTGTCGGGCGGTGGAAGGAATACTTCGAGGATCTCCTCAATCCCACTGTCATGTCTTCTGCAGAGGAAGCAGAGACTGGGGACTCGGAGGTCGATTCGTCCATCACCCGGGCTGAAGTCACTGAGGTAGTCTGCAAGCTCCTCGGTGGCAAAGCTCCAGGGGTGGACGAGATCCGCCCTGAGTACCTCAAGTCACTGGATGTTGCAGGGCTGTCCTGGTTGACACGCCTCTGCAACATCGCATGGCAGTCGGGGACGGTGCCTTTGGACTGGCAGACCGGGGTGGTGGTCCTTCTGTTTAAAAAGGGGGACCGGAGGGTGTGTTCGAACTTTCGGGGGATCACACTCCTCAGCCTCCCTGGGAAAGTCTATTCCAGGGTACTGGAGAGGAGAATCCGGCCGATAGTCGAACCTCGGATCCAGGAGGAACAATGCGGTTTTCGTCCTGGCCGCGGAACACTGGACCAGCTCTATACCCTCCACAGGGTGCTTGAGGGTTCATGGGAGTTTGCCCAACCAGTCCACATGTGTTTTGTGGACTTGGAGAAGGCATTCGACCGTGTCCCTCGCGTCATTCTGTGGGAGGTGCTCCGGGAGTATGGGGTTGGAGGCCCTCTGCTGAGGGCTGTGCAGTCCCTGTACAACCGGAGCAGGAGCTTGGTCCGCATTGCCGGCAGTAAATCGGACCTGTTCCCGGTGCATGTTGGACTCCGCCAGGGCTGCCCTTTGTCACCGGTTCTGTTCATTATTTTTATGGACAGAATTTCTAGGCGCAGCCAGGGACCGGAGGGGGTTCGGTTCGGGAGCCGGCAGATTTCGTCTCTGCTTTTTGCGGATGATGTTGTCTTGTTGGCTCCATCGAGCCAGGACCTCCAGCGTGCACTGGGACGGTTCGCAGCCGAGTGTGAAGCAGCTGGGATGAGAGTCAGCACCTCCAAGTCCGAGGCCATGGTTCTCGACCGGAAAAAGGTGGCTTGCTCCCTCCGGGTTGGGGGAGAGATCCTGCCTCAAGTGGAGGAGTTTAAGTATCTTGGGATCTTGTTCACGAGTGAGGGGAGAATGGAGCGTGAGATTGACAGGCGGATCGGTGCAGCGGCAGCAGTAATGCGGTCGCTGTATCGGTCCGTCGTGGTGAAGAAGGAGCTGAGCCGAAAGGCGAAGCTCTCGATTTACCGGTCAATCTACGTTCCTACCCTCACCTATGGTCATGAACTTTGGGTCATGACCGAAAGAACGAGGTCCCGGATACAAGCGGCTGAAATGAGTTTCCTCCGCAGGGTGGCGGGGCACTCCCTTAGAGATAGGGTGAGGAGCTCTGTCACCCGGGAGGAGCTCAGAGTAGAGTCGCTGCTCCTCCACATCGAGAGGAGTCAGCTGAGGTGGCTCGGGCATCTCTACCGGATGCCCCCTGGACGCCTCCCTAGGGAGGTGTTCCAGGCATGCCCCACCGGGAGGAGGCCCCAGGGAAGACCCAGGACACGCTGGAGAGACTATGTCGCTCGGCTGGCCTGGGAACGCCTCGGGGTCCCCCCCGGATAAGCTGGAGGAAGTGTCCGGGGAGAGGGAAGTTTGGGCATCCCTGCTTAGACTGCTGCCCCCGCGACCCGGCCCCGGATAAGCGGGTGGAAATGGATGGATGGATGCATTTAAACAATAGTGTAAGAAGTCAGTAATATATAAGTGTGTTGCGTTGTAACTACTAATTCAAGGCATTAAAACTTAATAGCGTGTCCAGGTGCGATTACCGTCCCTCTCTGCACATGCGCAGTAGTGCACAAGGAAGTGACCATTTGACCTCTCTGGACAGCGCGGGACCGCACCTGCAGCTACGTATGCCAGCAGTTGGTCGAAAGTTTGCTTTCCAATCAGCTATCCATCAATTTTTTGGTAAGTACGTTAACTATTTAAACAGTGGAATTTACCGCTGCATTAGCAACAACAGGCGATAAGTATTTTTTTAACTTTTAATATGCATTTGGTCGTGTAACAGTTACTTTGATGTATGATTTCAAAAGCCTGTTGCTAATGTTAGCTTAACTCTGCATGTGTTGGTCTGTTCAGTAAGAAAGCAAATCGATTTTTCGCCGCTTGCAAGTTCGGCCGCTTATTGTACCTATCCTTTCTACATTAATTTAGCTGTATGTTGAGCCAGCTAACAATGCGAGGTCTCTGGCGTTATACACGTAACATTAATGTTAGAAGGGTGATTTGAAAACGGGAATTTTCCTCTTTCCTTTGCCCAAAATATTCCCTGGGTGTTTGTCCTCCGGTTCTTTCAAATGTTGTTCTGTTGTTTCCATTCAATATCTACGCTTCCCTCTCATCTCTATACTGTTAAGACCAGAATATAATAAAATAAGAGGTAGCGTTAAAGTTTTAGTCGCCCCCCGCCCCACACAAACACACTTTTGCGGACTGTTACTGGCGTGGAGTCAAGCATTGACATAGCTAATGTAACTTATCGTGCCCGCCACATTTTAAAATCAGAGAGCGAGTACGCGCGTGTGCATGCTTGCATGTGAGTTACAGAGAGACAGATAGAAAGAGAATTGACTGTGGATCATTGTATGGCAATTACAATGTGCATAATATAATATTATATAGTAGTAGTAGTATTGGCATTTGTATTGGCTACTACTACAAATACAGTATACTACAAATAATACTTTTGACACCATTGGAAAATTTGACAGAACTGAATTTTCAAATCTAAGCATTCAGAAACTGTTGTCCACTGTAAAATTTGTATTATTTTGACACGGTCAGGTTTACTGCATCAAAATTGTTCAATGGTACAGACTGGCATAGAAACTCTTAGGACACTCTAGTGTGCAACAAGCCAAATAATTTTCATCAGAAAAAGCAGTTTTACAAATGTCATGTGACATCTTAATATCATATGCAAACATAAGCAAATGTAACTGAATACAGCAAAAAATTCATGATTTAGTATGCAGTTACACTGCAATTTACAGCTCTTTAAGCAGCAGGCCACCTTGAAGTTGTGTATTGAGATGGATGTAAAAAAAAAAATGAAATTGAACTAGTGTTTTGCAAGTTGACTTTGTATATTTGTTATTTTAACAGAAATGTAATGGTTTTATAATGGCATTTTAACAACTATAATTAAATGCTGGAAGTTCCCAACTCAAGGCTCATGATCCAGGAAAAAATATTTTGATATTATGTTCATTGTGTTCTAATTGTGAATTTCAGATTCGTGAGTTGTGTCAGGAAGTGACTTGGATGGATGCAAAGCCAGCGGCTCAACAGCAGTGGTGAGAATATTTCACCTCTTTGATAAAAGTTAATTAATTGTGTTTGTTGTAGATGTTGGGACACAGGCTTAATTGCTTCAGAATCATACAAAACCATAACAAGAGATACAATTGAGAACTAAGAATGAATTTGATGACTGATCACTTGCACTTTTTTTCTTTCCTTGTAGGTTATGAATGTGGAAATGCAAACAGTGTGCTGAAACAGTATCTACAAGGTACCAGTTACTGAAGCATTATAAGCTAGAGCACAGCCATTTTGGCAGGAGACTTTCAATTCCATGCACATACTATGATTGCCCATGTTCATTCAAGTCATGGAATGCTCTGAAGACTCATTTAAGTAGATGTCATGTTGAAGTTTCAGCTGCAACAAATGCAGAGCTGGTCACATTTATATGTATTTTGTGCCCAGGAAGTGTCATATTATCTAGTAGAGAGTACTTTTCCCATATCAATACCCACTTGAAGCGCTATGAAACTGTCAGTTGTGTGTTTCAGAATTGTTCTTTTCAAACAAATATATATACTACTGTCAAAACTCATAAAAGCAGGAAGCATGGCTCTTGCACAGTAAAAGACTTTAAAGTTGAGCTGGTGAAAGGTATTGATGTAAATCATGAGGATCACCCATCTGAAGAACTTCCCTCTGATATTGCAGAATCTGGGTTTGATGTAGATGCTCATGATTTGATTGAAACAGACACAGACAACGAGAGGCAAGAAGACAAAATAATTCAAAAATTTGCATCTGTTATTTTGAAATTGGAAATTTTGTCACATGTTCCAAGCTCAGCAATTGATGAGTTTTTAGAAGAACTGCACTTCATTTTCACCTCAGCTGTGGTCCCCATATCAAACAGTACAGCAATTGATGTTCTCAAAAAGCATGACATTCATGTTGATAAGTTAGTAATTGATGAGCTGACCTTTGCTGTATCTACCCATAATCCTTTGGTAAAAGCTATAGCTAAAGACGGTCCGATAGCTTCAGCTTTTCAGCATAAACAATACTACAAGGAGCATTTTAAGGTAGTTGAACCTGTTGAATATGTACTTGAGGCAAGGTCCAATAAAAGCTACCAATATGTTCCTTTACTGAAATCTCTACAACAACTGCTTGGGCGTAATGATGTTGTTGATAGGGTTGTTGACACGCATACCACCTGTTCTTTAAGTCATCAGAAGTATGTATCTTTTCAGGATGGTGAATATTATAAGAACAACCCGTTCTTTTCAGCTGGAGAATTAAGAATTTCCCTGTGCTTATATATCGACGACTTTGAGGTGTGCAATCCCTTGGGGACGTCTCGGAAGAAGCACAAACTCTCTGCTGTTTACTGGATATTAGGTAATTTACCTCCTGGTAGTAGCTCAACTCTCTCTTCTATTTACCTAGCATTGTTGTGCAAAAGTGAGTATATTAAAGAGTATGGTTACAAGAAAATCTTTGAGCCTCTCTTGCATGATATTGTGACTTTAGAGCAACAAGGGTTATTCATTCCACAGCTGGGGACATTCATAAAGGGTACAGTACAGTGCGTGGTAGCTGATAATCTTGGGGCTCATGGTCTAGCTGGGTTTGTCGAGAGTTTCTCAGGGATCTATTTTTGCAGATATTGTACAGCTCAGAGTTGCCTCATTCAGACACAGGAAGTAAAATCAGGCACATTTGATGCCAGAACCAGAGAAGGTCATCAGCAGCATGTCACAACAGCTCAGAAAGAAGGTGTCAGCTGCTTTGGTGTAAAAAAAGCGTGTGCTTTGACTGACATGTTGTCTCATTTTGATGTTACAAGTGGTTACCCCCCGGACATCGTTCACGATCTTTTTGAGGGCATAGTGCCAGTTGAATTGGCACAGTGTATCACAGTGCTTCTGTCTAAGAAGTTGTTCACTCTTGATCACCTCAACAGTCTCATTCATTCATTTCCATATAAGTGGGGGGATAAAACTAACCGCCCTCATTTGTTACCACAAAATTTGCAAAAGAAAAACACAATAGGTGGCAACGCCCACGTAAATTGGTGTCTCCTTCGATTACTTCCTTTGATAGTTGGAAGACTTGTTCCCAGTGATGAATCTGCATGGCATATTATTTTGGATTTAAAAAATATTGTGGAATTGGTTGTTGCCCCCATTCATACTGCGGAGTCTATTGCATATTTGGAGTGCAAAATCTCAGAGCACCGACAACGATATCAGGAACTATTTCCTGATCAAAAGTTGTTGCCAAAACATCATCTTCTGGAACATTATCCAGAGCTCATAAAATGTTTTGGTCCCCTTGTGACACTGTGGACAATGCGCTTCGAGGCCAAGCACAGTTTTTTTAAGCAGGTGGTTAGGCATACAAATAACTTTAGGAACATAGCTCTGACATTGGCGACCAAACATCAGTTGATGGTGGGCTATAATATGCTCATACCTGATCGTGAAACATTATCCTTGGAGGTTGCAAATATCTCAAAAGTCCCCACTGATGTCCTCAATGAGGATGTTGTGAATACCCTTGCTCAGAAGTATCCTGAAGTCACTGCTGTAAACCTTGCTCATAGTGTGACCATTAATGGTAATACCTACAAAAAAAGCATGATAGTTGTGCATGGATCATGTGGGGGTCTCCCAGAATTCTCTGAAATAATTCAACTATGTATTGTAAAAGATGATTTGAGTTTAATCATCAGAAAACTATCTTCATGGTATAGAGAGCACTACAGAGCCTATGAATTGCATCCAACAAGAGAGCTGGCATTGGTTAATGTGAAGGAGCTTGCTGACCAGTACCCCTTGGCCGACTACAAAGTTGGATCCATGCAAATGGTGACCTTGAAAAGATTTGTGCATGTGACAGGTAATCTGCTAAATTTAAATAATGTGCTATAATACTGACCTTCATAACTGGAAAACCAAATGAATCTGTCCTTGGAATTGAAAGAAAATACTTACTGTATACATAGTGTTCTGGCAATTTTGTACTAAAAAGCACAGAGTCGTTCGTTGTCTTTCTGTGAGTTTATTCTGACGCCTGCAGACGGACTCCCTTCTTGTTGTCTCAAGTGTGAGATGACAAGAAAGAGCCCGGAGCAAGAGAAGTTGAAAGATTATATACAATATATTATCTTTGTAGACAGGATGACTTTGTTCTATCATCAGAACAATGTCAGCACAATAGGCACGTCATAATGTGTTGTACAATCAGGACACAAGGTTCACTTAATCAGTGCATAATAACATACTGTACGTGGTTACATGGTCAGCAGATTATGACATACGCACGCACCTAATCATATGATATGGTTGTTCATTTGGCTTAAAGACAGTGAATACTTATGATTAAGTACAGAGAAGATGAATAACAAGAATTCCCATTACAATAGTTATTAGATATTGGAACAAGTACTGTCACGTTTAATACCAGGAAATTTGGAAATTGAAAAACTTAAAAACCTCAACTTATGTGATGTCCACAGCAAGTACCTGACAGTTTGTATTAAATTCATATCGTAATTAATGATGATGTACTGTACCTTTACTTTTGAGACAGATGGCTTTTATAAAAGAGATTTTTAAAACATTTTAATAGATTATAAAAAGAAAGATCTTTGAGAAGAGGTGCCATTTTAGTATTTTAAGAGATTTTCCCCTAATGAAATATATTTTCTAATTTTGTTCACGATTTAAAAATATTAAAACATTTTGAAGTAGATATATCAAAAGTTTAAAAGATTTTTTAAATATATAAAAAAGAATTGATATTTTTTAATACTCACACAGACCAATGAGATGACATGGACATGACATAGCACAAACAGAAATCAATGATACGTTTTAGGAAAAAACTTTGTACAGTATTTGCTTATTTTACAGTCAGGGCTTCAAGTACTCAGGCACCATACCTGATTTTAGGCACAAAGCAGTTTTCATACATATAATAATTTAATTTATAATAATTTAACACATTGTATACATTTCCTCCTGGGCAAATTTCAGGCTGACAATTTTTTTCTTTAATCCCTGTATAGTACCTGAACACTGTACAGTGTGATGCATCAGAGTACTTGGTTATTATAATCTCAAAATTAATCACTAGAGCTCTGTCATTGTCAAGTAATATGTCATGTTTTTCTTCTCAGATTAGATACAAGATGGCTGAAACCCTGAGGGTCATACTTGGAATCGACAATGCATTGAAATTGAGTCTGCCCTGCGGAATACCGGATTCTGTGGATGAACTCAAAGCAGAAATTCAAAGACACTTTGGCTTGTCAGGAGATTTCAGGTTGCAGTAGAAAGACATTGAATTTGATGACTTCCTGAACTTGACATGTACTTCAGAAATCAAAGATAAAGGCACTGTTAAAGTCATTTACTTGCCTAGTGGTTCAGGAACCTGCCCTCTTCAAACTGCTACATGTCATGGACTAGATGATAGTTCTTCATTTTCCTCAACAGCAGATACCGACATACTTTCCTCCCCTCAATCTACATCCTCTGGATCATCATCCCTTAGATCACAACCATGACCCAAAACTTTCCAAATACCTCAGTTCAGCTATGAGGTGCAGATCCAGCTAGAGAAGGCCAATGATGCTTTTAACAACAGTGGCACTCTTCTCAATCCAAGTACCAAACTCAAGTCAGATACTCTTGAGGGCTTGGCATCAGAAATTGTCAGATACAAAACCTATCCTTCAAGTGCAGAGTTTGATGATGTTGCTCAGGCGCTGATAACAAAGTATCCTTGTTTAAAGGAGCAGGGATCAGTCACTGGGTACTACGGGTGGAAAATAAGTTTGAAATACAAAATGGCCAACTACCGCACAAGATTGAGGAACATCGGCTGCCCAGAGCTGAGCATAAATTCTGTGAAAGGAAAGTGTGGTGACACCAGCCAATGCCCAAACCAAGTGAAGAAGCCACGGAAAGCTGAAGTCAACTACTGCCCTGATTATCCAGCAGGTGAAACTAAAGAAAGCCTCGAGGAAGAAAGGAAAGCCCTCGTGTTGGAAGTGAACAAGAAGAACCCTCAGCTGATAAAAAATAAAATGGAGAGAACCTTTGCCTATAGAAGACAGGAAGTCGTTAAGGACATGCCCTTCATAGCACAATTCCGAGACAGATGGCCAGCCCTTTTTTCTGTGAGAGAGGCAATGCATTAATGATTTTTGGTTTATATTTTAAGTTGTTATAGTGGTATATGTATCAAAGAATAACTTGCTGAAAATGTCAGTGATTGAAGCTCAAAAAACACCCCAGAACACGTTCACACACAACACTGCATTCCTCTGCCTGTGTGCGAAATGGGGAGGGGAAAAAAAAACAAAAAAACAACTTAAATGGGTTACTGGCGCAAGGCTTTTTTGCATTTACCCTGAACTGAAGGGGGATCACAGATGGTCCCCAAGGCTTTGTCTGCTCTGAGCTTGTCAGAATTAGATTTGCAGATTTAACTAAAATAGCAATTTATACAAAAGTTTTTTACACGATACTGTTTTGTCCTCACTCAGAAGTAATGTAGTAGGCCACATGCAGGATGGTCTAAAAACAAATCAAAAGTAAATATTGTAAATGTAATCAGTATGAACAGGAGAATGAATTCAATCAGTTAAAATTATTACATTTTCTTTAACATTCTTCCTAAGATAGTTCATTGCTTTTGGGGAGGGGGCAGAAAGAATAAAACACAATCCTGTGTATTGTAACAGCCAGGTGCCTGTATGAACATTGAAGGAGGTTGGTTTTTTTGCTATAATATTCCACCTGTTCAAAAGATCCCCTTCAAATGTGCCTTCAGTGTAAGTGATGGGAGCCAAAATTCCAGTGTGTCCAGTGATTTCGTTAAAAATGGAATTTATTATTTGAAATGATGAGATCTTGGGTTTCACATGGGTTAGTTTTGTGAGAAATGCATGCACTGTCTAATAGTAATACAAAATGTTATAACTATGTGTTTCAGGTGAATGCAGAGTTCACCCGCATCACTACCGTGCCTCTGCTGTCCACATTTCTGTCCCAGCTGGATTACTACACAGACAAGCTCATGGGGGTGTTCAGAAAGAAGGGGGGAACAGCAGGACGTAGTATCAGCCTCATTATGGCAGCCATGGACAAGGTAAGTGGGAGAGTTGGATCAGATATTTTGACAAAAACCCAGTATACTGAATTTGAATCCACTGGCAGTTCCTCGCAATCCTGATCTTGACTATGGGACGCAGACACGGACAGCAACTTGTGACTTTAGGCTTATGGTTTGGTTAGGGGTTAAAAAACAAACTTGTCCATGTCTGTATCCCAACTGCAAATCCCTGGCTGCACATAGTTGTGCCCACCTTTTATGTCAGTAACAAAGGTCTCTCAAAAGACCTGTGTACACAAGTACTAATCTCGCAAACTACTGCAACAGTCGGCCTAATATTTTCTGTGCACATGTAGATACCTACTCACAACAACCTCTCCCGGTTGCAGGCATTCACAGTTATTTATTACCCTACGTCATTGACTGTTTCCTGCTGCGATTGCACTAACTGCTGACTCCCCTGGCCGGGAGGAGTGCAGCTGAACCTGGTGCAGATGTGCACACTACTGAGTATACATTTGTAGTTAACATAATGCTGCCCTTTACTGTTGCTTCACTGTTGTTGGTTTGTTTTCCATTGAAAACATAGTGGGCCAGGCTGTGATGGTCCGTGGGCTGATTTTACCCATGTGTAGTGTACATTGTGAATGTTTGTTTATCTTTACAGAATCCCAGCATTGAAACTCGTCGGGAATGTCTCCTAAAAGGGCTCTGCTGCTACCTGAATGAGAAACCTGAAAGCCTCATAAAGGAGTTCTTGGTGAGTTGCATTCTTGAGTATGAATCATGGCCCAACTAAGAGAATCATGGTGGAAGTCATAGAAATGTACTGAATGGGACAGTTTACAATGTAGAAATGAACTTGCTTGTAGTTTATTGTTGACACCCTTCTTTATGCTATAATTGTTTGAAATTGATCTCAAAAAGTCATTGTGTTCCTTGCTCTCTGTACTGCACGAGAACTCTAGAATAACTTCAGGTGTGCTGAATTGCCAACAATTTTGTAATTCTAATTTTTTTAAAACAAAATGAGATAAATTATAAAGGAAAATGTTTCATTTTATTGTTTCTCAGACAAAAAGGACAAACTATTTTATGTATTTTTTCCTCATCTTTTCCTTTTCAAATCAAATAATCCCTTTTAATTTCTGAGGTAGGGAGGTTTTAAACTGCACAAATTGCAAAAAAGTGCACATTAGGCTTGTGCCGATTGGCCATCAGATTGTTCATCGGCGATTGAAGGGATGAATAACGATTGTTTTTTTAAGACAATAGGATCGTCTATTAAGGTGTATTAACTAACATACTATCATCTCATGTTATAAAAAAAATAATCTCTATAATTTGCACCCCACTGCATGCATTTAGAGATGTTGTTTCTAGTGGAGCGACATGTCTGCCCAGCACAGAGCAGGTGATGGGTAGTTTGACAAGTGAATTAAATTAATTAAGACCCAGTTTACCCTCTGGCCTGGGTACATAGGCAGGGAGTAGTAAGACTTGATGTGTCTGTTGTATTTGTGGGTTGTGCTTAATTGATTTCACCATGCTGACATGGTCCAAAGTTCAAATTTCACATGTTCTAGTCAGAGGTTAAACAATTAGTTGATTCATTGCATTAGTCGAAATGACCAAAGTAAGCACAAATAACAAGTGTTAAATTTACAGCTTCTCAAACATTTTTATTTTATGTTCAACATCTTTGGGTTATGGGCTGTTTTCAAATATGTTGTCCCAATGTCTCAGTGGGCAGTGGTGGTCAAAGTACTCAACTCCAGTACTTGAGTCAAAGTACAGATACTCCTGGTCAAATATTACTCGACTACAAGTGAAAGTTGCCCAGTTACTCGAGTTAAAGTACACTGTAAACCCGAATAAGTTAGCAGAACTCAAAAAAAGTGAGGCAATCAGTTGCCACATTTTTTTTGAGTTCATAAACTCAAACATTTGAGTATATCAGAGCTTAAATATTTGGAGTTGATATTAGATATACTTTTAAATTACTCATAAATTGAATTACTGATTAGGCCAACTCAAAAATTGTCAGTACATGGTACTCAAATAATTCATTCATCTTTCTCATTGCAATAACTAAAGATAACTTAATAATTTCAAGCATGAAAACTCAGGATTTCATGTTCAACGAACTTAACATTTATTAGCTTTATCTTTCAATCTTCCGATTACACATGACTCAAAAACATTGACTTGCTTAAAGTCAAAATCATTTACCCTCACACTTAAAATATTTGTGGCAACTGATTGCCTTAAACATATTAAGTACTCTTAACTTAAAAGTAGTGGTGGAAAATATTCAAAATCAGTAAAAACAAAATGTCAGTGTCAACACTTAGCATATCGGTTAAACAACAATAAAATGTAAATTACATCAACAACTTTGTGCCATTATGCTAAACACCAGTTGAATACTGTAGAGCAGCAACTTGAACATCAACAGTTGAACAATAGTCACCACAGACCATGACATATTCTTGTTGTCTACTTTGCTCTAACAGGGTAAGCCCTTAGAATCCACATGTAACATGAGGTCATTGTTGTCAAGTACTCTTGACTTAAAAGTAGTAGTGAAAAACATTCAAAATCAGGAAACTGTTCATACAACATTACCCTTTGAGTTTTGAAAAAATATTTACCCACACCTGTGCTTTGTAGCATAAAATGAAACATAAATATTTGAAAGAAACAATTACAAAGGCACAATTTGGGCAATCTGGTTGTAAACTTGCAGTGCAGCAATGTAAACAATTTTCAAAATCATAAGGCACAGTGTGTAGCCTTCCTTTGGCTATCTGGTTTAAATCTAGTAACTTCAGGACGCACTGTGTAGTTCTAGAAAAGACATTCAAATTCAAAAGCAAAATTCACAATATCCCAACATCCCATCCTCGGGGGATGATAAAGTCTCTGTAACACTGTTTGCCACTGGGTAGGCAATTACTTTAAATCAGTAAAACAGCCTGAAACTTTGAGGCCAGATTCTTTCCCCAAACTACACCTTGTAAAAACAAAATGTCAGTGTAAACGCATATCGGTTCAACAACAATAAAGTGTAAATTACATTAACAACTTTGTGCCATTTGGCTAAAAAAACAGTTGAATACTGTAGAGCAGCAACTTGAACATCAACAGTTGAACAATAGTCACCATGGACCATGACATATTCTTGTTGTGGACTATGATCTAACAGGGTGAGCCCTCAGAACCCACAACTCCTTTTCAGATCTATAGTTACACATGTAACATGAGGTCATTTTTGAGAGTCTGTAGCTTTGGTGACAATTTAGAGTTATCCAGACCAAGCAGGATTTTCTGTGTGAACTCAAATGTGTTGGTCAGTCCCTTCGGATAGGAGAGATGTAGAGCATAAATCAGGCCAAACATTACCAGAAAGGCATCAGCAAGCCTGGGGAGGTCGACCACGACATCACCCTCTAGGATGACGGAGATTTTCTCTGGGTGGTAGTGAACTGGGCTTGTGGCATCGTCACTCACGGTTGTAAGGAGGACCACTGACGCATCCCCCAGGTCTGGCTCATCCATATCATCCTGAAAAAATGAAAAGGCCAATAAAATATTAAAAACCAAAGAAAAAATATAATATAAAGAACAGAGGTTGACTGAAAGAGCTGTGAAAAAAAATCTGAAAAAAATATTTATCTCATACATTTTTAGAGCAGTTGTTTTGAGTGGACAAAATGTCCTTAAGGGTCTCAAAGGATGGATTTTGAAAGAGGGTTAAGGTTTCTAAACATCTTGCCAAATGTTTGCAGTTGAACACTGGCCCATTTACAGAAATGTTAATGTGTGTTTTCCTTATACATAAGTAAATGAAATGAAAATATGAATAGGTTAATTTCAGTGGTGGAAAAAGTACTGAAAATCTGTACTCATGTACAAGTACTATTACATTGCTAAAATATTACTCAATTACAAGTAAAACTACTGGTGTTAGAAAAATACTCAAGTAAAAGTACAAAGTATTCATCAAAAAAAGTACTCAGAGTATTAGTTACTTTTAACCGGTGATGTGACGTCACCTCTCCAGACTAAGATCTACATTTTGTGTCTTTTACTTTACTAATTGTCAACAACTAACAATCAATTAATCATTAATAATTGATCAGGTATAAAACAAGTGTTTTTTCCTTAATTCTGATTGGTTGGGTCTCTTTTTTTTCTCATTTCAAGTCTTTATTTCTTTACTCAGCAAATGTCTCCGGCAGACAAAAAACAAAATTAGATGAGGTGCAGTTGTTGCCACGACTATTTATTAAATATCCATGAATACATTTTTAACTGGTTAAATTCTTAACATAAAATCAACTAAAAATCAATCATTAATGTCCTTTGTTTTGTTTCGTTTTTTTGTCCATATCTCCTGGTTTTCATCGGCTTGTTTGCTGTCAAATCAGCTTATTGGCGACGCAGCTAAAATCTCTGGATATTAATTAAAATTGTACTCTGTACTCAACTATGATTTTAAAAGTAACTAAGTAGATTACATGGCATAATGAATACTTAAGTACAAGTAAAAGTACAGAATTGAAAACCTACTCATAAAAGTACAAGTACCCAAAAAAACTACTTACGGCACATTTGCTAGGACCCAGTATACAGCACAAAGTTTGTAAACTTTACGTGATGTGCCGAGAGGGTTAGCTATTTCCAGATCGTCAATATATAGCTGGAGTGCTAGGTGTAGATCTTCTGTTGAGAGCAATTCATTCTCCTGGAAATGAGAGCCATCACGATATGACACATAACAACCAGGCTCAGCATTTGGTTCTCTGATCTTGCTCAGAATATCTGTGTTTTTAAACAGCTCCTGAAGCATTTGAAGGATTGGTACATACATGATGGTATGACCAGGTGCTTCTAAATGGTACTCTACTGGCATTACCAATGGATAGTTGTGCTCTATAAATGTCTTTCTTTGCTTGTAAGAGGACAACTCTGCACCTTTGCAAGTAGCACTAAATACAACATTAGAGTCCATGACAGCACTGACAATGTCATTGAGTGTGGAATCTGTAATATTGTGACCATGTCTCTGCAATATACCATTAATGGCATCCTTGATCAAGGGCTGAGATAAAGAGAAGATCTGATTCAAGTTGTCAACTATTTCTTGTGTAGCTGTGTTCGACACATGAAGGATAGCCTGCATCTTTAGAAATAAAGAAGCCGCATTAAGTTTGAGCTGATTTTTCAGTTTCGAAGTATCACACTGCTCATCATCCTGCATTTGCGTGCTCTGAACTGGACGCTCTTCATCCGAATCAGTAGTGACATTAGAGCTGGTAGCATGTTGATTCTGAGTATGCTCAAAGACAATGTCACTAGAAAAGTCTGATGCAAGACTACCTTGGTGCACTCTACTTTTATGGGAGTTAAATGAAGAGTATACATTTGTGCTATAGTCACAACCTCTGTATGGGCATACCACTGTCTCATGCTTTTTTAAGTGTGATCTTATGTGACTGAGGAGTACAGACTCTGAAAATGGTTGCTCAGATGTGCATAAAGGACACTTAAAAGTCACAAGTTCCTGATTTTCATTTGCACTGCTGTTTTGTTTTTGAGTATGATATCTTGACAGGTGAGTACTCAGTGCACTAAGTGTCTGAAATGTGCACATGCAATCATCATGGAGGCATGGGAGTGGGCTAATTTTTGAAAAGTGGCTGTGCTGCAATCTACAGTGTTTAAATAGATATGTTCTAGTGGTAAAAAAAGCTGAACATAACTTACAGTGCCAAGTCATGTTCGTTGCAGCAACCTGAAAAAACACACAAAAAATATTATTTTACAGGGCACCAGTTATGAAGTTTAAACCTCTATCAGAGCTATCAAAGTAGAACAAAACACACCAACATTGCTTAAAACAATATTATATGTGTTAGCCTGTTAGACTATTCAATCTGCAACATTTTACACACACACACACGCGCGCACACACACACACACACACAGCCTGACAGTTGAACCTGAATTTGCCAACAAAAAGTATTACCTATCTGTGCTAACCACAAAGAAGAAAAAAACAATTTAATCTAACCAGATAATTTAACTTTAAGCTAGACACAACATGTGGTGCTACAGTTAGCGTTCTGCTGCAGAGAATAACTTTTAGCTACACACAACACATGGTGCTAGAGTTAGCTTTCTGCTTTCACACACTGACGCAGCTTCAACACAGATTAAGAGTTGAAGCTGCTGCACCCCTCCCGCCACACACACACACACAGCCTGGCAGTTGAACCTGAATTTGCCCACAGAGCAAAAAAGATATCACCTATCTGTGCAGTGAACCAAAATCACTCATTTGAACTGCAGAAAATTGGGCTGGTAGCATTCATAAATTCTAATCTTAGTAAACACAAAGAAAAAAACAATTTTATTTAACCAGCTAATTTAACACATGGTGCTAGAGTTAGCTTCCTGCTTCCACACACTGACACATCAACACAGATTAAGAGTTTTAATTTTGAGCAGTCACTGCATGTTTGGTATCACCAGTTTTTACAACTACATAACATTCACCGTGCAACACAGCTAACATTAATTGGCGAGATGACTTTGCATGTTAGCTTGCTGCTAACCTAACGGTTACCAATTTTACATGGCTGACGTGACTCAGTCCGTTTAAAAACACGTTGAACCGCCTGAAACAAACATTCAAAAGAGATTTATGTCGACTACTTACATTTAACCCAATGGCGCAGCGCGGACTACTAATGTTGTCTCCTTCGGTTAGTTGGTCCGTTGATCCCGACGTTCTCTGCCAGTCCGCCTCGCGGTCTTCTTCTTCTTTTGTTTCTTGGCAGTTTCGACGCTCCAAGGCGTATTACTGCCCTCCACAGGTTAGTCCGTGAGTCACAGTCTTATCTCATATTCTCCCATACAGTCTTGTATCACACAGGAACAGTAAAATTGCTGTCTCAGTCTGTTGATGATTGTTATGGAAGCCAAATAGCGTTATAATAGAAAATGGAACTAATCCCAAATCTGTTAATGTTTTAAAAAGGTCTCTCAGCACAATAGACTACATTCAAGCAAAATATGTTTCACTGTCTCAGGGTGTCCACACTCACATAGCCCAGTACTGTTTCCCAATTATATAAAAAATCATTGTTTAATCCACAGTGCCCCAATCTTAATCTGCACATTTTTACAGAATCTTTTCGGTTTCCTTGACAATAAATTACTTTTTTAATTTTGGGGTGAAAAGAGAAATAGTGTCTTCCCTTGCTTTCTTTTTCGCATTGTCTCTGCCATGCATTCTCCATTCTTTAATTTTCGTTCTCATTTCAACTCTTTCCATAGGAAGAAGGTGTGCATGTGTAACCTACACAGTACAAATCTATCTGATGCAATGGATTTATTCTTAATTGATTCTTGGTTTGATTTATTCATGTTTAATAGATACTTTTTTATATAAGTAACTACGAGTTAATTATTTTAAGTAGGTTACACAAATCTGCAAAAAGTTCATATTAATCAAAAATTACAAGTTAAATAAACTGAAAAGACAGATAATGCTACTGGCAATCAACATTTATAAGTAGAACTTTTAAGAAAATTTTAAGTTAACAAGACTTATACCAATTAATTATTTTGAGCATTCAGATTTACAGTGTCTTAAGTTGTATGTAAACTATGTTTTTAAGTTAATCTTACTTAATATAGCCATAGTTCAATTTAATCAAAACATATTAGTTCAAATTACTCAAAATGGAACAACATGTTAAATGAACTTGACATAATTAAGTTATTAGAACTTTTTTAAAAACTTTGAGTATGCATAACTTAATTTATTTAAGTACTTTGAACATTTGGGTTTACAGTGTACTAGAGTACTTGCTGTTAAAAATACTCAAGTATTCAAAAGTATACCTTACAAAGTACATTTTCTAATATCAATACATTGCTGTATTGTTTTGACAAGTCATTTACAGAATCTTGTAACTCTGTGCAAGCACCTAATGAAAGCACTGACTTGCTTGTAGAAACACTATTCTACACAAAGCCTGACGTATTTCTGCTTCTACGTTAATCCATGTTGAGAGAAAGCAGCTACTGTGATTGGTATCCTTCTGCGAGGAACACAGCGTGTGGCCACTTGCATTTTAGAAAAGAAAAAAGCAGCAACAGCTGACTTCAAAGCTCTGTTTAGCCTAAAATTAACGAGTAATGACAACCTTCCTAGAAATGTAGGGGAGTCAAAAGTACATTATTTGTCTTTGAAATGTAGTGGAGTGAAAGTCAGAAGTTTCTAAAAAAAAAAAAAAAAAAAACAATACTCAAGTAAAGTACAGATAATCAAAAAATGTACTTAAGTACAGTACTTTTTTACTATAGCCTCTCTAATTATAGACATTGCCAGATTTTGACAGAGAATTCAATATGAATAATTGAAATTAACAACTGAAGAAGAAGAAGAATCAGGGGGAGACATTCCCCTTTATTATCACACAACATGCACTGGACACTGCACACGAAGGTGAAATTTGTCTTCCGCATTTCTCCCATCCTGGTCGTCCTTCCTCCACGGCAGACCAGGAGCGGTGGGCTGCCATCCAAGCGGCACCCGGGGACCCAATTGCGTTTTGTCACCATTGGTCAGGTGGTGATCTTCTTGCATGTTTTTAGTGGGGGTATGTTTTACGGAGGATACCCCAGATGAACACGGGGAGAACATGCAAACTCCACACAGAAAGGCCCTTTTTTTTCCTCGAGCAGCAGGCACCGAAGGCATGGTGGAGGACACATCCCGGTGCCCGCAGCGAGAATCGAACCCGGGACCTTCTTGCTGTGAGGCGACAGTGTTGCCACCGTGCCACCGTGCATTCTAATTCAAAACTTTTTCTTTCCATTTTGAGGATGTTGATCCTGGTGCTAAGAGAGAAATGGAGGAAATGGTCCTTGGAATCTACGTCATCCGTAATGATGGAGCAGAGGTGACAGATCTCCCAGAGGATATTGGCATCATCATTGAGGGAGTGGAGGTACTTGGTGATCTTGGAGATGTGGCAAGTGGGTGTGCAGTCCTGCTTGGCCTGATCTACAGCCTGAACTTGAGCTACCCCAAAGATCTGAGATATACATTTGAATTTATTCAAAAAGTGTTGATGCAGTTGGATAGCAACAAGCTTTCCAACAAGGTGCAGGTCCTCAAAAACAAACTACATGAGTAACCTTACATCCAATCGGTGACTGTGACCTGGAATTAGGTTCACTGGACTTTGGACTGTTTGTTGGACCAAAGAAGTGATCTAACAGTTGTGACATTTTTTCCCAGGTCTAAGCATTTGCTGATGCAAAGTTTGTTGTAAATCAAATTCAGCTGTCCGAGAAAAATGCTCAAAAAGAGGCTGCAGGAGTCGAAGTCCGAGAAGCAACTTTATTATCGATAACAAAGGGGAAACACTCAGAGACACACAAGATGTAACTCCAATGAAGTTCTCCAAGTCTCTCCAACTTACAGGAGTCAGCGCTTGTCTTTTATACAGTTTGCTCAAGGTCACCCCCTCCCTTGGGGCATCTTCTCTTTTTCTGATCCTTCTCTTTTTTATACACCATTATGTTATCTCTTGACCGCTAGTCTGGGCTTGCAGGTACTTTTACTCTTCTTATTCCCTTGAAATTTCACCATTAGCTTCTGATTGTCACAGGCTCTGTTTTTTAAAAAGTATTTACCTCTTACAATTACACCATTAACTTCTGATTGTCATAGGCTCTGTTTTTTTAAAAAGTATTTATAATCACAATAATCACCAGAAATCAGTATGCATTAAGACATAACAAATCATAGTGTGATTGATAACATTGTTATCCTTTCATAGAGTGATGATAGATAAATAACATAGATTGAACACAGTAAGGTTATATAAGGACACACAGGGCTATGCAAGGTTACAGAGACACCTGCAGAACCATGGAAAGTACCAAGATTCATGCTGTAGACATTTGCTCATATGGTCTCTTGATTTTTGATATTTGCTGCACAGTGTCGTGTCAGTCTTGCACAGCATCACCAGCTCAACTCCTCTATGTGCCTCTTCTCCATTTCTAACATTGCTCTTGTATTTTTGAGCACATGAACTATCACACTTCTGCTACAATACTTGCTGCTGAAAACTACCATTGATTACAGTGTTTGACTCAATTCTTCACATATCAGTTGAGAAAAATTATACTACAAGTTCCAACAAACTTCATATTTTGGAATGCTCTCTCAGCAGCTGCTGCTGTTTCTGTATTCACATGATGTCTAAAGACAGAATATTGAAGTGCTTTTGAGACAAAAAAAGATGTCTAAGGACATACTGAAGTGCTTTCTAAACAAAAAGGATGTCTAAAGACAGTATATTAAAGAATTTCGGTCATGTCATCCTTAAACCAAAACTGTCCAATGTTTTCTGTTTGTAATTTGTTTGTATTTGATGATGCCTGTTTTCATATCCCTGCTAACAAAGCATTTTGGAAAGAAAAAAAGCTATTCAAAGATAATAGTGTTTCTCATTTATCAACATTTGCTGATATTTGTTATGTCACTGCAAACTTTGAATTTTTTTGCAAACGAACATTTTGTTTTGAATTTTGAACGGTGCTGTAGATGAAGGATCTCTAAAGACACGTTTTGTTTTTGCTTTTCAAAATTTTTGATCAGTCAATGAAAACTGCCAACATTTGCTGCTGCCTGTTATATCACTGTAAATATTTTGAACATTTTGGCATTTTGGACTGGTTTTACAGCAGTTTCTCACAAGTTTCTAACTTTTTAGAATTTGGTATTATTTCTGTTATGTCACTACAAACTGAGATTCATTCAGAGCTGACCTGTTGGTGTGCAGTGCTGCCGCCATGGCTCCTGCACATTTTGATGTGCGTAAGTGTGAGGGCACATTCAACTCTGCCCACAAGTTTAATTGTAGTTTGTTACAAGTTGCTATTGCCTGTTTAATATCATTGTAAACTGAACATTTTGGTAGTTTGGTCTGTTTTCTAGACAAAAATTTGTTGGCATATGCCGATATTTCTGACGTTCTTCAAACACTGTATTATACATTTCATCACTCATTTTGTTTTTTGTCAACCATCAGCAAACTGCGAAATATTTTAGATTTTAGACTACTTGCTCAACATAAACATAAAAGATTCTGATTATTTACATCTCATCCCTATCATATGAGTAAACCAAGCATTTTGATTTCATTTTTGAGTTCTTTATATCAGAAGAAAAAATTGTCATTTGAGCATTGGCTGATGTATTTATTTGTATTTTTTCTTTTTCATGTTTATGTGAAGTATAACATGACATTATGAGCAAACAGTATAAAAGGGCAAGCTTGATAAATAAAACAGTTGAAGTAAAGTTAAAGTTGTTTTTCACTTGCATTGATGAAGCATGTAGTTTTTAGTCACGTAAATTACTAGCAACAAAATCCTACGTTAATACAACTCAGTTGTGTTTTGTCAGATTTACTTAATTCAGTTGTGTCAACCGGTTCCACACAATGAAGTTGAATAAATCAAACAAAGCTGCATTTAGTTAATCAGACATAACTGCATTTAGTAACTCAGACAAAACTGCATTTAGTAAATCATACAAAACTGCATTTAGTAAATCATACATAACTGCATTTAGTAAATCAAACATAACTGCATTTAGTAACTCAGACAAAACTGCGTTTAGTAAATCAGACATGTTTTGAGTAATTTCAAAATGCGTGTATTAAGTTAATTCCTCATAACTGAATGAGATAACATTTAATTAATACAGTTGTGTGAGATTTTCTTAACAGTATTTAGTAACAATCAGTTCTTTATGTTTTATCTCATTTATTAAACTTTGTTATGTGTGACATAACTGAGTTAAGTAAATTGGACACTTCATTTCTTTGAGTGTAGGCTGTCGCGGCGCGTCTTCACGCAAATTCGCCGCAAAAAGTTCAATTATTTCAACTCGAGCGATGAAGCGATGGCGCAATGGGGCGACGCGATGAGAGCGATTTTCGCGGCCAACGCGTCCATCGCGTCCAGCGCATCGCCCGGCGCGATGACGCCTCAAATCGCGTCTTTGCATTGACTTTGTATGTAATCTTGTCGCGTGATCTTGCGACATCGTGTTTGGTGGGAACACGGGGTTAGTCTCTTTTTCTTCGCGTTTTTTTTCACCTGGTCGCTCACAGCATGTCACCAGGGTTCTAAATTAACACCCGCCAACCCGCCAAATGCGGGTTAAAATTCATATTGGCGGGTGTAAATAAAAACTTACTAGCCAATTTGGCCGGTAATGCATTAGGCAATCATGTCAGTCAGAGCCGCTCTACAGTTCTTGGTCATTTGTCCCACGGACAGTTCGTCCTACATTTCCCATGAACACTGTCGTAATGCTACGTGATGACGTACAAGACGCCCATTGGCTGTGCGAAGGCACGCTACAGTTTGTAGTGCAACCGGCGCGAGAAACCACGGAAACGCAAACACAAAGAAGAAGAAGAAGAATGAACGGCGGCGTATAAACTGTAAAAAAGGAGACTGAGCTAGCTAAAAGTAAAAAGTAAAGTTAAACTAAATGCGTGGCTGGGACAGACGTCTGGGGGCGAGAAGAGGAAGGAGGCAGGGGATGAGAATGTCGACAAAGCGTGCGAAACGAAGAAAAGACAGTTTAACGCTAAATGGCTGACAGGTCGTGAATGGCTTGTGTTTGATCACGAAAATGCCGTCATGTTTTGTAAGGATTGCCGCATGTACACGAAAGAAAAAAACAAGACGAATAATTTTGTGGTGGGGACTAATAATTTTAAAGTCGAGGCAGTAAAGGACCATGAGAGTGCCCGAAGTCATCAGGAGAGTCGAAGGAGTCTGCACTACTGACTGCTGCACTATTTGTGTTTTCTAGTTGTACATACATAATTCAATTTATTACCAATGCAATTTTTTGCAAGTGCTTAAGTCATGGCTGTTACTTATATATATTTCTTATTAAAGAGGGAAGGCAGAAACACTTTAAGTTGAAAGGAAAAATACATTTTATTAGGAATGTAATGATACTAAATACTGGAAAAATGTCTTATAAAATAATAAATCTGACAGCATTTTTTGTTTGTATAAATTAAATGTTTGCACTTTCTTTGTATATTTTGTTTCATGTGTTGTACTTTCTGTGCATTTTTCATGCCAACAATGTAAATAAAATGATCAAATGCATTCAGTGGCACTCATAATCTCTCTTATTTTCACCAGGAAAAAATTTGGCTAGTGGAAATTCTGATTGGCTGGTAACTTTAGAAGGTCACCAGCCACATTGGCTGGTGATCAAAAAAGTTAATTTAGAACCCTGCATGTCACCATGAAACTTCTGGAGAGCAGATCAGGGGACACGTTAGCTATGCATTGCTGTGTGTGGAAGCATTTTTTTTCCCTCAGCCAGATCAATGCTTCATCATGCAGCACCAGAAACACGGTGATCTATAAATTAGTGCGGCGGATTTCTCATCCCCCACCGGTTTAATATCATAACGTGGACAGACAAACAGACACACCCCAGTGTTGACGTTCGACCATGAGACGGTAACCGTGGAAAGAAGAGGACAAATTTCGAGCAATTCAACCCCGATTACTGTCGGCTGTAACCACGCCGATCTCTCTCTCTCTCTCTCTCTCTCTCTCTCTCTCTCTCTCTCTCTCTCTCTCGTTCATGAACCGAACAGGTATAGGAATTTTCAGCAGTTCTGAACTTATAACAGCATAACGCAATATAAGGGTGAAGTTGGTACACTAATTGTTTTAACAAACATGTTAATTTGGTTAAATAAATGTTTTTCTATTCATCCATAAATTTATATATTGTAGGAACTACTGTTATATTTGTGTCATTTTTTTCTCCCTCTGTCCCAATGTTTAGATATGAAGAATACCGTCGCTCAAAAGCAACTACAACAGACTCTAGCCAGCCGCAGATCTCCCAGTTCATCACAAGCAACAAGCAACACTACACTTTGAGCCATCCCCAGCAGAATGCTATCACACGTTCAATGCTCTCAGACCTGGTTATTGACTGCAACTTACCACTGTCCATCATAGAGCACCCAAGTTTTCGTCACTTCTTGTCTGTTGTTGACACAAGGTACAGTCTTGTAAGCTGAAGAACTCTGACTTCAAAATTAGATGATGTGGTGCTGGACAAACAGACAAAACTTAAGAGTAGTATTGCAGAAGCTGAAAATGTGTCAGTTTCAGTTGACATCTGGTCGGATCGCAAGATGTGGGCTTCCTAGGAGTTACTGGTCACTGGTTGGAACGTGGATAAGCAGGAATCGTCCTGAAATCCGCTTTGCTGGCTTGTAACAGGTTCAGCGGTTCCAATACAGGTGAAAAAATTTGTGACGAATTCGAGCAAATATGTGAGGAGTACCAAATCAAAAGAAAGCTATTGCACATTATATGTGATAATGCTGCAAACATGAGGAAAGCTTTCAGCACTTGTTTTCCACAACATGGAGATGATGAGGAAGAAGAGGATGAAGGAGTTGAGGATGATAACTTGTGGACTAACTTGCCAGATGAAGACCAAGAGAGGGTGGAGCTTTTTCTCCAAACTAAATCTCAGACAAGACAGCAGTGTTTTGCCCACACGCTGTAGTTAGTTGTGAGGGATGGCTTGAGAGACACAAAAATAGCCAATGCAGCTCTTGCAAAGGCCTGCAAGCTGAGCAATTTGCTCCACAGCAGTACTTTCTTCAAGGACATTTTTGAGCGTGAGTTTGGGCAATCTGGCATCCCATCTTCAGTTGTCACACATTGGAACTCAATGCTTAGACAACTGAAAGCAGTACTGAAATGTGACGCCACGAAGCTCACAGCCGTGCTTCGAGAGTCTGGCCACAAGGAGACAGCATTCACATCCAGAGAATGGAGTCAAATTCAGGAGTTGGTGCGTGTCCTTGAGCCTTTTGCCCAGGCCACTGACCTCACTCAAGGTGAAAAAGTGGTAACCATAAGTGCAGTAGCCCCGTGTGTACTCTCCCTCAACCATCATCTTGAAAAATTAAAAGGCAGCATGTGCTACTTGGGAAGCTTCATCAAAACCTTTCAGACATCTCTTCAAAGGAGGTTTAAAGGGATCTTCATGAATGTGAAGATGGCAGAAAACTCCTCATCTGATAGCCAGCCATTGCCCTTCTCTGACCCACTGTATCTGAAGGCAGCCATGGTGGATCCTTCTTTTGGCAGCATGTGTGTGACACATGATGTTTTGGTTCCTGACCACACTAAAGAGGAGGTGTCAAAGATGATCAAAGGTATGTTATAGCTTTACAGTAAATACATGAGTGATTTTGCCAGGTTAGCCCATCTAAAAAATGGGCTTTATAAAAAAATGTCATACACATCATGAGTGATTTTTTTTATGCTTTCCAATAGCCTAGTCCTGAATAGAGGCCGAAGGAAGGATATTTCCTTACTACCCCCTCCATCCTCTCTCTCTCTCCTTCTCCCTCACTTATACACACACTCGCATTTGTGTTGAATTAAGTGCATTCTAACTGCTCCAATGTTTCTTTTCATATACAGTACAGTATGCGATCGTTGCCACTCATACCTGACCACAAAATAAGCAATTCAGTATTTCAATCTGTGTGGACATTCAGTTACACTTTCAAGTTTATTGATGTTTATTGTTACACACACAATTATACATAAAATACGAATGAAATGCTTAAGTTTCTGTCCAGTTGTACACAGTTAGAGACAATACCTATTACCTTAATACCTCATTCACTCACTCTCTCTCTCTCTCTCTCTCTCACGCACACACACACACACACACACACACACACACACACTCACTCTCTCTCACACACAGACACAGACAAACACATAAATTTTTGTTGGATAAAGTACATGCTACCTCAAGTTTCAGTTCCGGTGTTATTTTTTTCCATATACTACAGTAATGTGGTTGTTTCATCTTTTTTAAGTAATAAAAAGCTGTGTTGAGCTGATTCATTAACTTATCAGCTTACTTTAAAAAGAAAAGATATTGACTCTGAAAAATAGGATTGGTGAAATACAGACATTTGAAAAAAGTAATTAATTTGATAACGACTTGACTTGTGACTTGACTTGCTTGACTAAAGCTATGCTTGTACTTGACTTGCTTGATCCTCCTTACAGATGACTTGGGACTTACTTGAGACTTGAGGGGTAAGACTTGTGACTTACTTGGGACTTGCATGTATGGGACTTGCCCCCATCTCTGCTCTGAACACACCATCCCCACTGTCAAACATGGTGGTGGCAGCATCATGCTCTGGGGGTACTTCTCTTCAGCAGGGACAAGGAAGATGGTCAGAGTTGATGGGAAAATGGATGGAACCAAACACAGGGCAATCTTGGAAGAAAACTGGTTGGAGTCTGCAAAAGACCTGAGACTGGGGCGGAGGCTCACCTTCAAGCAGGACAACAACCCTAAACATAACTCCAGGGCTACAATGGAATGGTTTAAAACAAAACATATTCATGTGTTAGAATGGCCCAGACAAAGTCCAGACCCAAATCCAATCGAGAATCTGTGGCAAGATCTGAAAACTGCCGTTCACAAACGCTCTCCATCTGATCTGACTGAGCTTGAGCTGTTTTGCAGAGAAGACGGGGCAAAAATTTCAGTCTCTAGATGTGCAAAGGTGGTAGAGACATACCCCAAAAGACTCACAGCTGTAATTGCAGCAAAAAGCGGTTCCACATAGTATTGACTGAGGGGGTCTGAATACTTTTGCACACCGTACTTTTCAGTTTTTTATTTTTAAAAATGTTAACATCATGTATACTGTCCTTTCTACTTCACAATTGTGTGCCACTTTGTGTTGGTCTTTCCCATAAAATTGTGATGGAATCTAGGAAAACCCGTCAGATGTCGCGCTGGCACTTTTCCAGGAAAATGTGAAAATAGGTCGAAAGTCAAAATATTGGTGAAAAATTGGGCTTTCATTAAATTATTATTTTGCAACATCTTGTCTATCATTCCTAAAAATATGTCCTTATATTTCGCTTGTTTAATATGTCAAAAACGCTATTTAAATTAGTCACGCTGTTTGTTTTTATCTCCTACGAATGAAAAACGAACAGCGCATGAAATCCGCCCCTAACGTGTTAGTCTACATAACCTACGAAGATGGTTTATCTATCATAGTTAGGGTGACCAGATGTCCTGCTTTGTGCAGGACAGTCATGCATTTCCATTACTTTTCACACGTCCCGCAAATTGTGATGTTGTCGCGAATTATTATTGACAGTGTTGCAATTCACGACAACTGATATTAAAATCTCCAAAAGGTAAAATTTCAACATGTGACTGGTTTTCCCAGATTCCATCACATATTTACGTTTGTGGTCGTAACGTGACAAAATGTGGAAAAGTTCCAGGGATATGAATACTTTTGCAAGCCACTGTACATCTTTTGCCTATCAGCTTTGCAACACAATTTTCTTTTCTTACTCTGAATTTTAAAGGTGGCTGGCTATTAGCTGGGGCCATGGAGTGGTTGGCTACTCTAACAAGGGACTGGTGGTCCTTCACCAGTGGCCACATCACGTTTCCTGCAGCTTGGAGATTTCTTGGCCACTTCTGAAACAGTAGTGGCAGCAGTCCCTTGTGCTATACATGGCTTGCATTTCCCCTATGTGGCGGGCTTCAATGGTTGGGCAGTAGTTACTGAGTTGAGCTCTGATGGCTTGGGAGCACTGGCTCTTGGGGTGACAGCCTTTTCTTAAATTTTTGCTCAGGCTGAGACGTGCTGTCATTTCATGCAGTTGCCTGGACTTCAGTTTGAGTTTGAAAAATGTTAGCTTCAACTTCATCTGGAAGCTCAACTGCATGCTGTCCTTCCCCTTGTCTGATCTAGGCGTGCATGTCTCTCAACCTCTTCACTGACTGACTTTGTCATTATCTGTAAGATAAAATCATCGGTTATGCTGTTGTTGATAATGAGAGGTTTTAGGTCTTGTCTAACAGAGTGAAGGAAGAAATACTCCATGGACCAGTTTGTCATCATACTGAATCTCTGCACTACCTTGCTGGGAAACAAATAGTAGAGGCTCAACAAGTTTTTAATATATCTTATGTCATTCTTATTTCCTGTATATGCATTTTTAATCCTTTACACTCTGATTCTGGGAAAATGCCAAATGCATTTGAAGTATAATGTTGGTCATTTACTACCAATAAGAGTTCTGCAAATCATTTTCAACAGAACAAACATGTTTTGTCTAATGAAGTCAGCTCCCCTGTGGGCAGTGCAGCCTGGTTATACGCAATGTGTCAATGTGTCACTGCAGTCTTTGTTGTAATTCCAGTAATTATAAATTATTGATGTCAAAATGCCACACACAAACATTTTTTTTAACAGTTACAACAGTGTAATTGCTGCCAGTAATATGCTAACAGCTTGTTAGATGAATGCCTTCTGCTCAGTAGATCAGGTCTAAGTGAACCAGTGATTTGTGCCTGTTGATGTTTAACCCTGCAGAAATAGGTCAGACACTGTGGGTGTAAGCAACACACAAGGCTTACTTGATATATTGTGTGGTGATGCGATAGCAGACACACACACACACACACACACACACACACACACACACACACACACACACACACACACTCTAAGTGCAGCTACCTGATCCTTCTCACCATGTTGGTATGTGTTGCCAGTCATTCCATACAACTCCCCCGCAAGTCCCACAGTCCATTATGTGTACCTGCACTACACAACAAACAGGTGTGTCATTTTTCGAAGAGGCCTTATAGAGACTGAAACTTTCACACAAACTCAGAGGTTAACATTTGTGGGATACAAATTTCTTATTGGATAGAAGAAAAGCATTGTATTTAATACACTCATATCCTTGGAACCATTCATTAGACAAAACGAATTCCAATGTATTCTGCTTTAGCAACTTTAATAAATTAAATTCAATTTTATTTATATAGAGACAACTTACTTAATTTCCCCGGTGTGGGATCGATAAAGTCTTATCTTATTTTATCAAATCACAACAGAAGATCTTTCAGGACGCAGGTCAAAATCATACTCTTTAGGACGGCCATCATAATAATAGATATGTGATAACATAAGGTAAAATATTATATGATAATATAAGTATATGGGATGTTTATGAGTATAGTAAATGTACATAGTAATTTAAGATGGTATGCGCACATAATAACAAAACCATGTATCTAATAATAATAGAAATATGTTAGTTCAAAGGTCAAATTCAAATTAAGAAGTCCAAACAAGACAACAGATCTAAAACAGAATACACAAGAATCCAAAAGTCCAAAAACAGCTAAGGTCCAGGAAAAGCAGAGCAATAGTCTGGCAATACTGGAAAGGGGCTAGAACAGGCTAGATAGTGAGTTTCTAAGGTGTTTATTTTTGTCAGAATTTAGTTGCCAGTCATGTAGGTCGTTAAAACATGCTTGAAGTTTAGTTAACTGATCAATTTCATCCAGCATTCATTGGTAAATATAGTTTTGGGTATCATTTGCATTGTAATGAATATTTCCTTATTGTATTTCCAAATAATACTGCATAGGGTGAATAGTATCGTATAGGGTCGGTGAGTTGGTGAAAGTCGGTGGGAGAAAAGCACTCTATATATATATATATATATATATATATATATATATATCACATTTAGCAGCTGTTTCTAAGGTCCCTGTGGGACGCAGGTGATGAATTTTCTCTCTGATAATAATAATAATAATTTTATCATTAAAGAAGCTCATGAAGTCATTACTACTGATACCTATAGGAATACATGGCTGAGAGTTCTAACTCTCTGTCAGCCAATGCTGAAAAGAAACCTGGGGTTGTTCTTATTTTCCACTATTTACATTGAGTATAGGCTGCCCTGCCATTGTGGAGGGCCAGTCTGTGTCATGGTTCAGTTTTTGTTCTCCCTCTGATATTGTTTTCTTTCCTCCCTTTCTGTCAGCAGGCAGCACGTGAGAGAGAGGTGGGGGGCTGACCTCCTCAGGAGCCAGCCTCACCTGACACACCTGCTCCTCATCAGCAATCAGCCGGCTTCTTAAGCCACCTCCAGACTGATTCCTGTGCCAGACTATTTTCTATGCTCTAGCCTTACTAGCCTTGCTCTCCTTGGTCTCCTGCCTCTCTCAGCATTATTTAGCGTTCATCGTTTTTCTATTGTTCTCAAGTGAGTTTGCTCCTGGACACTTTGAGTTCTCCTCCTGCTCGAGAGAGTTTTCACCCTTGTGGTAGTTTCGTGTTTTGTTGTTCCTTTGTCACTTTTCCCGCTACGGTGATTTTTTTAGTTTTATTTTGAAGGAGTTTTTCCCTGTAAAGGTGATTTTCTGTTCAATAAACATTTTTGTACTCGACTCGGCTCTTCCTGTCCAGACGTCACAGAATAGTCTGGCCAGTATGGACCCAGCAGAGTCTGAGAGCCTCAAACGGGCGCTCTCAAGCCAAGCAGCCAAGGTGAACCAGCACGAGTCATCCCTCCGCCAGGTAATGGAGCACCTGCAGCAGCTCACCGCCAGCGCGTCGCAATTGGACGGACAGCTGGAGGGGATGAAGGACTGGCTCATCCCACCATCTGGCTCCTCCCCGCACAGGGCACCCAGTCCGTATCTCAATACGCCATCAGTTTCCGTATCCTGGCAGCAGAAAGCAGGGGGGGGGGGACTCAGCATAACAAGCAGTGTTCTTCAAGGTGCTAGCAGGCGAAATAAAAGACGAGCTAGCGGTTCGCGATGACAGCACCTCGTTGAACCAACTCATAGAGTTAGCCATACGGCTTGATACCAGGATAAGGGAAAGAGGCAGGGAAAGGATGGTTAGGAGGATAAGACAGCTCTCCACTGATCCCCAGCCCCGCTCTCCGGAGTTCATGCCAGCCACCCGCAGCACCGCTCCCATCACCAGTGAGACTCGCTAGACCCCGACTGAGGAGCCCATGCAGCTGGGATGGACTCGCCTGACCCTGGCCGAACAACAGCGACGGATACAGGGAAAACTGTGCCTGTACTGCAGCTGCGAGGGACATTTCCTCGCCCACTGTCTGGAGGTGCCAAAAGGCCCAGCTCACCAGTAGGCAGGAGGACGCTGGTGAGCCAAATCTCCTCAGCCTCCGCCTCACGCATTTAAGTGACAGGTATGATCCATGACCACCAACAGTCTCTCCCGATCCAAGATTCATAACCTCCCCATCATAAAGATAACCTCCCCTAAGGAGGTCCATGCCATTGACAGAAAATTACTGGAAATAGTTACTCACAAGACCGAGCCGCTTAAGTTAATCTTCTCCAGCAAGAGTACATTGAACTATTTGTTATTATGTTATGTTATTATTTTGTTATTCCTCGAAGAACACATTGCTCACGTCCAGGATGTGCTCCAGAGGCTATGAGAAAACAAACTATTTGTAAAAGCTGAGAAATGTGAGTTTCATGTACCATCTGTTAGTTTCCTAGGTTATGTGGTGGAGAAGGGACAACTTCGAGCTGACCCTCCGAAGGTGGAGGCAGTCAAGGGGTGGTCAGTCCCTACCACCCGAAAACAACTGCAGCGCTTTCTTGGGTTTGCCAATTTCTATAGACGATTTATCAGTGGTTATAGCCGCATAGTGGCCCCACTCTCTAAACTCACCTCTACGAAGGTCAGCTTTGTCTGGTCTCCAGCTGCAGATTCAGCATTTGAAAAACTCAAATCCATGTTTACTAATGCTCCTGTTTTCATCCGCCCAGATCCCAAGAAGCAGTCTTGCCAGACTGCAACAACAAAATTCTTCCAAATCGGTGGCATACAATTTCCCTTCAAGTTTTCACAATGTCTGCTTTAATTCAAAAGATATTAAATAATGGTCTGATAAAAGAAATTGTGAAAGAGTAATGTTAACAGAATATTACAAGTCCACTTTCAATGCCATATGTCAGAACAAGGTTGAGGGCATGGTTAAAACAATGAGTGGGTTCAAGTACATTCTAACAGAAGCCAAGCGAGTCCAATATTGAGATAAATGCAGTACTAAGGCTATCATTACTGATATCCACTTGAATATTAAAATCACCAGCTATCTCTGAAAGCTGACATTTTCTAAGGTTAGTGTTTATTCCACCAGTCCTCTGCCAGAATAAATTGGTATTCTGGATGGCTTCTGAGTTTCAAAGCCCAACAATTAATGTATTATTACTATATATCATAACCATATGTTTTGTTATTTACATTTATGATTACAGCTGTACATTGATAGGCATCCACGTACACAGTATGTCACTACTGCAAGTATTAATGAAATACTTTATTGATCCCTGAGGGGAAATTGTCAATAAGGTATTTCTGAAGGCTGAAGTCTGAAACTCATGTTTTGCTGCTTATATTCATTAATACTTGCAGTAGTGACATACTGTGTACGTGGATGCGTATCATGTACAGCCACAATCATAAATGTAAATAACAAAACATGACATGTAGTAATAATGCATTAATTGTTGTCTATTGCGCTGAACAGGATGATAATTATGCACAGACAGTAATTTTGGTGTTTCATAAATTCAGAATCAAGTATGTGTGGCCAAGTATGTGTGTACATACAAGGAATTTGACTCCAGTTTAAACATTGCACTCGGTGTACAACTGCAAGTCCATCCCCTGTTGTTTTGACTGTCTACAGTACATAGTTACATAAAAAGATTCAGAGAATCTGAAGAAATCTCTGTATATAAGGGACAAGGCTGAAAACCAACATTGGATGGCCATGACCTTCGGGCCCTCAAGAGGCACTGCATTAAAAAACAGATATGATTCTGTAGTGGACATCACTGCATGGGCTCAGGAATGCTTCCAAAAACCATGTCTGTGAACACAGTTTATTGCTTCATCCACAAATGCAAGTTGAAACCATGCAAAGAGGAAACCTTAAATAAACCAGATCTAGAAACGCTGCTGGCTTCTCTGGTCCTGAGCTCATTTAAGATGGACTGAGGCAAAGTGGAAAACTGTCCTATGATCTGACCGGTCAAAATTTGAAATTCTTTTTGGAAATCACGACTGCACTCACCAGGCTAAACAGGAGGTGGACCATCCGGCTTGTTATCAGGGCACAGTTCAAAAGCCAGCATCCATGATGGTATGGGGGTGCATTAGTGCATGTGGCACTTGAAGGTATTTGAATTTTGTGAGGCTACATTCAACACAAAAGCGATATAAAGAGTTCTTTGGTGAGGTCATCATATATCCTACGAGGGAATTTTCCACATTGTTATTTTATATAACTATATAAGCAGACCATACTTTTTCAACTGTCTTAGACTTCTCAGTGAAAGACTGATGAAGCTTCACATTGTTTGAAGCTCCCTTTCCCTTTTACTCTCTTTCACCCATCCTTTTTACACAGAGATCCTACAATACTGCCATAATAAAGAATGTTGGCATTACTTTTTTACACTGAACCAAGCAACACTGCCAAAATACTGCCCCAGTGTGTGATTTTAGATAGCAAGCCAGTGTTGTTCCAAAAAGTGATTGTCTGGAGAGGTCATTGTCTCTTGAAGAAAATGATGTGAGGGTATCCGTGAGGGAGGATGATGTTGAATGATGTAAATTGTCCCAAAATTGCATCATTTAGAGGGTAGGGTCACTTTGGCTTTTGATAAATAATAACTTATTGGGACATTGTGACACAAATGTTGGGCACCAAGGCAAAAACCAATGGTGCAATAACAAATAACAAAGTGATAATTACATATTATGAAGGCAAAACAGTGTACAGTCAACAATTAGGAGTAAGTGTGTTTAAAAACAGTAGTAGAAGTAACAGACTTTATTAAAACTGTAACCTGAATGTTTGACTTTTCTACAAAACACTTTTAAATGTGTACAATTCATATTAATTGTTATTGTTATATTTCAATGCTAAAATAGTCTATAAATGGTCAAAGGGTGATCATGATTAATCTGAACAAGTTTCAACACCCATGCAACTAAGGATTTGAGACTGAGATCGTAAGTCACAAAAATGATTTAAAACACTTTTTAACATGTTAAACATTAAACACACTGATGAGAAACGTGTGAGACTACTATGCTCTCGTCACAAGATACCCTGCAGAGACAGCAGCTGACAGAAAGAGGATGTCATGTTATACAGAGAACTATTAGCTGTTTCTGGGTAAATAAATGTTAATGATACTTATAAAAACTTGGTGGCACGGTGGCAACTCTGTCGCCTCACAGCTAGAAGGTCCTGGTTTGGTTCCCGCTGTGGGCACTGGTGGCATGTCCTCCACCATGCCTTTAGTGCCTGCTGCTCGAAGAAAAAGGGCCTTTCTGTGTGGAGTTTGCATGTTGTCCCCATGTTCACCTGGGGTATCCTCCGTAAAAATACCCCCACTAAAAACATGCAAGAAAATCACCACATGACTAATGGTGATGACAAAGGAACTGGTCCCCAGGCGCCGGTCAGCTGGCAGCCCACCGCTCCTGGTCTGCCACGGAGGAAGGACTGACCAAGGATGGGTTAAAAGTGGAGAAAGAATTCACATATGCATGGCGTGTGCAGTTTCCCCCCCTAACTCTGCATGTTGTGTTGATTGTGACGAATAAAGGGTGTCTTCTAAAAGGGAAACTTAAAAATGGGACTGCTGAGCTTTCGAGATTTATCAGGAGTCATTCATAGCACCATTAGGACAACATGTTTAGGAAAGTAGGTGGAAAACACGCACGTAAAGGGCAACCATTCACTGCATAGTGCAGTTAAACACACAGTACAATTTCCTGATAATTAGCCTGATCAGCCACTGTCTGTAATCAATACAAGCACACATGATTAGCCTGTAAACCATTTATCAAACCAATAACAAACTGCAGTCAATGAATATCAGGCAACCTCATGATACTTTAGCAGTTGTTTCATGTTTCTGTGCTGTTGGTGATATCACATTAAAAAATAGACATATATTATTTTCATGCAAGGGAAGCCCCCTGCACTCTTTGGGGAAAATATTACACCAAACTCCCTTTAAGAAATATGACATATTAACAATTCCTCATGTCCAGTAAACACATTACTGGCAGATGATTGTGGGAATAAGAGGCAAACATTTTTAAAATGAACATTTCTTGCTAAAATACATGCTGCGTGGTGCTAGCTGAATTAAACACCAACTCATAACATTATTAGTTCAATGTATTTGGATGGAAAAATATAGTACATGTTCCAATAGACTGAGTGCACTGTTCAAAAAAATTAAGGGAATACTTCAATCACATATCGGATCACGATGAGCGAATTATTCATATTGAAAATGTATACTGACGTACATTGTACAATTTGTTGAGAACGAAATGATGTAACCATGGTGAATGGAAAACCAAGTCACCCACCCACTGAGGGCAGGATTCAAAGTTACACTGAAAATTAGAGTAAAAAACTGAAATCACAGGCTGATCCAACTTCCATGAATTTCATCACGGCAACTCACAATATGACTCAGTAGTCTGTATGGCCCCCACATGCCTCTATGCGTTCCCGTCTGGACATGATCTTCATGAGTCAACAAATGGTGTCCTGGGGGATCTCCTCCCAGAACTGGATCAGGTGAGCTCCTGTACAGTCTGTGACAGTACTTGCCGGTGTTAGATGTGCATTAGATTAAATTAACTCTATTGTCCACCTTAGTGAAACGAAAAACAAATCATTAGACACTTCACACCATACAACAACAGATGACTTGTGCGAATAGACAGGAAATAGCAACAGCAGATAAAAATATTATAGCTCATAGAGAAGACTCTTAAAATCCTTTAGTTTTCCCTGGTGTAGTGTAAGGGAAATTCTCCTTGTTGCTTGTTGAGAGTTGCTAATTCTCAGAAGAATTACAGACTCGGTGTGATGAATCAGGTCTCTTTAATACATGCAGCATGGAGGGAAGACTCATGCAGAGTGTTCTCTCTAGATCTCCACAATGTCTTGCCATTTATACCGTTCAACAAAAAGACAAATGGTTGTCACATGCACCTGGTAATGATAAAATCTTTCCTTCAAGAACAATGACAATTTGGTGGAGTTCACTCATCCTGTCCCCTGAGGTTAATACTATACCATAAACTTCTCAGTTACAATGGATCGCACCCTAAAAACTTCCCCCTTCATCCTGTTCCCCATTGAATGCTCTTCTCACCTTAGTGATCAAAGGCCAGAAAGACTTTTACAATTCACAGACTGATTCCCGAGACCAGCAAGTCATCTAATTCCTACATTCCTCCCTTTTGACACAAAGTGTCAACAGAACATATTTAGGAATTATATCAAGAAAAATCTCAAATCGAAAAATCATCAATACAGATCAAAAAATAAAAAACAAACTAGGATTACACAAATTCATCATCTGATTCACTATAAGGGTTTCCTGGTGCCCATTCTAACATAGGGTGAAATTCTGGTTTATCATTATTACTTAGTTCAAGGGGTATTTTGACATACAAGGGTGTTTTCTCTTCCCCAACTACCCCATTTACCCATTTATATATCAGGGCCCGGATACAAGTAAGCGCACACGTACAAAAGCATAACATAATACAAAATACAATGAAAACAGGAATAAAAACATGAATTGCCATGGCACCCCAGGGGCCAAAATGATCAGTTAACCATTTGTTGAAACTGAAACCTGCTGATTCTGATGGACCAAATGCATTTCGAATTTTTTCAAGGGCGGTTATCACGTTAGTAATGTTATCTGAGTTGTCTGGGACAAGGGTAACACATGCATCCCCTGTTAAGTTTAGTGTCATGCATAAACCTCCAGTTTTTGCCAAAATGTAATCAAGAGCCATTTCATGTTTTAGGAGAGTTAATCTATGAGACTTATCATTTGCTGCTAAATACTGAAAACCTTTTATTGTTTCATTAGCAAAAGCAGACATTGAATAAGTTATATTATCTATATGATCAGCCAGAAATGTGACCCCATACCACGGCAATAAACCAATACCCCATTTTTCCCCTAAGGAAATACGCCAATGGTAAGATTCAAGTGTAGAAAACTGTGCCAATTCTCGTCTTTGAATATGATGGTGTGTTGAATGTTGGTCTAGGGTTATAGGGAGCAAGGCTAGATTTGTAATTGTGAGATTAACAAAGTAGCAACACCCGGACCATCCTGGAGGTAAGAAAAGGAATGCCTTATCCCCACAAAACCAGTAAAAATTACCAATAGGTGGTATGCCTTTATATGCAGGAGCATGCAGGACTTTGTTAACTTTAAGCGTTTCACCATTTCTGAAAGTGATGTTAATGAAACCAGAATCCGGTTTATACGTGGCTAGGCTTACAATAGGATTTGGGCAATGTGACACTCCCATAAACTGACCTGTACCATTAGAACATAAACAAATAGGGTGGGCAAGATTTTGGTCTATGGGAACCTCGATTGGATCAGCATAAGTTGAATTTAAAATAACAGCCTGTGGGAGCATATGATCACAGAACCATTCTATACAAGATAAATACACAGCTGTCTGATTTACTGTATGGTCATATTGTTTCCTATTGGCATTATACCATACACGGTGAGAAAGCTTGCAAGATTTTCGTGTGTTAGTATCCATATGTGAATAATGAGCAAAATACTGAACTAAGCTCACAACTGGATCTAGGCATGGACAATGTTTCACTTCAAGTTGAAATAAAGAGTACCAATTTGCTGGAGGACTTTGAATTGCTAAGACAGTTGTGTTAGGACCATACCTCTTCTTTTTCAGCCACCCAATGAAGGAATACCAACTATTTTTTTCCTGATAACTATCAATTAAGTCTTTAGCATCAAACCCCCAAGGTCTCCAGTCATTCTGTTCAAACAACTGTCTTTTTTTCCTGATCAACTGCTTTATTTTGGCTGTTTTGATGTCATCTTCTTCTGGGGTTTCCTGACCCTGCGTTGGTGGCATGCCAATGCCACTTCTCCCCTCTGTGTCTTCTTGCGCCCTCGATGATAATAGTTCATCACCATCCTCTCTGGAGCTCAGCTGGTTGTTAGAACAGCTATCATTTGTCTGCTCACCTGGAAAGCACAGTCGGACTATGCTTGTTGTGATGATCAACCACATGATTAAAACTGCAATCAGGATCTTCCACCAGGAACCCCTTTCAGTTCCCTGCCAGCTGGGTTGTTTCCTTTCCATCCAAGGCATCGCTGGGGAAAAGTTTGCACTGGGATGCATGAATCCACGTGTCTCTCTCGGCTATCCGGACAGCAGTTGGCGTGGTCAGCAACACCTGGTATGGTCCTGTCCACCGGGGTTGATGCCAATGTTTTCTTCTGAGATCCTTCACCAACACCCAATCTTCAGGTTGGATGTTATGGAGTTGCACCGCTGTAGGCTCAGGAAGGGCAGCTTTCACCTTAGGAAACATAAGCTTCAAGACATGGTTAAGTGCACAACAGTACCTTAACATGTCATCATCCATTCCAGTCAGTGTTAACCTATTTTGTGGAAAAGGGGTGTTAGTCATTCGCATAGGACGCCCAGTAAGTATCTCATAAGGAGAGAGTCCAGTTGTCTTATGTGGGCGGCCTCTCATGAACATTAATGCAAGTGGTAAAACTTCAACCCATGAAAGATTAGTTTCTGCCATTAACTTTGTCAATTTTGTTTTCAAAGTCTGGTTAGCCCTTTCCACTGCCCCTCCACTAGCTGGGTGGTAGGCACAATGTGTTTTCAGATTTATTTGAAGGCTGTCTGAAAGACTCTGGATTACGTTGTTAACAAAATGAGATCCATTGTCACTAGTTAACTTGGACGGAAGTCCCCATCTCGGGATTACTTCTCTTAACAATGCTTTTGCAACTGAGACAGCTGTGGCATGTTTACATGGGAAACACTCAATCCATTTCGAAAACATGTCAACAATTACAAGGCAAAATTTGTAACCCCTGCATGGAGTAAGTTCAATGAAGTCCATCATTAAATGTTCAAAAGGACCCTCTGGTTTAGGATGTGCTGACAAAGGCATTGATTCACCTCTGCCAACATTGCTTGTTGCACAAATTAAACATTTTTTACAAAAATTTTCAGCAAATGCTGCAAATCCTGGTGCATACCATAGTCTATTTACAATATCCATCATCCCCCCTTTTGATACATGGTCAGGACCATGTGTCAATTTTGCTAAGAAAGGGAAGATGGATTTTGGGAGAACTGGGAGACCTTTAGAGTCCACCCAGACTCCAGTTGGGAGTTCATGACACCCTTTTCTGGTCCATAATGCTTTTTCTCCATTATCAGCTCCTGTTTGAAGCAGAGAGACATCATTCAGAGAAAAAATGTCATGCTGGACAGACAGGGGCATTTGCAAAATGGGGGAGACAGGTGAGAGAGCAGCCGCTTTTGCGGCAGTATCTGCTACTGCATTACCCTGTGACACAGGGTCAATGGACCCTGTGTGAGCTTGACATTTGCATACTGCTACTGAGGCTGGTAGAAGTAATGCAGATAAGAGGTTAATAATGAGACTTCTATGGGCGATTGGTTTGCCTGTAGAAGTAAAGAAACCACGATTTTTCCACAAAGCATGGAAATTGTGACAGACATTAAATGCATATTGAGAATCTGTGTAGACTGTGATGGTTTGTCCTTTTCCTAGAATAAAAGCACGGGTTAGTGCAAACAACTCAGCTGCTTGAGCAGATAGATTATTAGGTAATCTGGCACTTTCAATGATATTATGTTCCGTACATATAGCATAAGAAACACAAGGGGAACCACTAGAAGGGTTTCTCATGGCAGAACCATCTACAAAGAAAACACAGTCAGGGTTAGACAAGGGTGTGTCAAACAACGCATCACGTGGTTTTGACACAATGTCAACAACTTCTAAACAAGAATGAGGTTCTCCATCTTCACTTGTAGGAAGCAGAGTGGATGGGTTAAGGACAGTACAGCGTTTTAAGGTCACATGCGACATTGTTAGTAAAACATTTTGCCAGTGCAATAGTCTTGCTGGTGTTAGGTGAGCAGTTTTTGCTTGAAGAATGAGGGAGTGAACAGCATGTGGAACATGCACAATTAGAGGACACATAGCAACAATGTCAGCTGTGGCCATAACTGCTTCAGTAGCGGCTGCTACAGCCCTTAGACATGCTATCATAGCCCTTTCCGTTGCGGAAAGTCGTTTTGAGTAGTAACCTATCGGACGCTGTTTGTCACCATGGGACTGTGTAAGGACTACTGACATAAAACCATCACGTTCAGACACAAAGAGATTGTAAGGAATGGTAGGATTAGGGAGTCCTAAACAAGGTGAACTAGATAAAGCTTGCTTTAACTCAGTGAAAGCTGTTTCTGCCTCTGGAGTCCAAGTCAAAAAGTCAGTCATGGTCAAATGTTTTCCCCCATGTGTGATGTCATACAGGGGTTGGGAGATCTCCGCAAAATCACGAATCCATGGACGGCAATAGCCTGCTAAGCCCAAAAAAGACATCATCTGCTTTTTTGTTTGTGGTTTTGGAACATCCAAGATGGCCTGGATGCGGTCCGGACCTAATTTGCGACCCTCCGGAGTGATAATATGGCCAAGATAACGCACTGATTGCGCAACAAGCTGCAGCTTGTCTTTTGAAACTTTGTGACCGTTTTCTGCCAGAAAACAAAGCAATGCCACTGTGTCAGCTTGACAATTTTCTCGTGTAGAAGAACACACCAAAAGATCATCAACATACTGAATAAGTGCACTGCCACACACTGGCTGCCAATGCGACAGGTTTTCAGCTACAGCCGCAGTAAACAAAGTGGGGCTGGAAGCAAAACCTTGTGGCATCCGCGTCCAAGTGTAACGTTTACCATTGAAAGTGAAAGCAAACCAGAATTGTGAGTCAGGGTGAACAGGAATGCTAAAATATGCATTTGCCAAATCAATAACCGTAAACCAACAGGAGTCTGCCGGGACCTGTGACATTAATGTTGCAACATTAGGTACAGTTGGAGCTGGGTGTTGAACAGCTTCATTTACTGCCCTGAGGTCTTGGACTGGTCTCCAACTCCCATTTGGTTTCTTTACAGGTAAGATGGGGGTGTTACATGGTGAATTAGGGCATTCCACTACGGCACCTTTATCTATGAGAGACTGAATAACAGGAGCAATGCCTTCATTTGCTTCAGGGCTGAGCGGATACTGTCTTTTACAAGGCCTATAAGTTGACTTCGGCTGGACAATAACAGGAGATGCACCTTTTATGTTCCCAAAATCAAATTTGCTTTTAGCCCACAAAATATCAGGTACTGTTGAAAGCAATGCTTCCTCTTCAGCAGTCAGTGGCATAAGGTTAACCTCTGGTGTGTGCATGTGAACAGACTTAACGACCGTTACTCTGATTCTCAATGGATAGGATGTGATTTGGAGTGAAGCTGAAAAAGAGCTTCCATCTGCTCTGACTTGCCAATCTGAAGTCTCTAAAGCTATTTTAACCCAAGGTCCTATGGCCTTCCAAGTACAATCAGAATATTTTGTCAATGGAATGTGAGGCACAAGATTAGGTGAAAACAGTTTCTTTTGAGATTCAGAAAGATGTACAGATGCAGCTGTAAACTGTGAACCCACAAATACTCTATCTATCTCTATTATGTCAGTCCCACCTAAATCCCAAATTTGTTCATATGTGTGATCTTTAGCACTTGATGAGACATGTGACACACATTGCAGACAGTCGGGTGTCTCTGACATTTGTGGTATTGTAGATAATAGTTTGTCCATATCGCAAGGATCGATAAGGTCCCAAGAGTAATAATAATCACTCTCAGAGGAGCAGACAGGATATAGACCAGCAATACCACATTTTATTTTGATACCTGTAGGATCACAATGTACTTCAATGCTCAGAGCGCACATAAGGTCTCGGCCCAGTAAATTAATAGGGCATACGTCAGAGAGGAGGAATGGATGTTCCCCTCTGTAATCCCCAAAACACACAGTTAATGGTTCAGAAATTGGTTCAAATCCTGGAATGCCTGATGCTCCTACTGTTTTTAGGAAATTTGTTGTCTTAGGTGCATTAGGGAGGATTTTAGACTGGATTACAGAAACCTGTGCTCCCGAGTCCACAAGGAATGTCACATTAACACCCTGTACACTGAGAATCAACTTAGGGGGTGTTGTAGCACCTAATGTTAACTGTACACACTGGTGGTATGTAACTACTGGTTCATTAATGTCATCATTAGTGTCAGAATGTGTGATTGTGTCTGCATGCTGCTCAATGCTCTGACCTGCCTCCGCTGTTTCCTATGGCTGTGTCACTGGGAATCCTGGAGACTGAACAGACAGTCCTTTAGGTGGTGAATGTGGCCAGGAGTCGGTTTGTTGGAAAGTCCCAGGAGTGGCACAGTTCTGTGAGATGTGCCCGTAGCCTTCACACCTGTAGCATCTCAACCTGCCATCCAACTGCCTTGGACCTGCTGGCTGTGGACCCAGTCTCTTTCTCCCTCTGCCTCTCTGGTGAGACCATTTTCTCTGCCCAGGATGCTGTGGGCCCCCCTGCTGGTAGAACATCAACTGAGCAGTTTGAAGTTTTCTTGTCTGTTTGAAATCCAACTCTACCTTATTCCTTTCAGCGTGCAGAATATGTGTCCATACAGTTGTTATAGGCTCAGTTTCCCAGCCAACACAGGTAGCCATGACTCGGTTCTTGAGGTCCACCTGGAGGCCATTCACCAGCGCAGTCTTTAATAGGTCACTGTATGCCACGTTGTTCGCGTCGATGCCGGAGTGAGCTGCAAAGACAGTTTCTAGGCGTGCACGATAATCAGCAGCAGACTCACCCTCTTTCTGTTTGGTGTTGTGGATCTCAGACCAGCAGACTCTGAGAGGGAAAGCTGCACGCACTGCGTCATATAATGTGGTCATCATTCCGGTGAACTCTCGTGTCCCAACTGCAGGGGTTGTGGACCACTGTGCAGGCCGCACATTTGCCCATCGGAGCTTGAAACATTTGCGACAGACAGCCTCCACCTCCTGCAAGGTTGGATTATACATGGACAACAACTGCTGCATTGCCGTGACCCATTTCTCACCTCCAGTCTTTTGCGGATCAGGTAACTCCTCCGCAATCTCCTTCAGTTCATCTGGATGCCATGGCCTGTACACAAACACCTCTGAATCCCAATGTTCATGTGCCTTGTCTCCTGTTGGTCGTGCTTGGGGGTTGGGAAACATCATCATAGGCATCTGGGGTACGCCTCCTTTGTCCCCTTGACTCCGTAACCAATAGTCAAAAGATGCTGCCATAAACGGAGACTTCTTGGGTGAGTTAAGGTTAGTTTGCTGATTCTTTGGAGTCAGAGAGAGAGCAGACAGGTCAGGGTACAATGCTTTTTCTTTCTCCTCCTCTTCAGAGTCTCCCTGGTGGCTTGTAGCTGCAGGGGTGACCCCCTGCTGAGAAGTTGTCACTTGGGGAGGAGGGGCTGCAGGCATGGAGACAGCGTATGGAGGAGGCAGAGCCATTTCCCTATTTCTTGCCCTACATTTTTTTTTCTCCTTTCCTTCACACATACTTTCTTCTTTCATTTCTTGTTTCAACATTAGTCCTGTTACTGACTTTGCTTCCTTTATATCTGCTTCTCTTTCCCACTTCTGATAAGCTTGCCAGTTCATCTTTCTCTTCCCTACTTTCTTTCCCTGCATGTTTTCTTCTAACAGTACTCTACACCTTCTTAAACAATCAGTACTCAATGTGCCTATCAATGGAAACACCCCCTGCGTAACATGGTGCCAAAGTGGAACATCCTCAACCACATTTTTTCCCCATTTTTCTGCCATTATTTTAGCAGGGCCTGTAAGAGGGTCAGGTAAAGGTTTTAATTTCCCCGTTTTGTTCCCCATATTCCTAACTGACTCACTACTGGGACAGGTGTGCTTTAGACTATCAATGGACTTATCAAACACACACTACCTTGGAGTAACTCATTCAGCCAGGTGGTTTGTATGACACAGTCCGAGCAACGCACCCCTTTAGTATGCGTACATACTAGACACCGAATGAGTCACAACAAAGTTTATATATTTTACAGTTTCTTCACTCATACGCCCATTTTATTGTGATAGGGCATTCTATATCATGATGTATGATATTAATACAGTATTATACTATATAATTTCTATTATTATTATTATATTAGCATCAACCGCTTTTATTTCAGTCTCTAATTATATCTAATAGAATTTCTGAATTTCTACCAGAAGTCCTTGCTATTTCTTAATAACACATAACATACATAGACATACACACAACGTTGTAGATATATATATACACACATATACATTCGCATATGTATATATATATAATGAGCTCTTTTCACGTGAATCACGAATCCCCACAGCCTCTTGCTGTACCGATATCTCTATTTTTTTTTTTTTTTTTTTTTTTTTTTTTCCGCTCATACAGTTTCAACACCACAAAGGAATTACTTGAAACCGGTTTACACTGCCCCGCGGGTCTTACGTGCAAACTGTCCCAGAACCACACAGGAATTACCTGGGAACTTAAACTCAATACCATAAAAACTTCCAAACCTACACAAGAATTACATGGAAGCCGTTCCCAAACCTACACAAGAATTACATGGGAACTGACGGTTGCACCCACACAGGAATTACACAACTCGTCTAGAGATTGATTCATAACACCGTACTCACCTATTAAAATAGATGGAGCGTCCACTGTCCGCCACCCGTGCCTGACCTCAGGCGGGATCCTGTCCTCCGTTTGTCGGAGCGGAACTTTCCCTGAGTCGTATGAGACTCCTGCCGGCAGTTGACCCTCAGTCCAGGCTCAGGTGTCGATCAGCAGAGCGTCCATCCCATCCTCGTCGCCAAATTATGTAAGGGAAATTCTCCTTGTTGCTTGTTGAGAGTTGCTAATTCTCAGAAGAATTACAGACTCGGTGTGATGAATCAGGTCTCTTTAATACATGCAGCATGGAGGGAAGACTCATGCAGAGTGTTCTCTCTAGATCTCCACAATGTCTTGCCATTTATACCGTTCAACAAAAAGACAAATGGTTGTCACATGCACCTGGTAATGATAAAATCTTTCCTTCAAGAACAATGACAATTTGGTGGAGTTCACTCATCCTGTCCCCTGAGGTTAATACTATACCATAAACTTCTCAGTTACAATGGATCGCACCCTAAAAACTTCCCCCTTCATCCTGTTCCCCATTGAATGCTCTTCTCACCTTAGTGATCAAAGGCCAGAAAGACTTTTACAATTCACAGACTGATTCCCGAGACCAGCAAGTCATCTAATTCCTACAGTAGTCATTTTTTGTTCAATGATTGTATGGCATATGGAATAAATGATTTCTTGTATATGTTTCGACTCGCGCTCGGGACCCGGAATCAGTGATCGGATGGAAGCAATTCAAACTCTAAATTTAAGGGGTGTGAGGTATCCACAGATGTCTGTCTGGCCTTCCTAACTACTGCCCTGTTAAATACCTCACAGAGCTGTTGTTGTGGCTTAGCAAACGCCTTCCCTGCAACATTGACAATTGTGGAAAGCTTTTTTTTGTGATTCACACTCAAATTGCATGCCAAGCAGCTATGCTGAACTGTAATAAATGCACTCTGTATGCCATTTCCAGTATGTGTTGACTGACACCAAAGCCCATCAGCTTCCTAATCAAAAACAGTCGCTGGTTTGCTCTCTTAAAAATGCTTTCTGAGTTTTCATTCAAATTTAAAGTTTGGTCAATGATAGTGCCAAGATACTTAGGTAAAATGGTCCACTACGTCCACAGGCTGGTTGTTTAGCACAACAGGGGTGATGTCACTTGCTCCCTGTGGTTTTATTTGTATTATAAGTTCTTTTGTTTTGGCCACATTAATTTTCAAATTACTGGCCTGACACGAGTCCTGCAAGGGGACCTGTCTGAAATAAGCATCCTCATGTGTGCCATTATTTTCTGTTACAAGTCCGACCAAGGCCATGTAATCTGTCATGATTCGGCTCCGGTGTCTCTGTTCTCCCAGGACTAACGGTGTTTTTCTTTCCTCCCTCTCTGTCAGCAGGCGGAGCTCGAGAGAGAGAGACGGGTCTGATCTCCCCAGGTGCGAGTTCATTAGACACACCTGCGCCTCATCGGCTAATCAACCAGCTTCTTAAGCCAGCTCCAGTTTGACTCCTGTGCCAGACTATTCTCTATGCTCTTGCCATACAAGTTCTGCTCCTGTTGCTATCTCTTGTCTCTCTCTCTCATGCCTCCAGTGTGGTTTTGCTGTACAGCCTCTCTAGTGATTTTGTGTTCTTCAATAAACTCCTTTGTTACGACTCTGCATCTGGGTCCAGGCTCTCCCTGCTCACACGTGACAGAATCTGGCCAAAGTTTGGACCCAGCAGAGTCCGAAAGCCTCAAACAGGCCCTCACGAGCCAGGCGGCCCGGTGAGCCAGCACGAGTCGTCCCTCCGCCAGGTAATGGAGCACCTGCAGCAGCTCGCCTCCAGCATGTCTCAGCTGGGCGGACAACTGGAGACGCTGAAGGATCGGCTCGTTCCACCATCCAGCTCCTCCCTACACCATCCAGTCGGCGAACCAGTCGCCAGCTCCACACCGCCGCCTCGAGAGCCGTACATCCCCATACCTACCAGGTATTCAGGAGATTTAGGGACATGCACACAGTTTCTCCACCAGTGCTCCCTGGTTTTCTCACAGCAACCAGCTACTTATTCCACCCACCAGTCCAAGGTACCCTTGTAATGAGCTTACTCACCGGACAGGCTGCCGCCCAGTCCGTAGCTATTTTGAATCAGCACTCAGAGCTTTTGACAGACTACCGATTGTTTTCCGAGGAAATGAAAAGGGTATTTGACCACCCAGTTAAGGGCAGACAGGCTGTGGGTCAGCTGTTAGATTTACAGCAGGGTACTCAGTCTGTATCGCAATATGCTATAAATTTTCGTATTCTGGCGGCAGAAAGCGGGTGGGGGGTCTCAGCCTCACAAGCAGTATTCTTCAAAGGATTAGCTGAGGATATAAAACACAAGCTGGCAGTCCACGACAGCATATCATTAAATCAGCTGATAGATTTCGCCACTCAGCTAGATAATAGGTTAGGCGAAAGAGTCAGGGAATGGATGGATCGAAGAAGCCGACGGCTCTCCACCGCTCCCCAGCCCAGCTCTCTGGACTTTGGACCACCATCCTGCAGCATCCAGCACGCCGCCAGGGAGATTCACCAGACCCCCACCGAGGAGCCCATACAGCTACGACGGACTCGTCTCACCCCGGCCGAACATCGACGGCGGATGCAGGAGATGCTGTGCCTCTACTGCGGCCAGGGTGGACATTTCCTTGCCCACTGCCCAGAGGTGCCAAAAGGCCAGGCTCACCTGTAGGCGGGAGGTCGCAGGTGAACTGAATCTCTTCAGCCTCTGCATCATGGATACAGGCGCCAGGTACGAACCACAACTCTCAGCACTCTCTCCCGGTCCATGACAGATGACAACTTCATTGACAGTGACTTTGCTGAGACTCATAACCTTCCTTTGACGAGGTTAACCTCTCCTAAAGAGGTCCAAGCTATTGACGGGTCATTGTTAGAAGTAGTCACACACAAGACTGAACCACTAAAATTAATTCTCTCTACAAACCATCACGAGTACATTGAACTTTTTGTGATTTCTTCCCCATTAACTTCTGTCGTTTTGGGCATCCCCTGGCTTAAAAAACATAATCCCCACATCGACTGGGCTACGGCTACCATCCGCAACTGGAGCCTCTACTGTCATGCTCACTGCCTCCAGTCTGCTGTTCCAGCCCGGCCCGCAGCTCCACCCCAGTCATCAGAGGAAATCAACCTGACTAACGTTCCTGCAGAATACCACGACTTACGGGAAGTATTCAGTAAGAGCTCCGCCAGCTCTCTTCCCCCCATAGACCGTATGACTGTGCCACAGATCTCCTTCCAGGTGTTCCGCTCCCCACCAAGCGTCTGTATAACCTCTCCAAGCCCGAGAGAGAAGCGATGGAGAAGTGCATTACAGACTCTGTGGCAGCAGGTCTAATCAGGCCGTCTTCGTCACCTGTGGGAGTGGGCTTCTTCTTTGTTGAAAAGAAGGACAAGACACTACGTCCCTGCATCGACTATACAGGGTTAAACGAAATAACAGTGAAAAACAAATATCCACTCCCTCTCATAGACTCAGCCTTCAGCCCTCTACACAATGCAGCCATCTTCACTAAGTTGGACTTGAGAATGCCTACCATCTTGTCCGCATTCGTGAGGGAGACGAGTGGAAGACGGCGTTCAACACCCATTCAGGACATTTTGAATATCTAGTTATGCCTTTCGGCTTTACCAACGCTCCAGCCGTATTTCTTTGGTCAATGATGTGCTTTGCTATCTCCTGAACAGAGTTGTTTTTGTGTATCTGGATGATATATTAATTTTTTCTCGCTCCCTTGAGGAGCACATTGCTCATGTGAGAGACGTAGTACAGAGACTACCAGAGAACAAGCTCTATGTAAAAGCTGAAAAGTGTGAATTTTACGTGCCTTCCGTAGACTTCGTTACCGGTCTGCCCCCCTCTGATGGCAACGACATGATTCTCACCATTGTGGACCGGTTCTCCAAGGCGGTGCACTTTGTCCCTCTTCCCAAGCTCCAGACCGCCTTGGAGACGGCTAACCTCCTGATTAACCATGTTTTTAGACTCCACAATATTCCCCAGGACATACTGTCTGACCAGGGGCCCCAGTTCACTTCTCAAGTGTGAAAAGCGTTCTGCCAGGTGCTGGGGACCACTACCAGTCTCACCTCCGGATACCACCCCCAGTCCAACGGCCAGACAGAACACACTAACCAGGACCTGGAAACTTCAACCTGGGTTGAATACGCACATAATTCGTTGATCAGCTCTGCTACAGGTATGTCTCCTTTCATGATAAATGCCGGTTACCAACCCCCCTTATTTCCCAGTCAGGAGGCTGACGCTGCGGTTCCCTCAGTGCGTGCCCAGTTCCACCGGGTCCGACGTGTGTGGAGAGAGACAAGAGCCGCTCTTGGGAGAACAGCCGAGCGGAACCGGCGAATGGCCGACCGCCACCGGGTCCCTGCACCGAATTATGAGGTGGGTCAGCAAGTGTGGCTCTCATCACGAGATCTCCCCCTCCAAACCAACAGACGCAAGTTGGCACCCAGATACATCGGCCCGCATCCTGTGGAGAAGGTGATTAACTCCAGCGCCGTCCAGCTCCGTCTCTCAACATTCATCCGGTGTTTCACGTCTCCCTCCTCAAGCCCGTCATCGACAGCCCTCTCCAGCCCCCAGCCCCCTGCCGCCACCACCCACTCGTCTCATAGAAGGCCACCCGGCTTACACAGTGATGCGCATTCTGGATGTCCACCGGCGAGGTTGGGGATTCCAGTATTTGGTCGACTGGGAGGGGTATGGCCCCGAGGAGCGCTCCTGGATCTCGCGCTCCCTCATCCTCGATCCACAGTTGCTGCTGGATTTTTACAGCAGGTTCCCGGGCAAGCCCGGTAGGACACTAGGAGGCATCTTTGGGGGGGGGTACTGTCATGATTCGGCTCCGGTGTCTCTGTTCTCCCAGGACTAACGGTGTTTTTCTTTCCTCCCTCTCTGTCAGCAGGCGGAGCTCGAGAGAGAGAGACGGGTCTGATCTCCCCAGGTGCGAGTTCATTAGACACACCTGCGCCTCATCGGCTAATCAACCGGCTTCTTAAGCCAGCTCCAGTTTGACTCCTGTGCCAGACTATTCTCTATGCTCTTGCCATACAAGTTCTGCTCCTGTTGCTATCTCTTGTCTCTCTCTCTCATGCCTCCAGTGTGGTTTTGCTGTACAGCCTCTCTAGTGATTTTGTGTTCTTCAATAAACTCCTTTGTTACGACTCTGCATCTGGGTCCAGGCTCTCTCTGCTCACACGTGACATAATCAGCATCTTTAAATAACTGAACATTGTTACTACTCACAGTCGTGACATTTGTATAAATTGAAAACAGGTGACAACACACAGGCCCCCATAGGTGCTCAATTGGATTTAGGTCAAGGGAACACAAAGGCCAGTCAATGGCATCAATGCCTTAGTCATCCAGGAACTGCCTACACACTATGGCCACATGAGGCCGGGCATTGTCCCGCACCAGGAGGTACCCAGGGCCCACTGCTCTAGCATAAGGTCTGACAATCTCTCTGAGGATTTCATCCCCACCACATCCAAATTCATTCCCTTTTCGGGGGTTGTATTGCTTTTGTCTCTCCATTGCACCTGTTGTCACTTTCATTTGCACCAAAGCAACTGTTGTAACTGAGCCACAATCCCTTGTGCTTCCAGAGTGATATCCATGAAGTCTCACTGACTTAGTGTTATACTGTGATGATTAAGTGTTGTTATTTTTTTTTTTAGCAGTGTATATAGTTACAGTATAAAATCTGAAAACAAATATGAATGATACAAGCTTGTTGTATTTATCAAATATTTAATTAGATAAAGACTAACCGCACACAACAGCAGTTAACAGCAAACATGTTTTCATTCAAATGTAGCACTAAAATGTGTAAATGTAAATACATTTCCAGAAAATGTTTTTAAAAAAATGAATGATTGGCACTTTTGTGTGAATATGAGGGCATCATTCCTGGTTTTAAAAACTGTTCTAGTCTTTTACTCAAGCTTATCGGCCCTGTAGGTGTTTCTTTGGAAGATTTTGAACCAGAGCAAACTGAACCAGCATAGTGACACCCCATGATGACTTATTGGAACTTAAATCCTGACTTTAAACCTGCATAGAGGCCTTTATACAAACCTCCTTTAACAAGGAAAACATGCAGACTTGCAGTGGAGGATCCTCCATGGCATTGTGGCAGTGAACTCCTTCATCTCTGTGGTTAACACAATCAGAAAGGACAAATGTCCCTTCTGCAGCCACAGAGAGATGGTGTTTCCCTGCTTCTCAGAGTGCACTTGTCTCACAGTCTTTTTAGTCTTTTAGTTTTTTAGTAGATTTGGAGAAGATTTTACACAGCAGGTTGTTATCTTTGGTTTTAAGTACACTTACCCACTCACTCATTGAAGAACAAATGTCAGTTAGTGAACTTTGCGTTAGGACAGGCAAAGATGGTGGTGTATGTGAGCTAGAGGAGGAAGGTGGAGAAAGCTTTGAATGTTGATATGGTTCCTGTGTTTGTGAAAATGGTCCAGACTGTTGGTAGAGTTCAGCTTTTACCGAGGACCCGGACAGTTTCCAGGCAGTGTGGGGTTATGGGGGATGCCCTGCTGTGTAATAGAGGGACAAATTATTTTTGATCATGTGTTGATGTAACTCTAACACCTCTGTGAACTAGCATGTTTGTGTTAATGTAATGTATAATGGATTTATAGCAACTATATACTATATAGCTAACAAAAAGATAAATAAATGTTGGGTTAAAAATAAAAAATCTCTCACTCGCCATTCAAGTGACTGAGGCATTGGAATTCACAGAGCTGTTTAATATTTTATTTATTTGTGAGTTTATTCTGGATCAGAAACATGAATGATTGTAAAAACAAGAAGGGATAGTAGACACTCTCATTTCTCCGAGATCTACTGTGACGGGGGGCCTAGATTCGGTTAGATTTAGATTAATTTGTCCCTCTGCAAGGAAAACTGTTTCCACCTTCTGTACAAGAGTACAAAAATACATCAAACCAGACAGAAAACATCAAATTTGACAAATACATACATGAATCCCACACAACATCGGAGTACAACCTCACAGTGCGCAAATACATCAAACTGCACAGGATACATGAGATTTGACAAATACATACATGAATCCCGCACCATACACCCACTACCACCACATTCTCAAACTTTACATACACAAACACTCAAACTCACATTACAGTACATTACAGTAGGGATGTTCTGTTCAACTCTTTAATGGCGGAGGGGACAAAATTCCTGCTGAACTGTCTAACAGCGACCAGATGGGAGGAGTACAAAGTGTGGGTTGAGTGGCTGGCAAGGGGCGTGACAGTAGAAAAGTACTGGCTGAGCAGGTCAGCAGATGACAAGGAAATGGCAGCAGGTAAGAGGCTAAATGCACTGTGACAGTATACAGATTATCATGGTGGGTCTCTTACTCAATATATTCATTTTCCAGCAGTCTCCCAGCTTCTGTCTGTGTGTGTTCAGATATCCACTGGTGAGACTTGATATCTGTAGTGTGTTTCTATAGCTTTGGGGTGTAGTTGACAAAGGCTGCATCTCCGATTTTCTTTCAGCTGTTGCTGGGAACCTCCAATAAACCAGCATCAGATGATTGCAGTGTTTTTGAAGGCAAGAATCTGTTTTTCAGCATCTTTTTGATTTATCAATGGTCATATTTTAGCTATGCTTCCTAGGTGGAAAAATAAAGTTTTCATCACATTATTGATGCGGGATCTTAAATCTGAATTGAGGGTAATACTAAGATTTGAAATCTCAGATTTAATCCAGTGAGTTTGAGTTTTCCCCAGATCATTAAACAACATTTCCGTTTTTGTTTAAGTTCAAAGATGTCCAGTAATTTCACAAGCTCCATAGTTTTGGAATGTAGTAAAAATGGCTGCAATCCCTCCTCCTTTCCCTTTTGGTCTGACTGATTGGTAAAGATAATAATTTGGGGAACAGGCCTCGATCAGTGTTGCCACACCAGTAGTGCTGTTTCGCAAACTGAAAACATGCAACTTATTTTCAATTATCAGACCATTAATTAAATAATTTATTAGCAAATGATCTGACATTAAAACGAACTAATTTCAGCTGTAGGGACTTTGTGACAGCAAAGGAGACTTGCTGTGGCTGACCTGTGACAAATTTAAAATTACTGAGACAGGTGGATGGTCTGTAATGTGTTTGATCATGCCACTGGCCGTTTAAGATCAGCAGTATGTTTAGGGAAGCAGCATGTGTCTGTCTCATCTGTGATACCTGAGTGATAATTTCTGTGATTATTGTTTAATAGTTCATCAGTTTGAAAAAAAAAAAAAAAACCCACACCAGCACCTAAGATCACTACTTAACATGTTATACCTCGCTTATTTAATTTGTGCACAAAATGAAATTTAAAAAAGAGGGGTTAAATTCATGGGGTGTGGTATGCTGAAACCAACAGTTTATATCAGCCGTACACCTGATTTTCACCAGGTGCGTCACGCTCACTTTCTGTCCGCAGCATGTATGACAGAGCTGCTTGCTGACATTGTAGTCAATGAGTGCATTTCCACCAGGCGCATAGTGTTTCAGAAGCGTCCCTACATATCCCTACCAACCAACTCTGAACCGCTGTTTGGCGCATAACACTTAGGAGCCGTTCCCTGACCCAAAGGCGTGGGGAAGCAACCTTTTCGTCTACCGGGGTAAACACAGTAGTCAGAGAATCTAGGGGATATGAAAAAACCGACCCATGCCCCCCGCCTCTCACCGCAAGCAACTCCAGCATGAGAGAGAGTTGAACCCCTCTCAAGGACTTGGGTTCCAGAGCCACCAGACGACCAGAGGCACTATGAGTCAAGTGTGCCCCACTATATCTAGTCGATGCCGCTTAACCTCTTCTACAAGCTCCAGTTCTTTCCCCACCAGACAGGTGACATTCCATGTCCCAAAAGCATCTGTGTCCGGGGATCAGACTGCCAAGGCCCCCGCCTTGGACCACTGTCCAATCCACACTGCACTGGACCCCTATGGCTCCTCCTGTAGGTGGTGGGGCCTACTGGAAGATGGACCCATGTCTCTGTTTCAGGCTGGGCCCAACCTGGCCCCATGAACGAAGGCCCGGTTACCAGGCGCTCGCTGGCGGACCCCATTCCCAGGCCTGGCTCCAGAGTGGGGCCGTGGTATTCCTCTGGGCAGGGTACATTGATCCTTACTGCTTGCCTTCATATGGGTCTTTCGGGCCGATCTTCATTCGGCACTTCACCTAGAACCAATTTGCCTTGGGAGACCCTACCCTGACAACATAGCTCCTAGGGTCATTAGGGCTCTCAAACTCCTCCACCACAATAAGGTGGCAGCTTTTTTTTTTTTTTCTTTTTTTTTTTTAAAATCAGATTTATTTTTAATAATTTTCAGCTTTGGACTGTTGGTTGGTCAGAACAACCATTGTGAAGGTGTCACTGTGGGCTCCAGGTAATTGTGATGGCATTTCTCACTATTTTCTCTTACGAAGTTTTTACGAATCCAATGATCAATTAATGGAGAAAATAATCAGCAGAATAATCCATAAGGAAGATAATTCTAAGTTACAGTCCAATGTTAAATAGTTAAAAATTATCTCCACTTCAAACAGGTAATAGTAAAATCCTATATATATATATATATATATATATATACATATATATATATATAGTGTGGTTTTAATACTTTTACTTAAGTAAAGCATCAGAATATGTTCTTCCACTGATAAGTGGACAGTCAACAGTGCTGCTGTTGGGAGATGGCTAAGTTGGCAAATTAGTAAATTGTATTGTATGTAAAGTAGACACAAGAGATGTCAATGGGGTTGATTTGCGATGGCCAACTGTTGAGACTCAAAATGCTGCCATCTTGTTGAAGGTGTGATATATAGCGTCATCAACCACATTTTCAGTGGATAGCCGTTATCACCTAGCAGCCACCATCCCGAGAGGGGTGTCCCCCTGAAAGACTGTAGGGATGCTAGAATTCGCCAGGATGAATGAGTCATGTGCCGACCTGGGGAAATTGGCAGGCAATTTGAGCCACAGATCACCCGGATATTGATGGAATGGACCACCCTTTGGTTCACATAAATGTGGACTTGGGTCTCTGGGGCGCGCAACTGCACATGAGTGCAGTCGATTGCTCCCAGGGTGCGCACCCTGTACCCCGCCAGCAGCGGGGATTAAAATAGAGTATATAACAGTATATAGCGTTTTCAAGTTTACACCATGGCACAGAGGAAATACCAATATTGCACATTTGAAATTAGAGATTCACCAGGTACTGATATTGCAGAATGGATCATAGTACTCCTGACTGGAGTATTGAAATTGCACATAGAAGTAATAATACACCTGAGTGAAAGATTGATATATTGCACCTCAAGTAGAAATTCACCTGTGCTAAATATTTTCACAGAATAAGTGAGCACAGTTGATGAAGAAGAAGAATCGGGGGGGAGACATTGATGTGTATTATAGTGCAGTCAGTTTGAAAGTCTTGGTGAGTCAGTTTGAAAGTCTTGGTGAGTGTGCGGTCTACTGGGAGCACTGCTGGTTGTAAAGTCTGACTGCTGCAGGAAGGAAGGATCTGCGATAGCATTCCTTCACACACTTTGGGTGAAGCAGTCTGTCGCTGAAGGAGCTCTCTGGTGCTGTTAAAGTGTCCTGTAGGGGGTGGGAGTCGTTCTTGATCATGGATGACAGCTTAGCCATCATCCTCCTCTCTACTACCACCTCCACTGAGTCGAGGGGGCATCCCAGGACAGAGCTGGCCTTCTTGATCAGTTTGTCAAGTCTCTTCCTGTCAGCTGTCGAGATGCTGCTCCCCCAGCAGACCACTTCATAAAAGATGGCTGATGCCACCACAGTGTCATAAAAGTGCCCAGGAGTGTCAGGAGTGCCCCCTGCACTCCAAACGACCTCAGTCTCCTGAGCAGATAAAGTCTGCTCTGGCCTTTCTTGTATAGTGCGGTTGTGTTGTGATTCCAGTCCAGTTTATTGTTCAGGTGAACACCCAGGTACTTATGAGATGTCACCATCTCAATGTCTGTTCCCTGGATGTTCACCGGTGTCAGGGGGCAGAGTGTTTGTCTATGGAAATCCACCACCAGTTCTTTGGTTTTCCCAGCGTTGATCTGGAGGCAGTTCCACTGGAACCAATCCATGAAGTCCTGCATCAGTTCTCTGTACTCTCTGTCGTCCCCATCTGTGATGAGGCCGACGATTGCAGAGTCATCAGAGAACTTCTGCAGGTGACAGGTGGGTGTGTTGTATGAGAAGTCTGCAGTGTAGAGTCAGGGCCATTCTCTGTGGGGCCCCCGTGCTGCAGACGACCGTGTCAGACACACAGTCCCGGGTCCTCACATACTGTAGACGGTTGGTGAGATCCAGAATCCAGTGTGTGAGGTGATGGTTCACCCCGCTGTGCTCCAGCTTGTCCCTCAAAAGTGCAGGCTGAATGATGTTGAAAGCACTGGGGAAATCAAAAAACATGATTTTCACAGTACTCCCAGGTTTCTCCAGGTGAGAGAGAGCTCAGTGTTGGAGGAAGATGACAGCGTCGTCCACCCCGATGCCAGGCTGGTAGGCAAACTGAAGTGGATCCAGCGATGGGCTCACCAGGGGGCGGAGATGAACAAGGACCAGCCGCTCCAGGGTCTTCATTAGATGGGATGTTAGTGTCACCGGCCTGTAACTGCTGAGGTCCTTGGGGTGCGGAGTCTTGGGCACCAGTACCACACAGGATGTTTTTTCACAGCTGTGGCACTCTCCCCAGCTCCAGGCTCAGATTGAACATATATTCAACAATCCCGCACAGCTGATCTGTGCAGGACTTGAGGAGCCTGGAGCTGATGCTGTCTGTGCCTGCAGCCTTCCTCGCCTTGGTTCTCTGGAGCTGGTTTCTCACATGGGTTATTGTGAGGGACAGGTTGGAGCAGGGGGACTGCGTGATGGAGGGTGTGGGTTGGGGCGTTGGGTTGATGAGATGAGCAGTGGGGGTGGCCATGAGCTGAGTGTTGTAGAGGGGGAAAGGGGGGCTGCAGCATGGAGGACTGGGCCGGAGGAGGGGCAGATGACTGATCAAATCTATTGAAGAAAATGTTCCGGACATTCGCCCACTTTTGGTCCCCCACAGCTTGGGAGTCAGGTTCCTTGTGGCCAGAGATGGTTTTTAGGCCTCTCCAGACTCCACTGACATTTGACTTTTTTTTGCTGCAGCTGATCCTCCATCTTCCTCCTGTAGGTGTTTTTCCCTCTCTGATCTTCCTTCTCAGCTTCTTCTGAACAGCCTTCAGCGCATTCTCATTTCCTGACTTAAAGACCCTCTTTTTCTCCTTAAGGAAAGCCTTTATGTCAGGGTTAATCCATGGTTTGTTGTTGGAAAAACACCGTACAGTCCTGGTGGGTACGGTGTTTTCCACACAGAAGTTAATATAGTCTGTTATGCAGTGTGTGAGACTATCGATGTCCTCTCCATGAGAATCATAAAATTCCTCCCACACAGTTATCTCAAAACAGTCCTTCAGAGCCTCGTCAGACCATCTCTTCACTGTGCAGGACACAGCTGGCCTGTGCACGAGAGGTTTGTACACAGGCAGGAAATTAACCAGGTTGTCGTCAGATCTTCCCAGGGGAGGGAGGGGTGATGAAGTGTATGCCTCCTTGGTGTTGGCATAACACAAATCCAGTATCTTATTGTCTCTAGTGCAACATGTAATGTACTGGGTGAATGTGGGCAGAGTGGAGGATGGAGGTACGATTAAAGTCCCCAGAGATAAGAAGGAGGGCCTGTGGGTGCTCTGTCTGCAGCCTGCTTGTGACAGAGTGGCAGAGGGGGTAATATACGCAGCTATTGCGATAATGTGCGAGAATTCCCGCGGCAGGTAATATGGCCAACAGTGCAATGTTCTTGCAACAGAGTTGTTCTTCAATAGTGATGTGCCCAGAGTTACACCATCTGTCATTCACAAACACTGCCAGCCCTCCCCCTTTCCTCTTACCACTCTCTCTTGTCCTGTCCGCCCGCAGCAGCTTAAAGCCGTCCAGCACCACGTCCATGTCTGGAGTCATAGTCAGGCATAGGCATAGTCAGCCATGTTTCTGAAAACATCATGATACTGAACGCCCGGTAGTCCTGCTGGTGCTGGGTCATCGTCGCTAACTCGTCCATCTTATTGGGAAGAGATCTCTCATTCCCCATGATGATGGATGGGAAGACGGGTCTGTATCTCCTCCTTCTGGCGCGGCAATCAGCTCCGGCACGGCTCCCCCGTCTCCTCCTCTTCAGGTCGTGGGGAACGTTGGGTCTCTCGTGGGGCAGCACCGCGGTGCTAGGGAGCGCTAACAGCTGATCCCTACTGTAAACAATAGGGCCCTGGCTGTGCACGGAGTCCGCAGACACGCTTGAAAACAGTGAAAAAAGTGAAAAAAAATTACAAAAAACTGAAGAAATGAACATGAACTACTTAATTTTTGGGAATGTGAACTTAGTTCAAAGTTCAAAATTGTGAAATTAAAGTGAACTAGGTCATGTTAATTGGTGTGAACTGAACCTTAAGCCAGCTCTTTTGATGTTTGAGCAACACTTGTTATTGTAGACTTGACTGAAGGTAAACACATGTTACACAACATTTGTTTACCTGGAGTAAATTAAAGTAAGAATTAAGTAAAATAAATTCTGGAGTTTACTGAGAATCATTAAGGTTGTCTAACTAACTGACTCTCAAACTAAGCAGTAAACTAAGTAAGGAGTTTTTTTTTTTTATTGAGATAAGGAGACATTCATCAGTAGTGAAACCAGTGGATGGTAATTTTGTATTGAGCACTGACTGCTTCCCCATAGCCAGAGTCGTTGTCCAGGGTTTGGGTCGTTGGGGCCCCCGCCCACGACTGCCACCCAAAACACAAAGCACCGGCCCCTTCTGGTTCTTCCTGCGGGTGGTGGGCCTACGGGAAGGCGGGCCCACGTCGCTCCTTCGGGCTGAGCCCGGCCGGGTCCCGTGGGCAAAGACCCGGCCACCAGGCGCTCGCCTGCGAGCCCCAACCCCAGGCCTGGCTCCAGGGTGGTGCCCCGGTGACGCCAATCCGGGCGACGTGAACATCCTTGTTTTTGTACTATCCATAAGGGCTTTTTGAACCGCTCTTAGTCTGACCCGTCACCTAGAACCTGTTTGCCTTGGGAGACCCTACCAGGGGCATTAAGCCCCGGACAACATAGCCTCTAGGATCATTCGGGTACTCAAACTCCTCCACCACGATAAGGTGGCGGTTCAAGGAGGAGGGGGGGCATCCGGTACAGATGCCCGAGCCACCTCAGCTGACTCCTCTCGATGTGGAGGAGCAGCGACTCTACTCTGAGCTCCTCCCGGGTGACAGAGCTCCTCACCCTATCTCTAAGGGAGTGCCCCGCCACCCTGCGGAGGAAACTCATTTCAGCCGCTTGTATCCGGGACCTCGTTCTTTCGGTCATGACCCAAAGTTCATGACCATAGGTGACGTAGATTGACCGGTAAATCGAGAGCTTCGCCTTTCGGCTCAGCTCCTTCTTCACCACGACGGACCGATACAGCGACCGCATTACTGCTGCTGCTGCACCGATCCGCCTGTCAATCTCACGCTCCATTCTTCCCTCACTCGTGAACAAGATCCCAAGATACTTAAACTCCTCCACTTGAGGCAGGATCTCTCCCCCAACCCGGAGGGAGCAAGCCACCTTTTTCCGGTCGAGAACCATGGCCTCGGACTTGGAGGTGCTGACTCTCATCCCAGCTGCTTCACACTCGGCTGCGAACCGTCCCAGTGCACGCTGAAGGTCCTGGCTCGATGGAGCCAACAAGACAACATCATCCGCAAAAAGCAGAGACGAAATCTGCCGGCTCCCGAACCGAACCCCCTCCGGTCCCTGGCTGCGCCTAGAAATTCTGTCCATAAAAATAATGAACAGAACCGGTGACAAAGGGCAGCCCTGGCGGAGTCCAACATGCACCGGGAACAGGTCCGACTTACTGCCGGCAATGCGGACCAAGCTCCTGCTCCGGTTGTACAGGGACTGCACAGCCCTCAGCAGAGGGCCTGCAACCCCATACTCCCGGAGCACCTCCCACAGAATGACGCGAGGGACACGGTCGAATGCCTTCTCCAAGTCCACAAAACACATGTGGACTGGTTGGGCAAACTCCCATGAACCCTCAAGCACCCTGTGGAGGGTATAGAGCTGGTCCAGTGTTCCATGGCCGGGACGAAAACCGCATTGTTCCTCCTGAATCCGAGGTTCGACTATCGGCCGGATTCTCCTCTCCAGTACCCTGGAATAGACTTTCCCAGGGAGGCTGAGGAGTGTGATCCCCTGATAGTTGGAACACACCCTCCGGTCCCCCTTTTTAAACAGAGGGACCACCACCCCGGTCTGCCAGTCCAAAGGCACCGTCCCCGACTGCCATGCGATGTTGCAGAGGCGTGTCAACCAGGACAGCCCTGCAACATCCAGTGACTTGAGGTACTCAGGGCGGATCTCGTCCACCCCCGGAGCTTTGCCGCCGAGGAGCTTGCAGACTACCTCAGTGACTTCAGCCCGGGTGATGGACGAATCGACCTCCAAGTCCCCAGTCTCTGCTTCCTCTACAGAAGACATGACAGTGGGATTGAGGAGATCCTCGAAGTATTCCTTCCACCGCCCGACAATATCCCCAGTCAAGGTCAGCAGCTCCCCACCTCCACTGTATACAGTATTAATGGAGAGCTGCTTCCCCCTCCTGAGGCGCCGAACGGTTTGCCAGAATTTCTTCGAGGCCGACCGGTAGTCCTCCTCCATGGCCTCCCCGAACTCCTCCCAGACCCGAGTTTTTGCTTCTACAACCGCCCGAGCTGCTGCCCGCTTAGCCTGCTTCCTTGGCAAAAGTGGGAGAACATTTTCTGGTCAAGTACTTAGTAATCGTTATGGATTTCCCGTTGTTTAACACTGATATGGGCTAATAAAACATTAATTTGAAACAAAGTGAAAATATTAAACAATAATAGGCTAGTTAATAATAGGCATGTCCTCGTCCTCTGCCTCGTCCTCTTCCAGTCATTGCTTCCCTCTTCTTGGACTTGATCTTTGGCTCAATGTCAACCAGCAAGGTGTACAATGGGAGGCTGTTGGCAGGATAAAGTAACGAATATTGTTGCCATGGATACTGAGAAATTCCAGCTGAGTGGGATCCCTGTTTTTCAGGGTCATTTTCACCGCCTTCAAGTGTTCATGCTCACATCACCACCTGTGGTGGTGCTGTGGACCTGGGTGGCATTCTTCAGTTCAATAGTAACTGTCTCATGGCTGAAAGACCAGCCCCCACAGAACCTGCTTAGAAAAATTCAGGCCGTTTTGACAAATGTAGTTGATGACTCTGGCAAAAGAAGATGGCTTTCAAAAGGTGTCAAAAAAGGTCCTCAGTAGTGCCCCTTGCACTCCAAAAGACCTGAGTCTCTGTTATGATTCAGTTGAATCAATAATTCTTTTGAAGGACCCAAGGAGCAGATTAACAGCAAGGGAACCAAGGGAGCCGTTAAACAAATGGTTTTGTAACAATAACCAAGAACACAAAAACACTACCAAAATTCTTGAATAGTAATGAACACAAAATCAGCCCAAGAAAACAAAACATTCACTACACTGTGGCGAGCAGGTAGGAAGAAAAAAAGCCTTTGACTATGATATAAACCGAAAAAAAGACTCAGAACTACACAACTAAGACTAGGACTAGATATGCACACAGGCGGCTAAGACAATGAGAGTACAGGAAAGCTATGGCAACAAGGAAATGGCTGGAAATTCTCCGCAAGACAGCTTTGACAATCTGGCAGTGTACCGACTCTGCCACGCTGCTTAAATCATGAGGTGAATCAGGGGACATCAGCCTCAGGTGCGTCGTCAGCTTGCCGCACCGTCAGACCACACCTCCACTGCAGACAAGGAGAGACAGTTGCAAACACAAACAACCACACAGAAAGAAAACCCAAATAATAACTGCACAGACTATAACAGTCTCCTCACTAGACACTAGTCTGGTCTGGCCTTCTTTTTCAAACTGAAAACATAAACTTCTCTTGTGTTTGATTTTATTGAAATGTGTGTCTAAACTACTTTGCCTTTTAATCATATACATCGAATATAAAATTAAAAAATGTATTTTCCAGCATTTTTTAACTCCTACCTGGTATGATAAAAAGTTAACAGTTTCTTTAAACATGACCACATACAAAAAGCTAATCTTCAACAGCTCATTAGCTGAGTGATGTTTAATATCAGCATTAAACATCTTCTAGCTCCAGCTTTTTGTTTAACATACAGACATAGTCAGTCTAACAATGACAAGATTGATTCCACTCTTATGTCTGGCAAGAAAGGAAATACTTTCCCAAAATGTTGAAGTCTTCCTTTGAGTTTGTAGCCTTGCAGCATGTGAGAAGGCAGCAAGAGGGGGAGGGGTGTGGACAGAAATGCAATCAGTGACAATGACAGCTCTAATAATAGACTTTTAACTATATGTAATATACATAGCACAGTATACACATGAGAGAGAGGGAGGGAAGGAGAGGGATCCACATTGTGGTGGTCTGAAGAACTTTGGTTTTATTGTGTGCTGTAGAAAGGTGTGGGGCTGTGTTTTCTGTGCGTCTTTTTTGGCCGAGGATGACCATGGTTCTCCAAGTGGCTGGGAGCTGGCTCCTACTCACCTGGGACTCATTGCAATTGGCACAGTGTAAACTGCTGTGTGGACTGCTGAAGACTTGCTGCCAGTTTCTGCTGCTGAATGGTATTGTTGGCCAGTTACCAATGTTACAAGTGTTAGTTATTGTCAAGTGTTTGCTCTCCAGTGTCTATTCTCAGTGTCTCAGCTCCTGTTTCTTTTTCCTTTGTTTTTTGGATCAGTGACTTCACCAGCACCAATCTCCAGCTCCAGTGTCTCTGCCACCACACTGACCCAGCCTCTTGACTCCACTTGCCTCAAGCCTACAACCCTGAACCACCACCACCACCACCTTGTTCCACCTGTGCCTCCACCACCTCTCACCACCTGAGCGCTGTGCGCTCCATTTATGAAGTGCTCTCGACCTCAGAACCTTGTGCCTCACCTGTTGTTCCCAAGACTTCCCAGCTACAAATTTCCTCATTGCACATTCAATAAATTTTCCCTTACTCCCTGTCTGCATGTCTGCTATTGAGTCCAATTCCTACCCGAAACATAATGCAATATAGTCTTATCTTATCTTATCTTATGATATATTTTTGTAGGGAATAAATGTATATACAGTTCATGCAGTTGTATTATGTCTCAGAGTATTTTTTGTTTGCTTCCTGGGATCCCGTAGAGGAGTTTTTTTGTTGAGATAAAGTCTCATTCATTCGTTATAATGAGCACTGACTGCCTCCTTGGCTGAGGTCTGAGGGCACTGTCATGTTAAGTATTCAGGAGTCTGTTCACAATGACATAAGCTAATAAAATTAACATTAAATTAGTAAGAAAGTAAAAACAGTTAACAATCAGCAAATTAGGCATAAATAAATATTTTCTTTTATTTTACAGCGTCTGCTTAGAAAAATTCTGGTCCTGAGACAAATCTAGTTGAGGAACCCTGGCCTACAGGCTAAAATGTTGATAACCAAATATCGTGAATTGCTTATCAACACTCTTCTTGACAGCCAAAATGGTCCTGTTTGTCTTCATGTCCTGTATTTACTGTGCATGCTTCTTCTTAAAAATGTATGTTTAAGTCTGTAGCATACAAGAATGCTGACAAATGTGCACTGACTGTGTTAAAATAGAAATCAAATTAAAGAGTATAAATTAACAGTCTGAACTGTCCGTCATGACCAGCAGTTCAGGCATGGAACAGTTAAGCAATTTTTGATAAAGGCAGGTCAAAATGTTCACGTAACCAAGGCATGTCTCTTTAAGTCTCACTCAGTCTCTGCTTTTATGACATCGGATACACACAGTCACCCTGCAGATTCTCTTCACTTCGCACACATCCGTCTTGTGGGGATGGTTTTCTCAGGTCAGTTCTGGTTCCACTGGGGCCACTAAACTCAACTGAAATGACACAGTTAGAACTAGGCCAAACTGAACACAAACTGATAATAATTTTTCTCATTACAGTTTGATGGTATAATAGAAGGTCAAGTTAAAATCAGGGTTTCTTCCTAGGTAATACTGACCTGTGAGAGCTGTGAGGGAAAAACATGAAAAATTTGAAAGAAATAGATATAAAATAATAATCCATGCAAAAGTGTAACTTTCTTCATTTATCAGTAATGGAATAGGAAGTCAAGAGTAATGCATTGAATCGACTCTGCTGACTCGACATTCAAATTCACCGAAGATTTCAATCAATAAAGGAAAAGTCTAAATCTAAGTCTAAGTCATTTTCATTTTAAGGCAGCAGCAGACTTCAAATCTTACATTCCCATAAAAATTACTGATCTCATTATTATACTTTCTATCTCCATTATTTGAAATGAGCTAACATTAACTTTCTGTACCTCTGTCTCATGAGATCTATAATGATTGTACAAAATGTCTCTCCATTAATTACCACGCCTCTTATCCAACTGTAGAAGCTGTGTGTTATCTTTGGTGGCTCCTACATATTGTCCCTGCCCGGCTGCATAAGCTTACTGTTGATTAAGAATTTCTGCTTAACTGAAGTGGGACACCAACCAAACCACGATAACACCAACTTGCATGTTGAGGGAGACTTATGGTCCTAACTTTTTGCTTAAGTGTTTGGCTTTGTTGCACTAAACAATACAGCCTTTATAGTTGTGTTATGAATCTCCCAGCAACCCAAGTCTGGGCCGTCATGACCATTAAGTGCCGAAGACGTATTTTGTGTTTGGAGGAACAAACACTGCTACCACTTGCAAACCGTGTTGCTTGACTAATCGATCTATTTATAAACTTCTCAATATGTGTGATCTTCCTTCTGTTCTTTCTTCTTCCTGTGGTTTGCTCCCCTTCCTTGTCACATCTTTTGTCTGAATTTAAAAGTACAAGTCAAATGAAATGCCTATCAACTTTACGATTTATTTCACTTTTTGTAAAAACACTTGAATGACTACAATTTCAAAACAATGTAATTTTTTCTGTTACCTAAATATTGTGTTGTATTATTTCTAGAAGTCTACCTACAAGTGAACTGGAATGAAAATTATCTGTGAAATGATTGTTGTCATGAAATGTAGACATCTACTAGTTGAGGTGGGTCCGCCTGCCTTACCACTGATACAACACATTTCTCTGGTTCAATCAAGAGTGTTTCCCTCGGTAAACATTGAATAGTCGTCATTGTTTTGCATGGTCAAATTAAGTGTATTTTGAGAAATTTGCACAATATGTCCAATAATCCATACGGGAATTCCTGGTATTGTCAACCTATGCTTGACAGAGAGAAAGAGAGAGACACTGATCAACTTTACACTAGATGGGAAAAAAACACTGTTAATCTGTGTGACTGAGAGAGAGAGAGAGAGAGAGAGAAAGAGAGAGAAAGGGAGAGTGAAGAACTTTTTTGAATAGCCTGAAGACTGAATCCAGCTTCTGCTCTCATTGGTCCACCACTTAGCCAATGAAAGGCTTCTACTCTGTGGCTCCATTCACGAAAAGGCAACATGGAGGGAGAATGAAGGAGGAGGAGTCAAAGGAGCATGTGTGTCTGAGTGGTGTTTTCTGTGTGTCAGCAGAAATCGCTCTTCACATTTCATACCGCTGTGGAGTGACCAAAAGAGCCTTGGTCTCTGTAGAGTTTTTACCTGAAAGTTGATTGGCCTTTAATAAGAAGAGAAATTTATTGTATCCAGCTCAAAGGTGCCCTTTTCTTCATATGTCTACCAAAATCCACATGGTACATATGGTACAATATAGATTTTTAAGAAAATAAATAAAAAAAAAGATTTTTAAACTATGCAAATATAAATTTGCTGCCAGTCCCAATAAAACACCAATGGGTTCATTCAAGAAATTAAATGAAGAACAGAAAGATGCACATATCCACTGAGAATACAACTTCAGTAAATATTAATATCTTTGTGTAGTGGCATTGGGGTCATTATCAAGAAGCCATGGGTGTCTTTTTCCTCATTTGTAAAGGACAAGATGAGTTAATAATGAGTAATAACCCTGTGTCTCCAACACAATTCCTTTTCACTGATTGTGTGTTTATTATCACCTTTTGATGTTTTGTCTGTTTATACTCGTCTACGCTGGATTAGACACTTTTCAATGTTTTGTTTTGTTTTTTTCTTTTTTCTGTCCCTCTCAGCATTTCCATTCTGATGCAGGGCATCTCCCCTAGGCATCCTGTGTGTGTGTGTGTGTGTGTGTGTGTGTGTGTGTGTGTGTGTATGTGTTTTGTTTGTCAGTTTCTACCACTTTAGGATGCTTTGGTCTCAATAGTGTGTTGCTGGTGAGGTGCCAGAATGTGACTCATTGTCTCAGTCTCACTGAGGGAGAAAGCAGTGCCTGTTCAGAGGTAGTTTCCTGCTGATGTACAGCTGAGGATGTGGGAGATCTAGGTTAACCAAAAAAAAAGGTGACAGTATAGCCTATCTGTCTCAGGACCTCTCAATTTTTCTGCCACATACCAACAGACAAACAGGACAGAAGATCATGTTTAGTTCCAAGAAACAATGCTTTAGCATTGAATATGAGCTTTGTCTGCCACATGGATGGATAATGGTGGATGAGCTGATATTGCCATCCTTACGATCTGGCAGCAAGACAAGGATCCACCTTGAGTAGGGATTCAGTTGCAAAATACACAGCAGTGTTGGTGTAAAGGAAAATTGTGTTTCATGCTGTCTGCCATTCAGCTACTTGCAGCAGGTGAACAGTTTTTCCTGTACTATTCATGCCCTCAGGAAAAGTTCAAGGCTCTGTGGCAATTTTAGTATAGTGGCCACATTCAGTATTGCAGGATCACACCAGGCACACTGGCCCAAAAATACTTTTACCCATACACAATCATTACAAAAGGAAAAAAAAAAAATTCTGAAATGACTCTTTGTATTACTAGAATTTGATATTTTACTTGATGACCACCAGAAGCATTCCAGTGAAACTCCTTACATGGCCAGACTCTTGTAACATCGAGCCAGAGTCTTCAAGTCACACAAAGTCAACAGTTACCACAGACCATTCAACCACCGTTCAAGATTTTCTCGTCTTTGGGCTATACCCCAAAGACAGTAAGCCCCCTGAGATGAAAAATGCAGCTCTGCAGAAAATTATTCATGAAACTAGAAAAGACAGCATCAGCAGTAGTGTTGTTTTTGGCAGCCTGTTTTAATTTTAGTCTTACTCTAGTCTTTGTGTCAAGCTGTCATTTTAGTTTTTATTAGTTTTAGTCACGTTCATACTCTTTTTAGTCTAGTCAAGTTTCAATTGACTAAAAGTCTGAGCATTTTAGTCTTATTTTAGTCAGAATTATCCGTGACTATTTTCGTCTAGTTTTAGTCAATGAAAACTGATGCCATTTTAGTCAAGTTTTAGTCGATGAAAACTGATGACTTTTAAGTCGAGTTTTAGTCAATGAAAATTGTATTTTAGTCTCTTTTTAGTTTTGCAATTCTATTTAACCCAGTCAATATAGTATAAGTACCTAGTAGTATAGACAAAACCAAAATTTTCTTTTAGCCTAACCCATTACATAATTCAAACAAGGTTGTCTTATTTTTATATTATTGTTACCTTATAGACTCAAGAATACATCCATTCCACACATGCTCTGATTTCATTATGGAATGCCATGAGATGTCTCTTAAGATGCGTAGTGTTTTTTCCTGTGATTTTGTGGCCGCATTTCTCCCCATCTTTTTCCACAACACATTCCGTTTTCTTATCCACTTCTATGTAATGAAAGTGTGCCAAAATGTCGTTTCTTCTTTTTCTCCCGAAGATGAACCCCAGCTGGCTGGCCATCGGTCCCGTTCTCTGTGTCAGTTGTCTGTCGTTAACGCTAACCTACTGCAGCTGCAGCTTCTAAATAATGCTGCGAGTGGGGATTGAGGAAGTGACATTGCCTGCAACTACACAGTGAAACTTGATGTAGCCCCTGAAGTGAGACACAGGAAACAGAAATACGGCAAAATAATAATAACAATGCGACTAAACGAGACAAAATAACGTTAGAACATTTCGTCTCGTCTTGTTTTAGTAAAAGAGACATTTTAGCAGAGTTTTAATTTTGTAAACCACATTTAGTCCTTTTTTTATTCGTCAACAATATTGCATTATATATTTAATTATACTTATCTGTCATGATCTGTCATGTCGCTGTTTTCTTTTGTTTCCTGTTTTATTTTGATAGTCTTGTTTTCCCCTGTGTTGTCGCTATGTTTACTTCCTCCCTTTGTTCTCCTTCCTGCTGTTGATTGTCTGCCGTAGTATGCAGTATAAGGGAGGGGGGATGGGGGATGAGTGGAAAACGGCGTTTAACACCCCTAGTGGACACTATGAATATCTCGTAATGCCGTTTGGCCTAACCAATGCCCCAGCCGTGTTCCAGGCCCTACTGAATGATGTACACTGTGATATGTTAAACCGCTATGTCTTTGTGTACTTAGATGACATCCTCATTTTCTCCCCGGATGAAGCCACACATGTACAGCATGTTCTGCAGGTTCTCCAGAGACTCCTAGACCACCAGTTGTTTGTTAAAGCTGAAAAATGTGAGTTTCATGCCTCTACAGTCTCCTTCCTGGGCTTCATCGTCTCCGAGGGGGAGGTGAGGATGGACCCAGGGAAGGTTAGTGTCGTTACCACGTGGCCTACCCCTTCCAACAGGAAAGAGGTCCAACATTTTCTCGGGTTTGCTAACTTTTACAGGAAGTTCATCAGAAATTTCAGCACCATTGCCACCCCTTGCATGCTCTAACCTCCTCCAAAGCTCAGTTCTTTTGGAGCCCACAGGCAGAGAAAGCCTTCATTGGGGTGGTTACCTGGGAGATCGAACGCAGAGTGATGGAGGCTAATTGAGGCTGTTCCGCCCCTGAAGGGGTTCCCCCTAATCGTCTGCTTGTTTCCCCAGAGCTGCTTTCTCAGGTTATTCATTGGGCCCACTCGTCGTTCCTGTCCTGCCATCCCGGCGTCAGCCGGATCATCTTCATGATTCAGCAGAGGTTTTGGTGGCCAGCTACGAGGAGGGAGGTAACTGAATATGTGGCTGCATGTCCTGTTTGCGCCAGGAACAAGTCCTCCCGAAGACTTCTCTCAGGGCTCCTGCATCCACTGCCCGTGCCTCACCACCCCTGATTTTACATCTCTTTGGATTTTGTCACAGGATTACCACTTTCTGAAGGTAATACCACCATACTCACTGTAGTGGATCGTTTTTCCAAAATGGTCCATTTCATTCCGCTGCCCAAACCACCTCTGCCAAAGAGACGGCAGAGGTGGTTTTGCACCATGTTTTCTGGCTACATGGTTTCCCTAGGGATGTCCTGTCAGACCAGGGGCCGCAGTTCTTGGCACAGTTTTGGAAGGCATTCTGCAATCTCCTTGGTGTCTCTGTCAGCCTCTCCTCCAGCCATCACCCACAGACCAATGGACAGACGGAGAGACTCAACCAGGAGCTTTAGACCAGACTATGGTGTCTCACCTCTCAAAACCCCACCACATGGAGTAAGAATCTTATTTGGATTGAATATGCGCATAACAACTTACCTTGTTCCTCCTCTGGCACGTCTCCCTTCCAGTGTGCTTACGGCTATCAGCCTCCTCTGTTCCCCGCCTTGGAACGTGAAGTCAGCGTCCCCTCTGCACTCGCCTTAGTCCGCAGATGTCGACGGGTGTGGACCCAAGCCCGACAAGCCCTCTTAAGGAGTTCCGGGGCTTACAAGAGGGCTGCTGATCGGCACAGGATTCCTGCCCCATCCTATCAGGCAGGCCAGAGGGTGTGGTTATCCACCTGGGATTTTCCACTCCGAGTGGAATCCCGTAAGTTGGCTCCTCACTTCATTGGTCCTTTCCCTGTGTCCAAAGTTATTAATCCTGTGGCTGTAAAGTTAAAACTGCTTAGGTCCATGAGAGTGCACTCCACGTTCCATGTCAGCCGCGTCAAGCCCGCCAGAGAAAGTCTCTTGGTCCCTCCTTCCGGACCCCCTCCACCCCCCCGGGTCATTGATGGGGGCCCGGCTTACATGGTCAAACGACTGCTGGCTGTGCATCACTGGGGCCGTGGCCGCCAATATCTGGTCGACTGGGAGGGCTACGGCCCCGAAGAACGGTGTTGGGTGTCCTCTAGTAACATTCTGGACCTGTGTTGTCTCTGTGTTTACTTCCTCCCTTTGTTCTCCTTCCCGCCGTTGTGATTGTCTGCCCTGCCCTAATGTGCTTCACCTGTGCTACCTCCTTCCTAGTTTATTTAGTCTGTGTCTTCCCTTCCTCCTGTGCCAGATCTTCTTTGCCAGATCTTCTTTACCTTTGTGTGAGAGTTCCAGCGTCCTTAGTATCAGTATTTCCAGTGTGTGTTTCGACCCTCTCTTTGTTCTTTGACCACTCATCTGCCTGCCGTTTTGGATACCTCTGCCTGTTTGGTTTGCCTGCCCGTGTACCGACCTTTGCCTGGATTAAACCTTTTGAACTGTATCAGTCTGTCAACTGCTTTTGTGAGTCCATACTTCTGTCATCACATGACCAGCATTTACGTTGCGTCTCGTCTTGTTTTCATCACGTGATAAAGGTTCATTGACGACGATATTTAGTCATAATTTTCATTGACAAAAGCAACACTAATCAGCAGTCTGTGAAAACAGTGTGGGATGGGGGTCAAAGGTCATCAGTCAGACCTTACCCATTCTGTGGCACACAGGAATTTGTTCATCCAGGGTAATTACTAAACAGTAATATGGGTAATTTTGGAGCGAACTAACCACCAACCTTTTGTTATTTCGGAGGACTTGTCAGGGGCACAGAGAAACTACCCTACATGTATTCAAAAACAGCTCAGCATGCATAAATCTGGGTTCTGTATGGAGGCCAGACAGAATGGATGAAGACATCCAAAGCTGTGTAGCTTCAGTCAATGCACATGGATAGAGGTAAAGAGGCAGCTGGTAGAGCCCTACAGTGTCTAAACACTCCTGGAATCTGCTTGTTTTGAACCTTTAGAGACATTATTGCTTGGGTTGAGCTGCATCCCACCCTTTTCCAAGCTGTGCTGTCCAAGCCTGGGTGACCTCCAAACGACCAGAATGTCCAAAGCAGCTGTAGGGAGGTGGAGGTGGGGGGATAGGGGGATGTCATTGTTCTTCAAAGTAGGTCAAAGTCTGCAGCTATCCCAATCAGTTTGGACTGATTGGAGAACAGTGGGGATGGACACGAGGAGACACAGGCTGCAAGGCTGATCACACTTGTTGATATAAACTGAAGGAACAGGAACTAATGATAGTAGTCTCTCTATTGCATCACCCTCTTTCTCATCCTCATCTCCCAAAACTTGTCCAGTGCCCTTATCCTCCTCATCATTGTCCTTTGTCCTCCTGCTCCTCCCCTTTCTCCTTACCCTAACAATCCCTCCTCCTTTTGTATAGAGTTGTGTAGAGTAGTCATGTGGAACATATGGAGCATCATATTACATAATCCAACAGCAGCTGCACTAAGGCTAAATCCAAGATAATGCAAATCAGAGACCACACTTCTTTGGCACATCAGATCTGGAGCATTTAGATGTGACATGGCAAACTTCATGTATTCATTGTCTCATGTAGAACAATGACTAGGTGGTGCTGGCCTTTTTTCTGTCATCAAATGAAAAGTGAAACTAACACTGTATTCATAGACTAGTGTTGCTCAGCCTGACTGGCTGATGCATCATTAGCATAATATAGTTTGGTGTTTGATTGGGTGCAGAAGAAAGCAATGGATTCCAAAAACTGCCAAAATTTCATTGCAGTCATATATAGACATAAACATATACAAAACAAAAACAAGACATCTCACATTTCATGTTTACAAAAATTCCAGGTCAAACATGATGTTCAAAATATCAGCACTGAATTTTTGGGGATTTGGGAGCACTATATCAAAACTGTGGTGGAATAGGATCAAATACAGTAAGTTGTTGTCATTATGGTTTGGTCAGCTTTGAAAATGTATGGATTTCATAAGAAAAATAATAATATCACAATACCCTATTACAAGTAAAGGCCACTTCTATGGGCCTTTACTTGTAACTTGTTATTTGCTTTCTTGCTGAGAGTTAGATGAGAAGATCTTGTGTCTATATGGTAAATTTGACGCTACAGCCAACTGCCATGTACCTTATCTAGTTAGTTTCCCTCATAAATGTAATGGAGTAGAAGTATAAATAACAAATAATAATAAAATGGAAGAAGTACTCAAGTGCAGAACAAGTCTCAGTTAAACAAGACAGCACTTGAGTACATGCACTTCATTACATTCCTCTGGATTTGGTGATAATAGATAAATCAAATATTGTTAAGATCTTAACAATATGTTAAGATCTTAACAATATTTGACAATCTTACTATGGTAATCATGTATTTTCTTGTTTATGAACATGCCAGGAATCATAAATTGGAGTCAGAGTTCAGTTAAACAATGTTATGAATGTTTAATAATGTCAATTTTGTTCAGTAGTTCAACAAAAGATACAGGCCAAATGTTCAGTTTCATTTAAAAAATGGATTGACATTCTTGTTTTCTTGTCAGCCTATTATGATTTCATTGTGTTATGGTAAAATCATTTTTAGTCCACTACAGTGGACATGCTGTAAAATGTAAAATAAAAATATTTTTACAAAATTCTAAATTGTGAATTGTGTTTTAGCTCCAAAAAAGGCAGGAAATCAATCAATAAATAAAATAAAATAAAATAAAATAAAATAATTGAAAGACATTTTTTTCCCCTTGGTTCTCAGGAGGCTATAGTGCCAAATCAGAACAGAGGTTGTGGTACAGACCATACTCTTTAACTACAGACACCCAACAATTCCCTCATGAGCAAGCACTTGGTGTCAGTGGCGAGGAAAAACTTCCATATATGTCCTCAGATATATTATGCATTCAGTGTATAGTAGTTCCTGCTTGTCCTTGAAACATTTGGCATCTCTTATTGTCTGATCCTTAGAAAATATTGGTCAATTCAATTCATTGACAGCATAATACAGCATTCTGGATGTTTAAGATAATAACAAAGCAAGCGTTAAATATATGACACTTACTAGTATTGTCTGTTGTTGTGACAGAAGTGTGAAATAAGTTTAGGTAGTCCTTGTTTATACATGCTTTTGTGTATCTGTATGTGCTACACTGAATGGCAAATAGATATATATGGATTAGCAAGTAAAAATATACTTTTGACTATGTCATAACAGCATACAATTAATATACTTTTAATCTGTATAACTTCATTTTAAATGCACTATTATGCTGATAGTGATGTAAGACACTTACTAAAAATGCATCTGTTGTCTGTCATTCACCTGTTGTGTACTTGCATCACCTAATACAAAAAAAAGGGCACCAGGAAATTGTTGTGAAAAATGCACTTTAAGAATTTAACCTAAAATTTACTAAAAATAGATACATACACATAGAGCTGCAGTATATTTAACAAAAGTATGCTTTCAATCTATTTAAAGTAAGCACACATTTATATAAATGTACTGGAAACACTTTGCAATATTTAGATATACTTTAAGTATGCTTAAGTATATTTTTTTTTACTTGGACGTAGCTAAACAGCTGAACTCAGACCATCTGTGTTTGTTGGAGAAATCATAACAGGGCTTAATACCTAATACTTAAAACCATGTCTCATATTTACTGTGGGGTCCAGTAAATGGTAAGTGAATAGGCAGCAAGGTGAGGGCCACTATCCCTCAGCCCAAACGTAGTTATGAGCAAGACTAGCCCAACTCAAATTAGCTTTATCAACTCTTTGTCTCTCACTTAGCTAAAACCATAATCGTAGACTGTTTGGTTCATTAGCCATGTATTACCGGCTTCTGGGCCACTGGGTTAATCCTGTGAGCCTGTTTTCCTGGTTTCTGCAACCATATGGGCCAGACAATATACTATATTAACTGCAGCATACCAGCATAATAGTACAGCCGACCAAACTGGATATACTTTTTTTGCTTCGGTATTATGTATGTATAATGTTCTTATGTCTGCTGATGAAGTTGTAATCTGAGAATGTTTTTTCTTTTTTTTTTCTTTTTTTTGTTTCCATCTGTAAAGAACAAGGAAGGAAAGAGCAGCTCAGTATCACCAAACAATCTTGTTGGTGATAGAAGATATTAGGCTTGTTGTGGTCTCGAGTTCTGTGCATGTTTTGTCTCCTGCCAGTATCCCCCCCTCCTCTCTGTTCTCCCCTTCTCCTCTCACTCTCCTCCTCTGCAGCGCTGGAGTGTGGAAAGAGGGGGGCCAATCTCCGTGCCCTATTCAGGAGACACACCTGAGCGGCATCAGGTGTGCAGCCGCGGGCTACTTCAGCCAGCTCATCCACCTGCTCAGTGCCGGAAGATTTCCTAGCCCTGCGCACACGTGCCTCGCCACGCTGTTCCGCTTAGCCTCCTTCCTCGCTTCCAGCTCCAGTGATTTTTCGAGTACTTTTGTCATTTTTCTGTTTCAAGCCATTTTTCCCTGTCTAGGTGATTTTTGGTCTCTTATATTTCTCGAGTATTCCCAGCAGTGGTGATTTTGTGTTTCCCTTAGTTTTTTGTGGAAGATAGTATTTGAGATCCTCAGTTGTCGTTTTTGAGCCTGCCTTGCCTTTTTCCCACTCAGTAGAGATTTTCATTGGCTTTTGTTTTGAACCTTGAGTGTCCCAATAAACTGTTGTCATCCTGTCTCTGCATCCGGGGTCCTGGCTGTGCTTTTGACTCACGTACCGTAACAGAATCTTCCGGCCAAGAAAACATGGACCCAGCAGAGACAGAGAGTCTCAAGCGCGCTCTCTCCACCCAAGGAGCGCTTGTTGGGCAACACGAGTCAACCCTGCTGAGAATGATGGATCACCTGCAACAATTATCTGCCAGTGTGGCCGACCTGGGCAGCCAACTCGCCGCTGTAAGGGATCGGCTCCCTTCCCCTTCTTCTGTGGGCCCTGCACCTCCCCCGCCGCCAGCCGATCCACCCGCTGCGCTGGCGTCATCCGCCAGAGAGCCATTCATCCCTATTCCTCCGGTACTCAGGGGACTTAGGCACATGCTCACAATTCCTATTACAGTGCTCACTAGTATTCAGCCAGCAGCCCGGCACTTATTCTACAACACAATCCAAGATAGCCTTTATCATGAGTTTACTGACGGGTCAGGCCTGCCTGGGCACTAGCCATTACGGAGGGGGAATCGGGCTTAACTCAGGATTACAAACTTTTTACCGATGAGATGAAGCGCATCTTCGCACCTGCCCCCATCACCCTCTGTGACTCCACTATTGACACTGTGGAGTCTTTCCGCTTCCTGGGAACTATCATCTCCCAGGACCTCAAGTGGGAGCCGAACATCAGCTCCCTCATCAGGAAAGCACAGCAGAGCATGTACTTCCTACGGCAGCTGAAGAAATTCAGCCTGCCAAAGACAATGATGGTGCACTTCTACACAGCCATTATTGAGTCCATCCTCACCTCCTCCATCACTGTCTGGTACGCTGCTGCCACCGCCAAGGACAAGGGCAGACTGCAGCGTGTCATTCGGTCTGCAGAGAAGGTGATTGGCTGCAATCTCCCATCTCTTCGGGACCTGTACGCCTCCAGGACCCTGAGGCGTGCAGAAAAGATTGTGGCTGATCCCTCTCACCCCGGACACAAACTCTTTGAGTCACTCCCCTCTGGCAGGAGGCTGCGGTCCATCAGGACCAAAACCTCACGCCACAAGAACAGTTTTTTCCCGTCCGCTGTCAGCCTTACCAACAAGGCCTGGAACCCCCCCTGACACTCTTTACATTCCACCTCGGACTCATTCTGTCACATTGATATAAATATAACTCTATGTGTTACATTAACACTCAACTTGGACTTCTTTCTGGAAAACAGACTGTGTTTCCGGAAAATAGCAAACAACAAAAAACAGACTTGTGTATATATATTTAAACTGTTATATTTTGTGCTCTTATTTTAGTAGATGTGTCATGCACCAATTTCACCAGAAAAAATTCCTCGTATGTGTAAAAGCGTACTTCTGATTCTGATTCTGATTCTGATTCTGATGCTACACAAATCTCAGCAGTCCCTCCTGGTGGAGGTGCTGGTAGACTCAGGGGCTGATGATAACTTCATTGACTCAGCCTTCGTTGAAGCTAACAGACTCTTGGTGAGCCCCTTGGCCTCCCCTAAGGAGGTCTTAGCTGTAGATGGCAGGCTTTTGGACACTGTCACTCACAGAACTGCACCATTAAAACTCACACTCTCCAGTAATCACCATGAGCACATCGAATTCTTTGTTATTTCGTCTCCACTCACCTCGGTCATCCTGGGCATTCCTTGGTTGAAATTACACAACCCTCATATAGATTGGTCCACAGCAACCATCCAAAGCTGGAGCACGTACTGCCACGCGCACTGTCTGCAGTCTGCAGTACCCGCGAGGATCACCAACCCGGCTCACACCCCTGAGGTAATAGACTTGAGTAATGTTTCCGGTGAATACCATGATCTGAAAGAGGTGTTAAGCAAAGATTCAGCTAACACACTTCCTCCACACAGACCATACGACTGCGGCATAGACTTACTTCCTGGCGCCCCCCTCCCCACGAGGAGATTATACAACTTGACTAAACCCGAAAGAGATGCAGTGGAAATTTACATTAATGACTCCCTGGCCGCTGGCTTAATTAGACCCTCCTCTTCTCTGGGCGCGGGCTTCTTCTTTGTTGAAAAGAAAGATCAGACTTTACGCCCTTGTATTGATTACACGGGTTTGAATGCTATTACCATAAAAAACAAATACCCGCTACCACTGATTGACTCCGCTTTCAGCCCCCTCCACGAAGCCACCATATTCTCCAAGCTTGACCTGCGTAATGCCTACCACCTGGTTCGGATACGAGAGGGGGATGAGTGGAAAACTGCGTTTAACACGCATCTGGGCCATTTCGAGTATTTAGTAATGCCTTTCGGTTTGACCAACGCCACCGCAGTCTTCCAGTGCCTGGTTGATGATGTATTGAGAGACCTCTTGAACAAGAATGTTTTTGTCTACTTGGATGATATTCTTATCTTTTCTCGTTCTCAGGAAGAGCATGTGGGCCATGTGAGGGAGGTTTTGAGGAGGTTACTGGAGAACAAGCTGTTTGCTAAAGCGGAAAAATGCGAGTTTCACGTCACCACGGTAAATTTTTTGGGGTTTGTAATTGAGAAGGGACAGCTCAGAGCCGACCCCTCCAAGATAGAGGCAGTCAGAGGGTGGCCAGTTCCGGATAACTGCAAGCAGCTACAATGCTTTCTGGGCTTCGCCAACTTTTATAGGCGCTTTATTCGCGACTATAGTCGCATTGCAGCCCCCCTCACAAAACTTACCTCCAGCAAACTTCCCTTCACATGGCCCCCTGATGCTCAGGTAGCTTTTGATCACTTAAAAGACCTGTTCACGAATGCTCCTGTTCTCACCCATCCAGATCCCGAGCAGCAGTTTGTGGTGGACGTGGATGCGTCAGATTCAGGAGTCGGAGCCGTTCTCTCCCAGCGCCTCCCTGCGGATCAGAAGCTGCATCCCTGTGCTTTCTTCTCTCACCGCCTCTCACCAGCGGAGCGAAACTACGATGTTGGAAACCGGCAACTACTGCCGGTGGTCCTGGCCCTGCAGGAATGGCATCACTGGCTGGAGGGGGTGGCTCACCCGTTCATTGTTTGGACAGACCACAAAAACCTTTCATACCTCCGCTCCGCCAAGAGGCTAAACTCCCGACAGGCGCGGTGGGCTCTGTTCCTGGGCCGGTTCAACTTCACCCTTACCTACCGTCTGGTGGCCGTCCATGGCTGCGGACGTTCGAGCCTTTGTCACCTCCTGCTCCGTATGTGCCCGCAGCAAGGCCTCCCACCAGGCCCCCGCGGGTCTCCTGCGCCCCTTGCCCATCCCTCCACGCCCCTGGTCTCACATAGCCGTGGATTTTGTCACGGGCCTGCTGCCTTCGGAGGGTAATGACCAGTGGCGTCATTAGGCCTATTTTAGGGGGACTTCAGCCCCCCTAAAATGTTCTTAAGCCCCCCTAAATAATTTGATATTTTTTATTGATTTTCTTTTTTTGATTTTTTTTTTTTTTTTTTTTACAAAAAAAATCTCTGACAAATTTTATATAATAGGGCAAGAATAGGAGTTAAAATAAATATTCACATTACCTGTCATTAATTTATAATCATAAATCTGTCCATTTCCCTTTATTTCATGGTGTAAGGTAGAGAGCCCCTTCACTGCGCCATTACACAGTCCATTCCACTTGGCCATGTAGAGTACGCCCACATCACTGAGAATCCAGTCCATGTTTTCCCTGCAGCGCGTTGCAGCGTGTGTACCTACCTTTGCAGCACACAGAGCCAACTATTGACTAGAGCAGCAGTAGGAGAAGAATGGATATACGAAGGTTTTTCAAAAAAGTAAGTATTCATCACTGCTGGTAGCAATTAGTTAGCTCCAGCCCACAGTTAACAGCAGATTGAACCATGAACCAAGCATTTCCCATTTTACAAAAAAAGAAAAAATATAAATAAATTAAATGAAAAAAAAAAAGACGTATAGGCGATCTCGGCTCACGTCTTTTACCTCTGTTGTTTTGCGGCCAAGAGGTAGATTCCAGCCATAAAGGAACACTGCATATGCTAATTAGCTAGCCAGTAGCTAATATTATGGTCCTGGTTGTAGTGTCCAGTGTGCCCTGCGCTCTCTTCAGCCTTTGGGGGCACAGCATCAGTTGTGTTTCTCTCACATTATGGATGCACACTGCGGGTTACTGAGTTGAGCTGATTCCACTATGATTAATTTATCATTATCGTGAGTGGATGATCATAATAATGATAATAATAGTAATAATAAGCAGGCTAATACTAGCCTACTGATGATAGTAATAATAATAGGCTAATTAATAATATAATAATGATTATTATATAATTGATCTGTAGTCAGCAGCACAGAGGAGCACAGAGAGTAAGAGGGGAGAGACCTCTACTGGAAAGGTGAGTCTAAAGGATTTCACAGAATGGAGTCTTTTGTGAGTCATAGCTAGCTAGCTAGCTAGCTAGCTAGCTAGATAGATAGATAGATAGATAGATAGATAGATATTATTAAAAACAGACGGCACACTTTGATGCTGCCACCCAGCAAGTAGCCAGCTACTGTTGTGTAATGTGTTGTGTAATATATGTACATAGGTATTTTTTGTTGACAGACTTCCTGAGTTTATTGTTTATTTTTGTTGTTGCAGTAGAGTATGTCTGTTAAATCTGTTGTGTTTTTCTTGTTGATGGTGTTAATGTGATCAAAAAAAAAAAAATTCGGCATGTGTTTTCATTAAAATTTAATGGTGGCCTAAAACAATTGAGTATCTCTACTAAATCTGTCCAAAAGTGGGAAAGTTATATCCCGGTTCTTGTTCGTTATTTGTTTTTTGGATTTCCTAATGTCTACTACATTCGTTCATATCCTGTGCATCTCCAGGGGGCTAAGCCCCCCCTGTCCTCAGAACCTAGTGACGCCCCTGGTAATGACACTATCCTTACTATCGTTGACCACTTCTCCAAGGCGGTCCATTTTGTTCCCCTCCCCAAACTGCCCACAGCCTTGGAGACCGCTAATTTACTGGTGCTACAGGTCTTTAGGCTCCACGGGATCCCCATAGACATTGTATCGGACAGGGGCCCGCAGTTCACCTCACAGGTCTGGAAAGCCTTTTGCCGGGCCTTGGGGATTACCGCCAGCCTCACCTCCAATCAAGATCTGGAGACCTCTCTACGCTGTGTCGCCTCTCGTCTCCCTGCCTCCTGGTCCGCCCATCTCCCCTGGGTGGAATACGCCCACAACACGCTCATCAGCTCCGCAACAGGTATGTCGCCATTCATGGTGATGTGCTACACAGTGCTACATTACATGATGCTGAGGTTAAACAGTCTGACGGCTGTTGGCATGAAGGACCTGTAGTAATGTTCTTTCTTACAGGATGAATGCAGCAGTCTGTTGCTGAAGGAGCTGCTTACTACTGTCTCATGCAGGGGGTGGGGTGGGTTGTCCATGATTGATGTCAACCTGGCTAACATCCTCCTCTCACCCACCTTCTCGATGGTGTCCAGAGGGTAGTCCAGGACAGAGCAAGCTCTTCTGACCAGCTTGTTAAGTCTTTTCCTATCCCTCTCAGAGCTTCCACAACCCCAGCAGACCACTGCATACAAAAATGCAGATGCCACCACAGAGTCATAAAATGTTTTTAACAGTGTCCTACATACTCCAAAGGACCTCAGTCATCTAGCAGGTGCAGATGACTTTTGCCCCACCTGTACAGGGTATCTGAGTTATTTGTCCTGTCCAGTTTGTTGTTGAGGTAAACATTTACGTATTTGTAATCCCCCACATTCTCAATGTCCAAGCCCTGGATGTTCACCAGTGTAGTCTGTGGTACCTTCCTTTGGAAATCAATTACCATCTCCTTTGTCTTTCTGGTGTTTATGTGTAGGTGGTTCAGCCCACACCAGTCAACAAAGTTGGTTACAACCTCCTTGTATTTCAGTTCGTTCCCCTGTGATACACGTCCAACGATGGCTGTATCATTGGAGAACTTCTGGATGTGGCAGCTGTTGGTGTTGTGTCTGAAGTCCAGTGTGTAGGGGGTGAAGAGGAAAGGAGAGAGCACTGTCCCCTGTAGAGCCCCCATGCTGCAAACTACCACATCAGACATGCAGTTGCAAAGCATCACATACTGTGGTCTGTTGTAAAGGTCCTTGCAGCCAGGTGGCAGTCTACGCCGGCTCCTTCCAGTTTCCCCCTGAGCAGTGATGGTTTGATTGTGTTGAAAGCACTGGAGAAGTCGAAAAACATGACCCTCACCGCATGTTTCAAGCATGCTCCAGATGAGAAATAGATCGATGGAGCAGGTATATGACTGCGTCCTCCATGCTGATGCCTGGACAATATGCAAACTATATGGGTTCAACTCACTGCTCACCAGGTGACGGGGGTGGTTCAGTATAATCCTCTCCAAGGTCTTCATCATGTAGGAAGTTAAGGCTACCGGCCTGAAGTGGTTGGGCTCCCTGGGATGTACAGTCTTTGGGACTAAAACTACACAGGAAGTTTTCAAAAGGGCTGGGACTCTCTCCAGACTGAGGCTCATATTGAAGATATACAGGAGGATTCTGCAGAACTGACCTGTGCAGTCCCTGTGCAGTCTGGAGCTGATGCCATCCAGACCTGTAGCCTTGCTTGCCTTCATCCTCCTGAGTTCCTTCCTCACCTGGTGAGGCTTGGGGTAGGACTGGGGGGTGGCTCCTGTAGAATGATGTGGGGGTAGGGGAATGTAGTCTGTAATGTGGAGCAGAGGGGGGTTAAGTGGTGTGAAGAGGGTGCTACTGGTGTCAAGGGTGCCACAAGGGCAAGGGAGGGGGCGAAGTAGAACTGTCAGGTTTGGGCTCAGGTGGGTGGCAGGAGGAATGGGGGTAGAATCAAGTCTGTTAAAAAACAGGTTCAGTTCATTTGTCCATTCACGGTCTCCATATTCAGCCCCCCCACCCCACCCCCATGCTGTCACTGCTGTGATCTGAGATGGCTTCCAGGCCCCTCCAAACCTCTATGGTATTGTTCCCTTGAAGGTGCTCCTCCAGCTTCCTCCTGTAGCTGTCCTTGCCTCTCCTTACCTCCCATTTCAGCTCCCTCTGCACCCTCCTCAGCTCATATTTGTCCCCATCTTTGTGCCCCTATATAAACTGAAAACATTATTTCAGACTCAAGTGCCAAATGACAGTGCTACTCAGAACAATATGTAACACTGTTCTGGTCTACAGGCCTTATGAACAGCACCCAGATTCATTTACTTAGACTCAACGGGCTGAAATTACTGTATTTTATCTCACTGTGGACAACATTAAATTCACTGAACACCTGTAAACACTGATGGAGTAGCTTTTAGCTTTTTTACTCAAAAATAACAACCAAGAAACACTGTTTTGGTTTCAAAATATCAAAATGTAAAGATTTATTAAACCCAAAATAGGTCTACAAAAATTCTAAATTAAAATAACCATTTAAGTTAGAAAAATCCCAAATAAACAAATAGACCAGCTTAAGTCTCCAGGCAGTGGCTCTTCATGCTATTAACAGAAGTCCTGGCTCCTATGAAGAAAACGGCTCCTGGTCTGGTCGCTTATCTCCTCTCAAGTGCTGGTTAACAGCTAGCACTGCAGCTAATGCAGTTTGAAGTTTGAAAGTGCTTACTTGATGGAAATGTGGTGGTTGGCCTCCAGGCTGCCTCGTGCTAGCTTAATGTTAGTTCAGCTCTTAGCTTGACGTTACCTGAATGCTCACACTAACTCTCACAGCCTTAATACACTTCATTCAACTCACAAAAGCAGCAACAGTGACTGTCTTTGCCTAATCACTTCACTGCAACTCTTTCAAGTTCAGAGACCATATACTGATGAGCTGAATATCAGGGGCCCGTTTCACAAAGGAGGTTCAACAAACTCCGAGTCTAATCCTGAACCCTGAGTTGATCTAGCCTGAGATAGGAAACTCCGAGTTTCCGGTTTCAGAACTGGTGATTTGAGTTAGTTCAGTCAACTCAGAGTAGGTTAACTCAGAGTTAAGCGCGTGCACCAAAGCCAACATCAATGGAGCCCCGATTCGACGAGTCACCATGGCGACGGGGAAGAGGAGGGCTGCGTTTTTGACCCCACTGGAACTCGAAATCTTAATGCGCTCATACGGCGAATTTGAGCATGTTTTTAGAAAAAAGTGTAACACCGCTGCAGCTGCAAAAGAGAGGGAGGCGGCGTGGGGGAACATTGCTGCTCGGGTCAATGCGTGAGTTTAAATGTAGTCCTTTGCAATCACAATATTACAGGGGAAAACTGCTTGAATGGTAGCTCATTAATTTATTTCATGTAGGTGCAATCCCGCGGGGGAGAAGTGCACTTGGTAGCAGCTCAAGATGAAACATAAAAACATTGTTCAAACAGGTAAGACACGGCATAATTTAATGGGGGTACCTCATTTTGAGCATGTGTTATATTATAAAGTAAATATTAAGTGGCTGTTTGACTGTGTAGTTGTTTTATCACCAACATAATGCTGCGCAAAGAAACGCAGCGCAACACACAATATCTGCTGGGATGTGAGAGCATGACTCCGGCTGGTAATGTTGCAAATGTAAGGACGGATTAGGTTGCGTATGTAGATGATGGACTGTGACGTGAAACGGTACCGTTCAAAAACATAATTGTCGGGAAATGCCAGAACATCTATGCGCGGTCTGATAACCATCTCCCAATGAATATTTAATTCCCTGCGCAGTAATGCTGCACCTTCATCCACGGGATCGTTGTCAAAAGGACATGCCATGTTAGTGAAAAAAAAGTGCCTACTGACTGATTTTTTTCAATAACAGACGGCAGAACTATGTTATCCCAAAACTCGCCTGCTGACGAATGAATGAGGAAATCAAATACCGTGTGTGGCTGACAGAGGGCGGAGACAGAGAGAAACTCGAGGTTCATTGAGAAAAACCTGGTCCCGACCAGGTTAGGTTCATAGAGTCTGTTACTATGGTAACTGACCGAGAGCTTAAGTTACCCCTCTCTGTGAAACAGGCAAGAGTTACCCCTCTTTCTCTGGTTTGAATTACCTCCCTTTGTGAAACGGAAAACTCAGAGTTTCCTTCATTTCAGGCTTAACAAACTCGGAGTTTTCACTAAACCTGCTTTGTGAAACGGGCCCCTGATCACTCACTACGTTTACATGCAGTCAATATTTGGGTTATGGTCAAGATTCCGGTTTCTGAAAGATTCGGAATAACCTCTTTACATCTGTGAGCAAACAGGGTTATTCCTGTATACATGGTAATTGTAATCAATTGGGATATCCCGATCAAAACAGCAACAGTCGTGCAGACAACGTGTCGACGCACGGAGAACGTCATGACGCAATGCGCGTCATTTCAGCGTTCATACAAACCCTGCTTCACGTAACTTTTCGTTCACCTTCTTGTATATCTCGCTATCCCGGTACTTTCTACCGTCTACATGAGACATGATATTCATGTCTTTCACCACACTTACGAGATGACTTATCTCCTCCTTGCTCTAAAAGTGTGGTGTCCTCCATTTCGCCATGTTTTCAACAAGTAGTTCCTGCACTCAAAAGACCAAGATTCCTTGCGAATAGAACATGTGCAGAACACAAATTAATGTTCCGTTCGATGGGGATTTTCCAATAAGCGTATACATGACCAAATATTCGGGTTAGAAAAGGAGTAACCCAGGGGTCATATTTGGGTTTTTAAAAACCAAGGTGTTTACATGGCCATGCGCAACCGGGTTATTGTTGATATTCCAGTTATGAAAGGGTTTTTGACTGCATGTAAAGGTCAGGTCATGACAGACCAAGACACTGTCTCATGGCTTTGGGTATTAGTTTTGTTATTTCTGGTTTTATGTTGAAAGCTTTCCTCATGTGTCACTGGCCTCCAGTCCTGCTGCCCTGTTGTTGACCCTCAGCTCAGATCTCCTGGCACTGGCCTTTGGTCCTGATCACGAGCCAAATCACTGACTTCCAGGGGGGTTCCATGTATGTCAGTGGCCTCCTGTCCAACCTCAAGAGGTGTTATGCCTTGCAGAGAGGTTCCATCTTCAACCCCAGCCTCTTACCTAACCTCCAGAGGGGTTCTGCCCATCTGTTCAGCCCCAGGCTGCCCATCTAAGGTTTCCTACTCTGCCATTGTCCAGTCCCAAGACCACCAGCCTGAGGTCTCCTGCTCCAATGCTGCCCAGTCCCCAGGCTGCCTGCCTGGGGTTCCCAGCTCTGTTCCTGTCCAGACCTCCATTCTTCAGGTCATGGGCCACTTGCCCCTGAATCCTTCCTCCAGGTCCCCTTCCACCCACTTTGATTTGCCGTTTTTTGCCGGGGTTTTTTTGCTGTTAAATACAGAAAGTCCAAGGAGTGGAAAATTGTTAAAAAAAAAAAACAAAACAAAACAAACAAACAAACAAACAAACAAAAAATGTTTAATTAGTTAGAAATTGAATTGAATTTAAATCAGGAAGTGTAAAATTTGATGGATATTCACAACTGATGGTTGGGATAATAATTTTACTGTTCACCTCTGTTCAAGTTTGATTTTACTTGTGGCCTCTGTGTTAGGTAGTGCTTGTTTTCCTCCTCGCCCCGTTGTTTCTGTGTGTTCCCTGCCCTCTTGTGGTCTTGTCCTGTCTTCCCTTTTCGTCTAGATTTGTGTATGGGCTGCACCTGCCGGCGACCTGTGCCAGCCCTGCCTCCCGCTACACCTGCAAGTCATCAGTCATCACTCAACTCCTTCACCTGCCTGTATATAAGCCCGGCACAGTTCACCAGTATTCGTGGAATCGTCTGCTTGTCTAAGTGAATCCTGTCCTGTTGGTGAGCCCTCAGCCCAGCTCCGTCTTGCCTGTGAAAGAAAAGGAGTTTTTTGTTCCTGACCAGCACTGTTTGCTCTCGCCCTTTGTCACAATTTTTGTGGACTGCTTGTTAAATAAATAAGTGTTTTTTCAGTTATCCACCGTCCTCCTGAGTCTCTCCCTGAGTCCATCACTGTGGGTTACTGGTTCTGCTTGAGTGTGCTTGCAGCACATAACAGTGTGACTGTTCTTGCGGTCCCCACATGCTCTCTCCATGGCCATCATAGCCCCAATGTGAAGTTATATTTGTGAGAAGCCACATGTCAGCAACTTTAAATAGTTATACTACACTAATTGTAAGGCAGGGGTGGGGAATCTTTTCCTTTTAAGAGACATTTAAATTTTTATAACATCTTTCATGGGCCATACTCATTGGTGCCCCTAGAAATGGTTGGGAGTTGAGGGTCAGTGATGATTGGGCAGCAACTGAGAAGCTCTGTGTAATTGAAAATAGCACAAAAGACAACATATCAAATGTTGAAACTCAGACATGTCATTGTTTTTGAAAATGATATTCTCATTTAGAATTTGATGACAGCAATACATTTCAAAAAAGTTAGGTGGTAAGAGGGGGTGTCAATCAATAGGAGGGTGGTGGAGGTTAGAGGGGGGCCATGAGGGTGTAAGAGGGGATGTCGGTGCTGGGGGATGGAGTTCAGCAGGGTAACACCTCTGGGGAAGAAGCTGTTCCTGCGCCTGCTGGTGCAGGAGCGGAGGCTCCTGAACCTCCTGCCAGATGGGAGGGAGGCAAACAGTCTATGGTTCAGGTGGGAACTGTCACTGCTGATGCTGCATGCCCTCTTAGACACCACTTGCGCTGACGGTCCTCGATGGCAGTTAACTGGGTACCAGTGATGTACTGGGTGGTGGCTGTGCAGCTGCCGTACCATACTGAGATGCAGTTGGTCAGGATGCTCTCAATGGTGCAGTGGTAGAAGTTAACTAGGATCTGGGGAGCCAGGTTAGCTTTCATCAGTCTCCTCAGGAAGTAGAGGAGCTGTTGAGCCTTCTTTATCAGGACGGAGGAGTTGAGGGTCCAGGAGAGGTCCTCGGATATGTGGACGCCCAGAAACTTGAAGCTGGAGACACGTTCAACCTCAGCCCCATTGATGTGAATGGGAGTGTGACTGCAGCCTTTAGTGTTCCTGTAGTCCACAATGAGCTCCTTGGTCTTCTTAGTGTTGAGGGTCAGGTTGTTGTCGGTGCACCACATCACCAGCTGCTGAACACCATCCCTGTAGGCTGACTCATTGTTGTTGTTGTGGTGTCGCCTGCAAACTTGATGATGGAGTTGGAGCCATGCACAGGCACGCAGCCATGGGTGAAGAGGGAGTAGAAGAGAACACAGCACACAGGCCTGTAGGACGCTGGTGTTCAGGCTGGTGGAGGTGTGGTTGTCTAACCTAACAGACTGGGGTCTGTTGGTCAGGAAGTCCAGGGTCCAGTTGCAGAGGGAGTTGCTGATGCCAAGGTCACTGCGTTTGTTGACCAGCTTGGAGGGATGACTGTGTTGAATGCTGAGCTGAAGTCAAGAAGAAGAATCAGAGGGACAATCCCCTTTATTGGTCACACAGATACATGCATCATGCCCAACACGCCATGCACTGGTGAAATTTAACTTCCGCCTTTAACCCATCCTGGTCGTCATTCCTCCGCGGCAGACCAGGAGCGGTGGGCTGCCATCCAACCGGCGCCCGGGGACCCAGTTCCTTGTGTCACCATTGGTCAGGTGGTGATCTTCTTGCATGTTTTTAGTGGGGGTATATTTTTATGGAGGATACCCCAAGTGAACACGGAAAGGCCTTTTTCCTCAAGCAGCAGGCACCGAAGGCATGGTGGAGGACACACCCCCGGTGCCCGCAGCGAGAATCGAACCCGAGACCTTCTTGCTGTGAGGCGACAGTGTTGCCACCGTGCCACCGTGCCACTAATGAACAGTATCCTCACAAAGGTGTTGTTGGTGTTGTTGTCCAGGTGTTGTTGTCCAGGTGTGTCAGGATGGAGTGCAGTGCCATGGAGATGGCATCCTCCGTTGACCTGTTTGGACGGTAGGCAATGGGGGTCGAGTGTGGGGGGTAGACAGCATTTAAGGTGGGCCAAGACCAGCTTCTCGTAGCACTTGGTGATGATGGGGGTGAGTGCGACAGGGGCCAGCAGCCTTACAGACATTCACCCTGCTGAGTGCAGAATGCACATCATAAGTGGAGAGTGTAAAGGGCTGTTCATCTGCGTGGGGAGCAGTTTTGATGGCTGATTGTTTGTTGTCCTGGTCGAAGCCAGCAAAGAAGTGGTTAAGCTCATCAGGGAGGGAGTTATTGCTGGTTGGTGGGGCTGTCTTTTTTGGCATTGTTGTGAAGGTGCTACTCAATCTGTAACTTGTGAGCGTGTTTAGCTTCCCTGATGCCCCTCTTCAAGTTAGCTCTGGATGAGCTGTAGGCCACTGCATCACCAGGGGCCCGTTTCACAAAGCAGGTTTAGTGAAAACTCCGAGTTTGTTAAGCCTGAAATGAAGGAAACTCTGAGTTTTCCGTTTCACAAAGGGAGGTAATTCAAACCAGAGAAAGAGGGGTAACTCTAGCCTGTGTCACAGAGAGAGGTAACTTAAGCTCTCGGTCAGTTACCATAGTAACAGACTCTATGAACCTAACCTGGTCGGGACCAGGTTTTTCTCAATGAACCTTGAGTTTCTCTCTGTCTCCGCCCTCTGTCAGCCACACACGGTATTTGATTTCCTCATTCATTTGTCAGCAGGCGAGATTTGGGATAACATAGTTCTGCCGTCTGTTATTTAAAAAAATCAGTCAGTAGGCACTTTTTTTCACTAACATGGCATGTCCTTTTGACAACTATCCCGTGGATGAAGGTGCAGCATTACTGCGCAGGAAATTAAATATTCATCGGGAGATGGTTATCAGACCGCGCATAGATGTTCTGGCATTTCCAGACAATTATCTTTTCGAACGGTACCATTTCATGTCACAGTCCATCATCTACATACACAACCTAATCCGTCCTTACATTTGCAACATTACCAGCCGGAGTCATGCTCTCACATCCCAGCAGATATTGTGTGTTGCGCTGCGTTTCTTTGCGCAGCATTATGTTGGTGATAAAACAACTGCACAGTCAAACAGCCACTTAATATTTACTTTACAATGTAACACATGATCAAAATGAGGTACCCCCTGTTTGAACAATGTTTTTATGTTTCATCTTGAGCTGCTGCCAAGTGCGCTTCTCCCCCGTGGGATTGCACCTACATGAAATAAACTAATGAGCTCCCATTCAAGCAGTTTTCCCCTGTAATATTATTGTGATTGCAAAGGACTACATTTAAACTTACGCATTGACCCGAGCAGCAATGTTCTCCCACACCGCCTCCCTCTCTTTTGCAGCTGCAGCGGTGTTACACTTTTTTCTAAAAACATGCTCAAATTCGCCGTATGAGCGCATTAAGATTTCGAGTTCCAGTGGGGTCAAAAACGCAGCCCTCCTCTTCCCCGTCGCCATGGTGACTCGTCGAATCGGGGCTCCATTGATGTTGGCTTTTTATAGTCGTGGTGCATGCGCTTAACTCTGAGTTAACCTACTCTGAGTTGATTGAACTAACTCAAATCACCTGTTCTGAAACCGGAAACTCAGAGTTTCCTATCTCAGGCTAGATCAACTCAGGGTTCAGGATTAGACTCGGAGTTTGTTGAACCTCCTTTGTGAAACGGGCCCCAGATCTGAAGGCAGTGTTGCGTTCCTTTAGTAGGAGGCAGACCTTACTGTTCATCCAAGGCTTCTAATACATGCAGAATGTGGTTTGGCATTACCTTGCTGAAATAAGCAAGACCTACCCTGAAAAAGATGTTGTCTACTTGGCAGCATATGTTGCTCCAAATGTGCAGGCATGTGCACCTCCCATTCCATCATGGATGCTGACATTTGAACTGTGTGCTGTGACAATGGTTTTTGGAAGTGTTCCTGAGCCCTTGCAGTGATGTACACTAAAAAGTCCGACTGTTGCAATGCTGTCTGAGGGCGTGAAGATCACAGCAATGATCCATCACTGGTTTTTGAACTCGTCCCTTTTGTGCAGAGATTTCTTCAGATTCTCAGAATCTTGTAATGACATTATGTACTACAGACAATGAAGTCCCAGATTATTTGCAATTTTATGTCGAGAAACATCATTCTTAAATTGTGGCACTCTTTGCCAGCGCAATCTGTCACCGAGGGGTTAACCCCTCCCCATCTTTGCTTCAGAAGGGCTCAGACTTTCTGGGATGCTCTTTTTATACTCAATCATGTTATTAACCTTTGCAAGTTAACCTAATTAATTGTGAGATGTTCCACCTGGTGTTTTTTGCTTTTCCCAACTTTTCCAGTCTTTCGTTGGTACTGTCCCAATTTTTTTTTAAAAAAAAACATGTTGCTGGCATCAAATTCTAAATGAGGATATAATTTTCCAAAAACTATGAAATTTCTCAGTCAAACATTTGATATGTTGTCTTGTTTTGCAAATGATCACACTGTGTTTATATTTATGTTTTACACAGTGCCTCAACTTTTTTGGAAACAGGGTTGTATCGGGCCCCATTTGAATCTTGTAGGAGTAGACATTATGGATACTCATAATACCAATAACTGTATTAATATAAATTAGTGCTGTCAAACGATCAAAATATTTAATTGCGATTAATTACATTTTTGTCGTAGTTAACTCGTAGTTAATCGCATATTTTATTTATTGTAAAAAATCTCTTGATTGTTTTTTCCCACTTAGCTGTGGCTTCGGTGAGTCTCTTCTTAGTTGCTGTATCCATTTGTTTCTGTCGGAAATGATCCATGGACGCCTGGGTTTGACGAAGGGCCGGAGCATTTGCATCGACGGTGTGCTTCGCCATCAAATGGTATTTTAAACTTGATGTGCTGCGATGGTAGCTCAGTTCACAATGACAATACACACAAATGACTTTGCTCTTGTCAATGCCACCATTGGGTAACTTTTTAAAAGTGAACTTTCCGTTCAGCATTGAATCCACGTCCTTTTCGCCACTCGCCATGATACTTCCAGTCGCTTTGCAAACCCAGACAAATGTGTGTCACGTGCTTGATGTTTTCTTCCGGTCTAGCAATATCCGGTGTGATGTTGGGTGTTGTAGTGTTTCTAACGTTACTAGCAGTGGCAACAGTATGTGAAAAACTACAAAGTTTGTTAGGCCAAGATGAATATTAATCGCGCGATAAAAAAAATGACAGCGTTAAAAGGGGTTGCGTTAACGCCATTAATAACACGTTTAACTGACAGCACTAATATAAATACACATGTAAATAATAATTCATAATAATGGGGCACATGTGCAACATGCTTGCTGCCTTTATGCCTGAGTTCAGGGACCAATAACCAAACCAACCAACCACAAAAAGGCTGTTCAATTTAAAATACCAATGTTTGAAACACCATCTTCATTTATCAGGTGAGGAGTGATGGGTTGAATTTGAGCATTAACCCTCACAACCTCAACCACAAGCTGTTATCACAAGATATATGCACAAATAATCAAGGACAATTGCTCTTTACATGTACAATAACGTTTATTGAACTTCAGCAAAACTGATCAATGATCAAAAATCAATCAGTAAACACCTAGTGTCAACTACAACACAAGCAGCTACAATACAAAGCACTAACAAGCATAAAGGCAACATGCATGTTGCACATGTGACTGTGTGTATATCAGAGTGGGTGTATGTGTGAGAGAGAGGGAGAGAGAGTGAGAGGGGAAGAAGGCAAGATGATGCATCCACCATCTTGATGCGTCCATCATCTTGCCTTCTCCCCTTCACACTCTATGTCAGTGGCTACATCTTGTGAGGTTCAAGGCTGCAAGGCTTGAAAAAGAGATATTAGAGGCACAATGAAGGATGTATTTATACACATCCTGCGAGCTAAAGAACTGTTGCCTACTCTACTTAAAGTACAAATGTTTGATAAGGAACAATACACCTCTTGTAGCCATTTGTCATGGCAGTGGAGGTCAAGTGGGAAGCATTGATGACACTGATGTCCTTGATGATGTCATGGCCATGTCATGGGGTTTCCCCTGAGTCCAGATGGACCTTTTCTAGTGGGAAACCAGGACTTGGATTGAAACCAAATAGGATTTTTGTGCTATTTGTTTATTCTGAGTTATTTATTGAGGTTTTTTGTTTACATACAGGCCTCTGTTCATCCATGTGGTGAGGTCTCAACATTTCCCCTTTTGGTCTGAAGAATGGGGTGCTGGCAAGTCTTTAGAGCAAGCCATGGGTGGAACGGTTCATGTGTGTGAGTGTAACCAGAGGTTACACAGTCCAGGTGTTTGTGGGAATGGAAAAGAGGTTCAAACAGTCCATACAATTGATAGAATTCATATATTTCACAGAGGCTGTGCTGTCTGGGCAGATATTGAGGCAACCTCTGGGGAAAGATGAGTTCCAATTACGTTTTGTTGCAAGTAACGGAAAAAAATAAGGAAAGGTAGAAGAAAAGAGAAAAGAAAGGGAACGGTGGCTGAAAGGTAGTCGGCTTACCGTGGAGAGGATTGAAGCAAACCAGTGGGATGGTCTCAGGCTGGTGTGCAAGCGTGGTGGCACAAACAATGGACCCAACTGCAATGATGATCCAGCCACTAAGAAGGAGACCTAGGGCTATCACACTGGTGTGGTGTTCTTGATAGGGTACACATGTTTAAGTTAGCAATGAAGTAAGATGTGCCACCTGTCATGGTAGGTGAGGGTTGGTGGTGTCTTAATGTGTACATGTGTGCTGTCTTTCCAAAACCAACATTCAATACAGACCTCAGTTGGTATATGTTCTGCCTTAGATTAAGAATGAATCTCTTACTTCTTAGGGTCTACAGACATTGGAATTGCATTGACAAGACTATACACCAGGTGTACCTAGACCACATAGACTGGAATCTTCCCATCACTCAGGTTGTTAACCAAGGGGCCTACATCCCTGATGAGGTCCTCCATTAAGAGATAAGATAGAGTCTCTAGGTCATGCAAGGTTTTTAAGGAGAGCAGAATGTAATTCATCGTGACTATGGTATCCTTAAATGTTTTAGTGTAGACAACAGGGAAACAATATTAGGAATTAGTCCATGCCGACACAGTGATTTGGGGTATACGCGTTATCACCCTGGCACAACTGGGGTGCATCTACTTCCTCCTGAGGCATTGGCTGCTCCCCCTTTCAGGTGTGGAGACTGCCCCTTCTCCTGGGAGTAGAAGCAGCTTGTGGAGTTTGATCTACTATGTATGGATCCATTTGTAAGGTGGTGGCTCTTTTAGCTTCAAGAGAATTATGGAGAGGTCAGGCACTCCAGGGTAACATTTAAGTCTCTCAAGAAGGTCATCTGAAAATTGTGGTATATTACAGAAGCACACTCTTAGCCATGGTTTTCCAAGCTTAAGTTTCTCTCAAGATAGCCATCAATATTTACTCATAGGCAAAGTGCTCGATGTCCCTTGCAGGGGACTTGATCTGAGGGCTAAATAGGCCCTGCTCCCAGAGCAGACTGCTGTACGGGTGATGTGAAGTTTCATAGTTCTTCAGGTCCCCTCAAGCTGGGGATGGAGTCTGGCCGAGGTGCAACTGCAAAGTACTGCTCACTTGTGGATGGGGGCCCAAAGCCACTTCTGCCACTAGGGGTTTGGAAGTAATCTCCTGTCTGAGGTGGGGATCTTGGCCTGTCAAAATGTAAGCTGGTGCAGATAATGAAAGACTGGGGTACACTCCAATAGGCTGGGGCACCTGAGTCCAACAAATGGGCTGATAGAGGCACTGCAGTGCGATGACTGCATTGCTAGGGGTCGCTAGATTCCTGTGGTCCCTGGGTCAACTGGAGTGGTTTGGCAGCGCAGTTGGTAGCTTGAAGTTCCAAGTGAAGCTGATTGGGCTAGTTGAGGTCAGGTGGGATCACTGTGGGCAGAGTTTGAAAGAAAGAAAGACATCCTATTATTAGTCACAATTCACACAACATGCAGAGTTATGGGGGGGACTGCACACGCCATGCTTCAGTGAAATTCTTTTCTCTGCTTTCATCCCAGCAAGTCCTTCCTCCACGGCAGACCAGGAGCAGTGGGCTGCCCGGGTGGCCTGCCCGGGGCCCCAGTTCCCTTTTGTCACCATTGGTCAGCTGGTGATCTTCTTGCATGTTTTTAGTAGGGGTTTTTTTTTTTAAAGGAGGATACCCCAGGTGAACACGCACGGGGGAGAACATGCACAGAGGGCCACATTTAAAGGCCCCTTTCCTCGAGTAGCAGGCACCGAAGGCATGGTGGAGGACACGCCACAGTGGGAATCGAACTCGAGACCTTATAGCTGTGAGGCGACAGTGTTACCAACGTTCCGCCGTGCCACCTTTGGCTTAATGTATCCTGACAGGGACCTGTTTCAGGGTCAGCGTCAACATTAGGCTACTGCATTTGGGTCATAAACTCACCTGTCACAATTCTACCATAGATCAGCATTTCTCTTTTCCCCTTTTTCTCTATCCTGACTTAGTTAACACACATAGGCATGATGTACTCTTCTGTCCTTTTCTGTGTCATTTCTTTGGGAAAGTAGCCTCTTTTGATGTGCAAAGGTGACCTATTCACATCAATGATAAATGCATTTTTTAAAATTAATGTATAAAACCCTTTGGTAGCACACAAGCCATGACAGTCAAAATCTTGAATATAAAGATTATTCTTACAGGTCCCACATTGAGCTAAACTTATTTTTGTGCTGCTGAAATTAAATCAATGCTCTATGTTGACAGTGTGAAATTGTCCAACACAACTAATGCAGTTGTGTTGAAAGGGAATTTGAAACTTACTTGGCTTGGAGACTTGTTTAGGAAAAAATGGCCTCCTCCATGGTCATCAACTGTGCATAGCTGCTTTGTCTTCTTTCTGTTTTGTCAAATTGCAGTCATTGCTTTTGTGGTGTCATTCTGGTTACATATTGGGCAGGAAAATGTTATAACTAATAATAAGAAGAATAATAAAGCCAATAAGACTGAAAATAAGTAGAATAAATTTGGAACTTGGAAATCAGAGAAAAAAGAGACCTCAGGGCTTCCACTATGGTCCACTAGTTGAGCAGTTATATACAAGAATGCTGGTTATGAGGGGAATAATCCATATGGATGTGTCAATTTGAAAGTCTAGAACGGAGCAAACAATGGAAAAGTTAATAGAGGTGGTCCCTTGAGTAATTAAGTACAATTCATAACCACCATCCACACAGACACACTCTCTCTCACACACACACACACACACACACACACACACACACACACACACACATACATACAAAGACACGCATAAAGCAGTGAGTCATATTCCTAATCTCCAGGCACGGGTTCGGCAGTCCAACTGGGGCAGATGGATGAGGGTGGCGCATGTTTGGCTTAGCCTATGGCCCACTGGTTGCCCAACCATGACCATCCTGCTTTTGATCCTATTAGCAGGTGAATGAGGAGATGGACATCAGAGTGACAGTTCGGGACTGTCCTCCGTTTGGCCACCTGACCCAAGCATTCATAAGGTCACACATATGCCACTCAAAAATTGGCATATTGCACAAGACTTCATACAATTCCTCTCAACTGTTCCTATCAAATTGTTTGCCGTCAGTCCTGGGAAGAGAGGTGAACTGAGGTATAAACTGTGCAGGCTCAATCAGTAATACGCTGGAAGTGCCAGTGAGTATCATCATCATCACAGGAATAGTTAGACTAACAGATTGCATATACTCATTAGATACGCCACGGTGGAGCTGTCTGTGTACATTATGTTGACAGAAAAAGATCAACATTGTTTTCTCATGAGGCGATTAACATTTCTGGATATAATTATGTATAAACAAGCACAATAGATTCACAACTCTCAGAAAACATGCAATGATTATGAAAAAAGGTCATATCAATATCAAGGCAACAAATATGCATTTATGTAAATGAGCAGTTTCAAATACAAATAATGCAGCAGACATTGAAGTTGAAGTATTATTATTTTATCATTACTATTATTATAGAATTGATTGATGATTGATTAATTAATTGCCGTGACAGTCATTGTTTCAATATCTCCACTGATGATTTCCAACACTGATACATGCTCCATGTGCATGTCCCTTTGTCAATAATTTTCTTCACTATGGTAAATGGACTGTATTTGTATAGCACTTTTCTAGTCAACTAGAGTGCTTTATTTCTAAACTGTGTTCAGGTGGGTAACAATCATCTGATGTATTCTCTGATCATCAGTGTGGTCAAGAGATTGAAGAAATGCACAAATGTGACATTGCAGCTGCCAAATGCTTCTAAGGCATTTCTTTTCTCTATGTTTTTGTCACCCCCCACAAAAATGGTAAAGGTATAGGGAGACACACCTAACACAGTGTGTACCCACATGCAGGTCTCAAGGTTTCTGCCTGTTAAAGGGAAGATTTTCCACTGTCATTGTCTTTGCTCATGGCGGAATTATTTGGTCTCTGTAGGTTAAGAGTATGGTCCTCACCTGCTCTACATGGAAGTGTCCTGAGATACCCTCTGTTGGTATGTTAGAAATAAAATTTTATTGAATTGATATGTGTGAAAATTCTAAAGGAACAAAAGAAATTAATACGCATTTTAATATGCCGTTACCTGGAAAAGACAGGCAAGCGGACAGGCATGGCAGGATGTTCTGTAAGTGGTGATCTTCACACCAACTTCACTGTCCATTGTTCTTTTTGTTTAGGTTTTACTTGTCCACTCTAATGAAGAAAAAAAAAAGTTACCCAGTCAGCAACATTAATGAGGATGTTATTCTGTCAGTAAGTTTTCTCAGGTTTATCGCACATATAAAGAGCTGCTGTTACATGAAAACTACATTTGAAGTTCTGCTCATGCACAAGATGCAAAGAGGTTGTAATATACCATCAACAAACATGCCACAAACTCAGCAAATATGCAAAACAGTGTGTGGTAGACAGTGTCTCTTTCTCAGCATGCTTTCTGCATTTGTTCTTGTGGTGGTGATGATGTGGGTGAAGATGAATACAGAGGATAGAGCCATAAAGATAAACAGAAAGAGACTGGAAAGGCTGGAAAATTACAACCACACAGGGCTACAATACACATTTGTTGCTCTTTACTTGAATAAATGTGTGCTTGAAAACAACTTACACACACTAAAAGTCAGTCACATGCTCTCCACTCCACATGGGTTTCACTTCTAATTTTATTTTAAGGCTAATTAAGACATTTTTGTAAGGGCAAATTGGCAATAATGTATGCTTAAATTGACAGTTTTCCCATATTCCTGTCACACTTGAAATATCTCTAAACAGATATCATGGGACATGACATGACTATAGAGATTAAGACTGGGAACACAGAACAAATCAATTCAGAAGTCTTTGTTTTTTGTCAGACAGTAGATGTCCTTGTGTGTAGGCTGATAATTCTGCTCCACAATCAATAGCCCATATTACCATGAATCTGATGAGGATTTAAGCAGCAGAGCATGTCTAGTCAATGGGAGAGCAGCTGCTAGGATCAATGAGAGTCACACTCAGAAGGTCGTCCAGTTTTTTTGGGCATGACGCACATTTCTGTGTATATCTAATTATGAGACTACAGCAAGCTTCATCCAAGATCATCATCCTCCCTTATATATCAAGTTCAAGTTTGGAGGATGTACTCATAGAAAAGCATGGCCTTCAGAGGACTTAGAGGGGATGACCCTGTCAATAATAGCCTCACTGGGTGTCCCTTTGCCTTTGTTGTGAAGGTCCATACCAAATAAATGCAATGTCTGTTGTTCAATTCCAGCCTGGAACCTCTGTTCCATTTTGTTTCCTGTCTGTCTCTTGACGATGACTAGATTTTAATATTTTGATTTTGCCAGTTTGGAAGTTTGGACCCAATGTTTGCACTAGGGGAAAGGTCATGAGGTCATGGATTCATCTTTGAGGGTCCATGGATACTCATGGTATTAGAAATCTGATAATTATATTTAAGATACACACGAAACACCACTGGGTTAAAGTTGAACGATGTGAGGTCAATATAGCAGACACAATGCTGATTAATTTTACCAATTCAATTCAATCCATTCATTCATCTTCTATACCGACTATCCCTTTCGGGGTTGCGGGGGGGCTGGAACCTATCCCAGCTGTCAACGGGCGAGAGGCGGGGTACACCCCGAACCGCTCGCCAGTCGATTGCAGGGCAATATATAGAGACAGACAACCATTCACTCACACTCACACCTAAGGACAATTATTAGAGTCACCAATTTACCTAATGAGCATGTTTTTGGTCTGTGGGAGGAAGCCAGAGTGCCCAGAGAGAACCCATGCATGCACGGGAAGAACATGCAAACTTCACACAGAAAGGCCCTGCCCGACCCGCGGATCGGCCCGGCGACCTTCTTGCTGTGAGGCACGCACACTACCTGCTGCGCCACCGTGCCGCCCTCAATTCAATTCAATTCAATTCTCACATTGGGCACTTACCATTCTGCAAGATGTTCTTGTATTTAATCTTGACTTGCTGCCATGTCCCAGTTGTGTTTAATCTATATACACACACACACTTTTATATATGCTAATAAAACAACATACATGAGATAAGATCAACTTTATTTATCCCAAAGGGAAATTATCAAGGACTTATACAGTCTGATGGAGTTACATTTACACAGTTTCACTCACATCTGCAGTCAATTTCACTTACAATTTCAACTGATTCATAATCAGAGTACAACTATGTTTTCGGATATGTTAATTAACTATTTGGATTGTAATTGTGATGGTTTCAGCAGAGCAGTGAGTGTGTGTTTGTTCGCTACTTACGCATTCAGGCGGTCTGCAATACTTTGCCACGCTTCCTCTCGTTGTTTTATAACTGTGGCGGTGTTGCCTTTCTTTTTAATTTAGTCCTTCACCTCCTCGTAAGCCTCCATGAGGATTTCTGCCTCCGACGGGGAAAAGTACGCCGCTCTAGTTGCCATGGTGAATCGGTGAATCTGTGATCGATGGCGGGGTCTATTTGAGGAAGCCGCGTGCACATACTTATCCAGGATAGGTTTCACCTGGCTTGATGAATCCGTGTCTGCTCATCCTGGCTTGGTCTTTGTGCAACCGATTAAGCCTGGATGCTCATGTTTTGGATTGGTTGAACTCAGCTCAGTCACTTATCCTGGATTTCTGAATCCTACTTTTGTGCAACGGGCCCCTGGTTACTCATAGTTTGTTTTGTCTGTGTTTATTTTTGGTATTGTTGTGCGTTGTAATTCCTACCCGCTCACCACAGTGTAGTTGAGGTTTTGCTTTTTGGCTGGTTTTGTGTTTTAGGATTTTGGGTTTTGTTAGTTCACGGTTTTGCCATTGTGGATTTTGGTTCTTGTGAATAAACCGTTGTGTTTTGAACGTCTCCATTCGTTTCTGTGCCTTTTGTCTGCCCCTTAGGTCCTACGAAAATATATATTGATCGGATAGATCATAACAGCGAGACGACAAAGCACAGAGACTCCGGGGAAGAAGCTTAGTGAGTTACACGCCGTGGTAGGACATGAAAACGTGCAGATGGAGAGAAGAAGAGAGGAGCTTGGTGTATCTTTGGAGGTCCCCCAAGAGTCTAATGCTATAGCAGCATAACTAGGGGCTGTTCCAGGGCACACCTGAGCCAGCCCTAACTATAAGATTTATCAAAAAGGAAAGTTTTAAGTGTACTCTTAAGTATAGAGACAGTGTCTGCCTCCCAGACAAAGACTGGAAGATGGTTCCACAGGAGAGGAGCTTGATAGCTAAATGCTCTGGCTCCTGTTCTGCTTTTGGAGACTTTATTCTTTATTCCATTCTGGGAATGCAGTATTTTGAGTTGGGGTAATAAGGCACTATGAGCTCTTTAAGATAAGAAGGCGCCTGACCATTTATGGCTTTGTAAGTAAGGAGGAGAATTTTAAATTCTATTCTAAACTTTACAGGGAGCTAATGCAGACCGACTAATATCAGAGAAATATGATCTCTTTTCCTCGTTTTTGTCAGAACACATGCTGTAGCATTCTGGAGCAACTGGAAAATATTCAGCAACAAATTTGGGCAGTCTGATAGTAAGGAATTGCAATAATCCAGCCTGGAAGTTCCGAATGCATGGACTAGTTTCTCTGCATCATTTTGAGACAGGATGTGCCAGATTTTTGCAATGTTATAGTGGGCCGACCAAGTCCCACAGCAACAGCTAGGCAGCCAGAGACCGGAGAGGGGGGAGGAATGCACACGGCGGCCCACCTGTGTTAAAAGAAACACAAATAATACATTCAGCTGTCACGTTTAAGTTGTCTTATATTGGCTGTGAATATTTATTTTGTGTAAAATGGGCTATATGATGAAGAGCTGTTTTGTTTTTGTTTTTTTTTCTTTAACACCATAAATGTTAAAACTATAGCCTAATACATTTTCTGACTGAAACAATGTGTCTTTAACATGATTTTGCGGGGCTTAACATAATTAGACGTTAATGAGACTGAGTATTTCGTTTGATAATAATGTTTGGAATTTAGAAAGTGATTTCAATCATCTTTTTTTCAATAAACGTTGATTTGCTTTCAGTTTGTTGGGCCACACTAGCCAGAGGGAACGGTCTTGCATTTGTATTCCAATCTACAACATAACATAACATGCCATAACTTTTACTATGTTTCAGCAAATTGAATGGCTTTTGGGGAGATTTCTTACTTTAACGCAAACTTTGGAAATATGATTTTGAATTTTTCTAAAAGTAATACAGCTTTGGCAAATTTACTACCCTAATGTGGTATTTGGCTGAAAATAGCCACTACAACATCCAGCTGTAAAAAATAAATAAGAAATATATTTTTTATCCTTTTTAGCTTAAATCTGTTAATCTACTTCAGTTCTGATTGAAACTACCAAATCTTACAAAACAAAAAAAAATCAGGATTCTATCCCTTTCATAGGTCATCACTGATTTGGGGAAAAATGCACACAAAATGACTTACTTTTAATATAAAGTTCTTGAAAACTTGTTTCCTTTTACCTGTTATAACGGTCATGGATGTTTCAAAAATGAGTAACAGTATTGACTATGTTGCATTTTCAGTTTTTGTGAGGTATCAGATTTTATCTTTCAGTCAAACATGTGGCTGAAAATAGCTGTTTAAAAAAACATCTGTAAAATATATCAGATGAATATATAGGTGTATTTCTGCATTATTGAATGAAAATAGAAAAAATGCACATAACAAACAGCTCACAAGAAGTGACTTCGAATGAGATTGCTGCGTGTCAGCATCCCCGCAGTATTGGGTTGTTGCTCCATGCAGGGGGCCGGTCGGCGTTCTCCTCCGGCATGGCGTCATGCTCCAGCCCGTGTTGCTTGCTGATGTTATGTAGCATGCAGTAGGTCACTACAATCTGTGCCACTTTTTCTGGCCTGTACAGCAGTGCTCCACCAGTGGGATCAAAACAACGGAACCTGCTCATCAGGATTTCAAAGGTGCGCTCCACAATACTCCGTGTGCGGGTATGGGCCTCGTTGTACCTTATTTCTCTGGCAGTGGTCGGGTTGACAACAGGTGTCAGGAGGAAGGGGTGTAGGGGCAGGGCTGGACTGGGACCAAAATATGGCCCTGGCATTTTTGGCCATGGCAGCCCACCATGGTTATTTATATGATATGCGGAGGCACATGACATGCCAGAGGATATATGCACACATTGTGTTGTTTCAAAAATTAAAATAAAGCACAGTAGCCTACATGGAAGAGAGTAACCATGCTAAAAAATATATATGTTTTGTATATGTTTCACTACTCACAGAGACTTTCAACTTCAACACTGCGATGTTTTTAGACTAGTGTAATGTACTGGAATTTACTGTTTACAAATACAAATAAGACAATTGGGCCTACAGTAAGAACATACATCCATGTAAAATAAAGAGCTCCTCAAAGTGGCACCTTTAAGTATGAAAAACAGAGAGAATGAGAGAGAGAGAGAGAGAGAGAGAAACCTTGAGTTGTGAGTTTGGTGAAGTTGCGCATGCGTCGCTGTTGTGTCTCTCCGCCAAAACACCTCTGTCAAAAATTGACTTTTTATGAAATTTTAAGCAACTTTTTTACGTCATACTTTTTAGATCTTGTTTCTTTTTAACTACTCCTCCTAACCAGAGAAACAATTTTAGTAATCAGACGCCTCGATCTCAAGTAAATTAAACTAGCTGAGCACATCTCAGCCGGCCATGGCTCCACTTACCTCGCCATCCGGCTGTCAAAGCTGTTTCGCCCTTGGCATGAAAATCGCTGAGCTGGAGCAGAGGATCTCCACTCTATATAAAATCCAGGAAGCTGAGAGACACCTGGACACTATCCTCTTTGGCCCTGCACAAGTCTCTGCCACCAGTAAAGAGCTTGAGGCCACGGCTCCCTGCTCGGCTGCTGTTTGCACTCCTTCGGCTGCTGACTCCACGCAGCATGCTACTACGGCCCCGGCCGCGGGTTCCACTCCACCCGCTGCTGCCTCTGCTCTGGCCGCTGCTACCGCTGCCCCGATACTCGGCTCTATGCAGGCCGCTGCTACCGCACCGGCCGCTGGTTCCGCTCCACCCACCTTTCTTGAGGACCCCTGGTTCCAACTTGGGGCTAAACCCAAAGTCCCAGTCAGCTCCACTCCTTTACACCCGGACACCTGGGTGGTCCGAGGCAATCGCAAAAGGAGGGAGAGGCCGTCACGTCACACTCCCACAACCTGTGACATCCAGCTACAAAATTGCTACGACATCCTGGACTCACTCGAATTTCCACCACTGGCTGGGAACCTGGGGCCTTCCTCTTCACCTCCCAGGATTTTAAATGATTTCAGTGGATCTCCACCGCTCCCGCCTGTCCCGGTGAGCGCACCTGGGTGAACCACTCGCCCCACACCTCGCCGAGCACAGTTGAATTTCACCCCGGCTCCGTGGGGCTCTTCTTCTGTATGCCCTTCATCATCTGCTCCTATACCGAGTGTACAGTCCCATCCTCCGCCACTGGCGGCCGGTAACGCTCAGGTCTCTGGACACGCCACTTTGAAGCCTCAACAGTCCTCATCCTGGTCCACGACCACTTCTGCCCGACGTCGGATCCTGAAGGAGGCCGTGCTCCGGCGCTCCGGTGGTTTTCCTGGTCCGGACCCAGCGGGGAATCCCTCTCCCAGGCTCGAAAATGCATCCTCCACACTGCATCCGTCTGTCCGGACGGACAGCGCAGATCACGGATCATCCAGCCACGGGACCTAACAACCTCCACCACCTCGTCCCCTCTTCCCTCCAACCACTTTAGTAGTGGGTGATTCAATAACCCGGGGAATTCGCTTTTTCAAGGCAGCCACTCACTGCTTTCCAGGAGCCAAAGTCCCGGTTCCTTGAGAAACTTCCCGGTCTGCTGCGGTCACTCCCATCCTCCATAAGCTGTATCTTAGTACACGTGGGCTGTGTTGACACCGCTCAGAAGCCGTCTGAGCTGATCAAAAAGGATTTTAATAACCTTTTTAGCTTTTTAAACAACTGTGGAAAGTCCATTTTTATCAGCGGTCCTCTTCCCACACTGTCCCATCATGGAGCATGGCGCTTCAGCAAGCTCCTCTATCTGAACACCTGGCTACAGTCCGCCTGCAGAGCTTCTAACGTTGGTTTTATTGACAATTTTAACCTGTTTTGGAACCGTCCCTCCTTTTACAGGGCCGAGGGAGTTCACCCCAACAGGCTTGGCAGCCGAATGCTAACAGCTAATATTCACCATGCCATCCAGTATGCTCCACGAGACTGACTGTTTACCTGTCACACCCCCTCCCCAGATTGTTCTTCTCCGTCCACACCAGCTGTTCATGGCACTATTACACTCACTAGCCCCCCCGAGAGTCCACAGTTGTCACTACGACCTAAACCGGACATCTTTCCCATACAAACCATTACAGGCAGACGTTTTCCCCGGACTCACAGACAGAGCGCTTTTAACAGAGATAATCTCGTACACCTGGACATTTTATCTCCCTGTGGTCATAAGCGCACGTTCAGCACGAACATTAACCTGGCTGTGCTGAACGTGCGCTCTCTTTTAATCAAATCTTTTATCATAAATGACCTGATTTTAGACAACAAGTTAGATGGGTTACTATTAACTGAGACATGGCTTGGCACAGAGGCACCAGTTGTTCTCACCGAGGCTTGCCCACCAAATTTTAACTTTTTATTCTCCACTAGGGGAGACATGAGAGGTGGCGGGACTGCATCAATTTTTAATAATATTTTAATGTCTAAGGAAGTTTATTTTAACAGTTACTCATCTTTTGAGTATCACGCCTTTGTTTTTAGCAGTCCTCCTGTTCTCTGCATCACTGCTTATAGACCGCCCCATCATTCCACTGCTTTTATCAGGGAATTTTCAGAGCTTTTATCAATCATACACACCTCTTATAACAGAATTTTAATAACTGGCGATTTTAACCTGCACATGGATAACATGTCGAACTCACTGTCCAGAGAATTCTTGAACATTTTAAATTGCATGGATTTTAACCAGCACGTCACACAGCCAACTCACAACAGAGGATACACCCTGGACCTGGTCATAACCTATGGCCTCTCCACTAGTGTGTCCTCTGTTGTTGATCTGGCTGTGTCCGACCATTACAGTGTGTATTTTAACATCGCCAGTTTTAACCATCAGGACGCCCTGGTGAGAACAGTGAGGAAACGCCACCTAAATTCTGAGATGGCTGCAAATTTTATCGAGATTTTACAGAGCACTCCTGCAGAAGTTTTACCTGCACCCTGTGATTTTATTGTTGACAATTTTAACAGGATATTGCGAGTAACCTTAGACTCTGTGGCTCCACTTCTAACAAAAACGATAAAAACAAAACCTTTACCCCCGTGGAGAAGTAAAGATGAAATTCAAAAATCAAAAAGACTATGCAGAGAAGGTGGAGAAAAAACAAACTCACAGTCCACTATGAAATATTCCGTGAACAACTCAAATCGTACAATAAAACAGTCAAACAGGCTCCCATTTCTCAAATCTCATCTCAGATAACAAAAACAACCCAAAATTACTTTTCTCCACCTTTGATCTTTTAACTAACACCAATTTTAAAAAATCCCGAGACTCCAACGGACGCCCTCTGCGAGGACTTTGCAGACCACTTCAGAAGTAAAATCGACAACATCAGATCCAGCCTTGTATCAAGTCAGAACGTAACTTTTAACACACCTGGACAGTTGATTTTATCCGAGGAAACACTGGAGAGTTTTGCCCTGGTCGATGCAAGGACACTTGGTCGAGTTTTCTCCCAGGTAAACCCAACAACCTGCCTTTTAGATCCAATTCCCACCTCACTTTTTAAGACATTTTATGGATTCTTCGAGGAACAGATTTTAAATATAGTGAATTGCTCTCTTCAGACGGGTGTCTTCCCTGCAGCCTTCAAAACGGCAGTGGTGAAGCCCTTTCTGAAGAAGAGCAATTTAGAACCGAGCATTCTTAATAACTACAGACCTGTATCCAACTTACCCTTTTTAAGTAAAATTTTAGAAAAGCTGGTTTTTAACCAACTAAATCATTTCTTAAACACTAACGAAATTTTAGAGAAATATCGGTCTGGTTTTAGAGTGAACCACAGTACCGAGACAGCCCTTTTAAAGATTTTAAATGATATCAGGTGTAATGCGGACTCACAAAAACTCACAGTCCTGGTGCTACTGGATCTAAGTGCTGCCTTTGATACAGTAGATCACCACATTTTATTAAACAGACTCAGAAACCTGGTGGGCCTCTCTGGTACTGTTTTTAATTGGTTTTGCTCATATCTCACAGACCGTTGTTTCTATGTAAGTTTGGATACATGTTCCTCCGGAACCCGTGCAATGAAGTGTGGGGTGCCCCAAGGCTCAATTTTATGTCCAGTATTTTTTAATCTTTATATGCTTCCCCTTGGGGATGTCATCAGGAGACACGGCATCAGCTTTCACAGCTACGCTGACGATACACAGCTTTACATTGCCGCATCTCCTGATGACACGGAGCCTATTGATACCCTTAGTCATGGGTGGTAGAGAACTTCCTACAGCTCAACCAGGATAAAACAGAGGTTTTAGTTATTGGTCCTGAAGGCAAGAGAGAGACACTTTTACCAAAACTACAAGGTTTTACACCCTCACAATCTGTTAAGAACCTGGGCGTCATTTTTGACTCTGAGCTCAGTTTTATTCCTCATATTAAAAATGTAACAAAGATAGGTTTTTACCATCTTAAAAATATAGCCAGAATCCGCCCGTTTCTCTCTCAGGCTAACACAGAGGTATTGATGCATGCTTTTATCTCTTGCCGTCTAGATTATTGTAATGCCCTGCTCTCTGGTCTTCCCAAAAAGACTATTTATAACTTACAATTACTCTAGAACTCAGCCGCACGTGTGCTGACGAGGACCAGAGGGCAGGATCACATTACACCGGTTTTAGAATCGCTGCATTGGCTCTCCGTGTGTTTCAGGATCGATTTTAAGGTGCTTTTATTAGTTTATAAGTGTCTTAACGGTCTTGGGCCATCTTATTTATCTGACCTGCTTTCATCATATCAGCCCTCGCGGATCCTGAGGTCCTCTGGCACCGGCCTTTTAATTGTTCCAAGGGTTCGGACCAAAACCGACGGGGAGGCGGCATTTAGCCATTATGGTCCAAAGCTTTGGAACAGCCTGCCAGAGGGCATCAGGACCGCAGAGACCGTTGGTGTTTTAAAAGGAAGCTCAAGACTCACTTTTTTAGTTTGGCTTTTAATTGATTTCTTCGACTCTCTTCAGTCAGACCTGTTTTACCCTAGCCTATTGTCTTTTAGCTGTTAGGACCTTTTGTTCTATTCAATCTTAGGTTTTAGGTCTTTATTTCTATTGTCTTTTAGGTTTTAAGTCTTTTTATTCTATTGTATTTTAGGTTTCAGGTCTTTTTTATTCCACAGTCTTTTATGTTTTAGCTCCAGTGCTTCCTCATGGGGGGCCTCCATGCTGGGAGGTGTGTCTGGTCTGCCCGCCGGGGCGTCGTCCTCGGGACCCCTTGGGCCCGGAGGAGTGGGGGGCTCTGCACTGTGTGTGGAGTCCACCCCGGTCTATCTGGGTCAGGGGTCTCTGTTGCGGCGGCGCTCCCTGTGGCCGTGGGCTGTGATCCCTTGCAGCATGGACGAGCTCCCCATAGGTGGTTTTTCCTCTCATGATTCCTCAGTGCCCTGGCTCACACACACACACACACACACACACACACACACACACACACACACAGTCCTCCGCCCTCCCTACATGAAAAGTCCCTCTTCATTCTGCTAACATTTCGGCTACATTTCCGCTAACATTTCGGGAGGGGAGGGCTGAGCGATTTCATTGGATTAACCCATTGTCTTTCAAGAAAATCAACCAATGGCCCGCGTTTTGTGTCTCAAATACTGTTGGCCGATAAAAAATATATATATTATATAAATATATATAAATATATAAAATGTCTACAACTTTCTATATCTTTAACTTTTTTAAATTATTAAATTATGACAGCCCCGGCCAAAAATTGTGCGCCAGCCCACCGGGCATTGCCCGATGGCCTGTCCATACCGGTGTAGGGGGTATGCACTGTCACCTTAAGAAACATATGAATCAACATGAAACATGCTCTACATTTTAATGTAATAAATTATTTTACAAAAGATTTTACAAAATTACTCACCTACAAGCCAGCCATCTCCAAACTTGCCATCTCGCAACTGGAAAACAGAAAACTGTTTCTCAGAATGAAAGAATCACGTACTGACCCGGTATATTTTGCCACAACCTTGGTAATGATCCCTTTGGCATCACAAACGCACTGCACATTCAATGAATGCGTGTGTTTGCGATTTCTGTACACATGCTCAGTAAACTTGCAAGGGTTTTGTTATTGCAGGTATTGTGTGACTCCTCCTGGCTGGCTTCAAATTCACTATCACTTCCTCCAACACCTCCAAAATGGCAATACTGGATAGGCGATATGTTTTAATGAGTGTTTCCTCGTTCATTCCAAAAATGTTCACAGAGGGTGAAAAATGCGTTCTCTGCGTCTCCTTTCATTGTTTCAATGTCTCCTTCTTGCGACAATAACCGCAGCCATGTGTGCGCAATCACACAAACAAACCGTTTGCACCTCCTTTTGACGCGTGTTAAATCTAGACGTAGTTTCTATTAGCAAAATTGCTCTCAGGTTTGATAAATCACGTTGCGGATGCTAAATTAATATATTTACATTTTCTCCTCCCAACACACGCACAATTGCGTGTTAACGCCCCATATTGCATATTCATTGCGGCAGGCGTACTAACTGGATGCAGACGTGCTATTTTGCACCTTTGAAAGACGCAACCCTGAGTGCGCACTGTTAGTAAATCAGTTTGTACATTTTTTTTGCGTGTGCAATGAGTTTGCACACGTTTTTCTACACGCAAAACTTTAGTAGATCTGGTTGCCAGTCAAACACATGAACATGGTGTTTTCCAAACATGTTTTCTACTCTGTTAAACACTCCAACTCAATAATAGCTATTTCATTAACTTTATGAGTTTCCAAGACCACATGAATGTAGAATAGTTATAACACTCTCAGCATCATTTTCTTAGACTACAAACATTAAATATCCTGAAATTTAACTCACACGTTTGAATGGCTAACATTGTATTGGTTTGTTTAAAGATTAGTAACACCTTCCCTATTACTGTCAAATAAAGGGAGAGAGAGAACATTACCTGACAGTTTGTTCAGACTGAAGTAGTTAACATTGCTAGAAAAACTTAATTTTGCCTCTGTCATTTACATCAGGCAATTAATTGTGTTAATTAAATGTGAATTTCCCTTGGGGATGAATAAAGTATCTATCTATCTATCTATCTATCTATCTATCTCTGTGAGGTGATCTATCTAATTTTCATCCACATCACATCTCCTGTAACATCTCCCTGATCAGACACGATCACTAAGATAAGTACTGCTTAATGATGTACAAAGTAAAGTTGTCACTCCTTCACACATGTACATGTGTACAAATGTTTAAAATATACACAGTATACAAATATTGAAATTAGAAGAGTTTGAAATAAAATAAAACGATATATACAGTTACAGCGGCTTGCAAAAGTATTCATACCCCTTGAACTTTTCCACATTTTGTCACGTTACTACCACAAACATAAATATATTTTATCGGAATTTTATGTGAACGACCAACACAAAGTGGCCCACAACTGTGAAGTACAAAGAAACTTATACATGATTTTATTTTTTTTTTTTACAAATGAAAAACTGAAAAGTGCGGGGTGCAAAAGTATTGAGCCCCCTTTTCTCTGAGTGCAAACAGTTGCCTTCAGAAGTTGCTTGATGATTGCTGAATGATCAAATGTTGACCTAATGACTAAATAGAGTCCACGTGTGTGTAATCTAATCTCAGCACAAATACAGCTGTTCTATGATGTTTAAGGTTATGTTTTCTTGTTCCTAGTTCTTTGTTATCATTTCCTGTTTTGTTTTGAAAATAGCAGCCTCTTGTCTGGTTTCAGATCACTTCATGTCCTTTGTGCATCCTCCCACCTCTGTGATTTGCCTGTTAGTTTCACCTGCTCTTCATTAGTTTTCCCTCTCTTTTGTGTTTAGTCTTTGTGGTACCTTCTCATCTCTCAGACTTAGTATCCCCAAGTCTAGATTTCCATCCCCAGGTATTGTTTGTGGTAACTGATATGACTTCTTGAGATGCACATTTGAGTCCTTGGTCTGTTGGTACCAGTGTTACAATATATAGTGTTTATACCTATACATGTATACACCCAGAAAAATGTACAGTAAATGCAATGTCATTTATATGTGGTGGTGTGTGGATGATGAATTGAGGAATGGAAAATGGACTGTATTTGTGTAATGCTAGTCTGACAACAATTCAAAGCGCATTTAGTGTGCATTCACCCATTCACACACACATTCATATGGCAGGTAATCAGAATCAGAATCAGAATCAGAATCAGAAAAAGCTTTATTGCCAAGTACGCTTTTACACATACGAGGAATTTGTTGTGGTGAAATTGGTGCATGACACATCTACTAAAATAAGAGCACAAAATATAACAATTTAAATATATATACACAAGTCTGTTTTTTGTTGTTTGCTATTTTCCGGAAACACGGTCTGTTTTCCAGAAAGAAGTCCAAGTTGAGTGTTAATGTAACACATAGAGTTATATTTATATCAATGTGACAGAATGAGTCCGAGGTGGAATGTAAAGAGTGTCAGGGGGGGTTCCGGGCCTTGTTGGTAAGGCTGACAGCAGACGGGAAAAAACTGTTCTTGTGGCGTGAGGTTTTGGTCCTGATGGACCGCAGCCTCCTGCCAGAGGGGAGTGACTCAAAGAGTTTGTGTCCGGGGTGAGAGGGATCAGCCACAATCTTTTCTGCACGCCTCAGGGTCCTGGAGGCATACAGGTCCCGAAGAGATGGGAGATTGCAGCCAATCACCTTCTCTGCAGACCGAATGACACGCTGCAGTCTGCCCTTGTCCTTGGCGGTGGCAGCAGCGTACCAGACAGTGATGGAGGAGGTGAGGATGGACTCAATGATGGCTGTGTAGATCAGCTGCCTTGTAGTCTGATGGTACAGCAATCTGATGGTAGTGGATACTTCTGTATTGCTGCCAGACAGCAGAAGGGTGAACAGGCTTTATTTGGGGTGACAATTGTCTTTTGTATCCTTTGGGGTCTACATATACACCTCACCTCACTGCAACCAATGATAGTCTCTGCAATTTTAATTGTCTGCTGCAGAGCCCTCCTGTCCTGGGCCGTGCATGCAAGTTTGTAATGTTTCCAGTCAGGATGCTTTCAATTGCTCCTCTATGAAAGTTAACAAGAATGTAAGTTTCTTGAAGAAACCTTTTCTGTGCTTTTGAGTGATGTATCATGTTCATGACAGGTTGTCTGTGATGATGATTCCCACAAACCTAGAACTTTTCAACTGTTCCACCCTAGCTCCACTGATGTAAACAGGAGTGTTTGTCCTCACCCTCTCTTTGCCTAAATCAATTCTGAGCTCCTTGGATTTGCTGATATTGACCAGTTTTTATAAGTTTATTTTTTCCTGTAGTTTTCCTTCACAATCTCACCAAAACCAGCCTGAACTATTTGAATGTTGTTTAAACTTCAACTAAAACATATAGCAGCCAATTCTTACAGTGACCATCAAAATCAAGCAAGCCATCAGCAAATCTGTAAAGAATTATACCACACCAAAACTAATTTAAATATTGGTAAGCCTCTTGTACTCACCTTTGTTCTCTTTATTGTTAACACTTAATAATTAAATTGCTTTTCATTTAGTTTGTTGACCTTTTGACTTAATGTACATCACATTCACATTGTACATACAGAAGCAAATAGATAAATTATTACACACAGTTTTGGGTTCATACATCATACAAAGTTTATTCAGTTTTGTTGACAGTATAGTATTTTCTTGTATATTTTACAGTTAATACTTTAATTTGTCTTTAGTTTATCTTAAGCTTAACGTTATCACAGACTGAATTTAGTTTCTTAATTTATGTTTGGTTTTCAGTTTTGAAAGAATGATGAACGGACTTCAGGGCTTTCCATGTTCTTGAAATGAAGTGCTCCAGGTGATTCTATGATTATTTGTCCAAATAGTTTCTGGAATGCATTACAAACTTTGAAGACATAATGTAAAATCTATGCAAAGATATGCAAACGAAATGAGCAGAGTCCATCATAAAGTAATGCTTTCCCTGGTGAAAAAAGTCCCTGAACAGAATGGGTGTGTTTTGTTTTCATCAGTACAGGAGCAAGTTGGCGGAGGGTGATTTTTTGGTCCTGTTTGGCCCATTTCACCTCCTTTTCCACTGTGTGGGTATAGACCCAGTGATAAGGTCCCTTTCATGCAGGAGATTATCAGGTTAAATTACATGATTACTAAATAAAGTTAGGTTTCAGTGTCACTTCTCTTCTTCTGTCCTACTGTATGCTTTCTGTCCTAGCCTCTCTCTCTTTTGTTTTTGTTTATATCTCTAATAGAGATGTCTGGTCACCAAAGCCAAAGTTTAAAGAAAAAACCTGAAACATTGTTGCAAGCCACTTTCCTGAAAACAAGCAGTCTTTTGTGTGATCTTGACATCTTTATATGCTGCAGCATATAAATTATTATTATTAGTAGTAGTAGTAGCATTTTTTTTTTCACTCTCTCTTGCTAAAATAATAAAAATTAAACAAAAATTGCTTACCTTTACCTTTGGTAAATGATAAAGGGTTCGTAAATACATATTGACCAAGTAGTACATGTGAATTTTGTGTAGAACACGGACATAAAACATGGAACATACAATACCTCTTAAGAAGGACAGATGTAGGAAACAGATGGAAGCTAAGGGAATGGAGGCAAGCGTTGGACATGGGTGAGCTGTTGTTCTCTGTATCAAGATCATGTATTACTTCGGTATCAGGACTGACTACAAGAACACTGTAAACCCTGATAAGTTAGGAGAACTCAGAAAAATAAAGGCAACTGATTGCCTCTGTCATGAACTCCCCAGAACACAGAACAGGTGGACACAATTGCACAACACAGATCTGGTTTGAGCAAAAAGACAGGTTTATTACCAGGCAGGATTCGGTACACAGGTGATCAAACAAGCAGAGGTATCCAGAGACGAGAGGCAAAAGGCAAGGTCAAAGGCAAAAATGAGGTCATACACAGAACAGACTATAAACCTGACTATGAGAATGCTGGGACGAGGACCGTGAAGTACAATGAACTGGCAACGAGACTGAGGCGCACAGGGTAAAATACAAGAGGTAATGAGGGGAGATGGGAAACAGGTGAGGAGAACAATTGGTGTGACAATACGGGCGAAGGGCGTGCAAGAAGTGAACCTAAAACAGAGACAACCAGTTAGTTATTTCAAAATAAATCAGGAGAGACAAGACATGAAATGTGCAAAAAAAACAGAAACTTGACAGACATGACAGCCAATGACACTGAGTAAAGCTAACTTAAACAGCTTGAGTAAATGTATTCTATTTAACCTTTTTTTTGGTCTTCTCCCATTTAACACATTTTACTGTTAATAGAAACAAAACCAAAAATCATAAAAAAGTACATAAAATGGAAAGTCAGTGTGTACTTTAGGCTAAATCTGAGTAGGACAACAGAATGGTATATGTTTGGTGAAATATAATGCCATAAACTGTTTAAGAGCCCTTTAATTCTAAAACTCTAAAATGTAAATATAAAACCATTAACAAGTATCAAAAGCACAGTATAAGTTGGTTCATCTGGACTGATTAAAGTGCATCAATTTTTAAAACAAAACCTTAGTACAAAAGCACACTGCAGTTTGGGATACCTGGCTTACAATCTGAATATGCTTTGGCTATCTGGCTAAAACCTGAACAGGACAAGGACATATCAACTCTGACATGTGATTGTATTACTGTCAATAATGCACAGTATACTTTGGACCGTCTGGATTAATTACAGTGCAACAACTTTTAAAACAAAAACCTTAGTAAATTTTAACTAACTAGATTCTGGATTCTAGACCAGCCATTACTTTATCAAGTACAAAGGCATGTTGTCCAGTTTGGGCCACTGGGCTGAAAACTTGTATAGTGCAACAATTTTTTAAGGTGTTATTTTCACATATGGAAAACACTTCAAAACTGTCACAAAGTGGGTTTCAGGCCCAAATGCAGAACGACCACAACACGGGTAAAACTTTTATCACCCTTTTAATCTTAGATTGGCAAAATCACATTAGCAGCAACAAGTACAGTCTCTGGTATTGTGCAAAGAATTAAACATCCAGCAATCACAGGCAGGCAAAGACTTGGGATGAAAAAGGCTAAGGTAGTTACCAGGGAACAGGAGAACAGGCTTGGTTGGAAACAGGCAGGGTCGGCAACGGGAGATCAGTCAGATTTAGCTGGAGAGCCTTGCATGAGAATGATGACAGTCTGCACTGATTGCTATGAGTTTCAGATGTATGATCAGGTGAGCAGGCAGGTGGGCGTGGCTGGGAGTGGAAAAGTACTGAGGCACTGGTGAGCAGGCAAGGAAACAATGGCAGCAAATAATATACTGTGACAAAAAACAGAGCGGAAACACCTTCAATAATGCCTCAAGTCATCCCCTTTTCAGATTTCTACACATGTATCATCAAGTCATATTTGAGAGTTTACATCTTGGGTGACAGTTAACATGTACCATCATGCACACGAAGTACAATTTTCTGAATGAAGTCATAAGTGTTGCTCGGTCCTTTTGGATAACCAAGGTGTAGTGCATAGATCAGTCCAAACATTACCAGGAAGGCATCAGCAAGCCTGGGGAGGCTTACCAAAATGTCACTTTCGATGACAACAGTGATCTCCACAGGTTAGTAGTGAATTAGACTCGGATCGTTGTTACTGATGACTGTAAGGAGCCCTCCTTACAGTCATCAGTAACAACGATCCGAGCAACTTTTCCAAGCTCTGGCTCCTCAGACTCCTCCTGAATGAATGAAAAAGACACTAATCACAAACTAAGCCATGGTGCAAATTTAAGTATATACTAGTCATAAACTAAAGATTCTCTGACGATGCTAGAAAGAGTTATTATACTGTTATGTAGTGTCATGGTGCTTCTCAACTTGAGGACAGCAGACATCAGAGGAGGAAGGCAGGCCTGGAGCACACTGATTATATTGTAGCCTTTAATGGTGCAAACAAACAGAGCTGACTTTTTGACACTACTGTGTCTTCATCAGAGTTCAAATGGACGAAGACATCAGGCACTCATGCACTACTCAGAAAAGTTAGGGATATTTGGTTTTCGGGTGAAATTTATGGAAAATGTAAAAAGTTCAAGCTACAGGGATATTATATCATGAAAGTAGGGCATTTAAGTAGAAGCATACAATGGTGATTTCCTCATCTCAAACAACCAACAACAAACCTGTTGCAGTCACTCTTGTTTGTTTTCTTAGTTTTCCGAACTTTTTTTGCTCTATTCTTTACTATACCATCTGTATTTTTATGACTGACATCTTGAAGCTGTGCCTTCTCCAAACATGTTGGTCAAGAGAGTTCTGGTCAGTTTCTTCGCTACGGAATTGCTACTTTCACTGGGACACAGCATTGATGCGCAGCGACTTCATGGCCGCATTGTTTACTCCAGAGATCAGCTGATCGCGCTGAGGCCGGCCGGCTTGTCGGCCAGAACATCAGAGACCCCCGCTGAAATTTGGAGGAAAACACAGAGAGGATGCAGGGGAGGAAAAGACCTGGGTCGAGACAACGGAGGTTTATGGAGAAGAGGAGATATAAGTTGTGTCTCCCCTCTCTCATCATGGGCAACGTGAGGTGGCAAATAAGGCGGATGAGCTAACAGCACTTGCCAGGGGTCAGAAGGAGTGCCGGGAGTGCAGTCTGATGTGCTTTATGGCTGCACCAGGACATACCCGACGACAACGTCTCCATTAGTGGCTTTCAGACTTTTCGGGCTGACCGAGATTGCACAGAGAGTGGTAAGTGTAAAGGAGGGGGGCTTGCATTCTAGTGAACAACCGATGGTGTAATCCTGGTCACATTACCATCAAGGAACGTATCTGTTGCCCATACATTGAACTGTTGGCTGTTGGACTCAGGCCATATTATTTGCCCAGGGAGTTTTCACATGCCACTATCATAGCTGTCTACACCCCCCCCCCACCCCCCCACCTCCCGCCCCCGCCAACCTGATGTTGGCATGTGACGTCATTCACTCCGCCGTGGCCCGTCTGCAAACTCAACACCCGAGTGCATTCATCTCTATCTCGGGTGACTTCAACCACATCACCATGGCAAAAACACTGCCCAATTTCACTCAGTATGTGAGCTGTCCTACAAGAGAGGAGAGAACCCTGGACTTGCTGTATGCTAACGCCAAGGATGCATACAGCTGCTCCCCCCTCTGGGTAGGTCAGACCACAACCTTGTGCACCTCAATCCCTGTTATGTGCCTCTGGTGAAGAGTCAGCCTGCGACCGCGAGGACAGTGAGGAGATGGTCAGAGGAGACATACGAGACACAGCAGGGCTGTTTTGAGGTGACAGACTGGCAGACACTCTGTGAGCCGCATGGGGAGGACATTGATGGGCTCACAGAGTGCATCACGGACTATATCACTTTCTGTGTGGACTCCACTGTCCCAGCCAGGACTGTCCATTGTTATCCAAATAACAAGCCGTGGGTAACAAAGGACATCAAAGTCATCCTCAATGAGATGAAGAGGGCTTTCAGAGCTGGTAACAGGGAGGAGGTGAGAACAATACAGGGGGAACTGAAGGTGAAAATCAAGGAGGCTAAGAAGAAATACAGGTAGAAGCTGGAGTGGAAACTCCAGCAGAACAACTTGAGAGAGGTCTGGAGTGGAATGAGGACCATCACTGGCTTCAGAACGACCAACAACAGAGCTGAAGGCAGCGTTGACAGGGCCAATGGATTGAATCTGTTTTTTGATAGATTTGACACTGCAGGCCTGGCTCATCCCCCCTCCGACTCCTCTGCTGCCTGTCCTGTACGACCACTATCAACCACTCCCTCCCCCCTCCTCCTCCTTCTTACACCCTCCCCCATCCTCCTGTGTGAGCCCTCTTCACACCTCCTCCGGCTGCCAGACTGACTGTACTCTCCAACTTGAGGACTACACCCCTCCCCACCTGTCACCTCCACAGTGTGCTTCACTGCTGACCAGGCGAGGCTGATGAGACTTCACTCAAACAAGGCTCCAGACACTGATGGTGTCAGCCCCAGGGTGCTTAAAGCCTGTGCCCCCCAACTGTGTGGAGTTCTTCACTATGTCTTCGACAAGAGCCTAAGTCTCCAGAAGGTCCCAATGCTGTGGAAGACATCCTGCCTCATTCCTGTGCCAAAGACTTCACGGCCCAGGGCCTCCAAGGACTATAGACCTGTGGCACTGAACTCCCACATCATGAAGACCCTGGAGAGACTTGTCCTGGAGCAGCTCCAGTCCATGGTCAAGCCACTCTTGGACTCCCTCCAGTTCGCCTATCAGTCCTGACTAGGAGTTGAGGATGCCATCATCTACCTGCTCAACCGTATCTATGCCCACCTGGACAAGCCGGTGAGTTCTGTGAGGGTTATGTTTTTTGACTTCTCCAGTGCATTTAACACCATTCGTCCAGCTCTACTGGATGACAAGCTGACAGCAATGCAGGTGGATGTCCCCCTAGTGTCCTGGATTGTGGACTACCTGACTGGCAGACCACACTACGTGCACCTGCAACACTGTGTTTGTCAGACAGAGTGGTCAGCAACACTGGGGCCCCGCAGGGGACTGTCCTCTCTCCCTTCCTCTTCACCCTCTACACCACGGACTTCAACTATTGCACAGAGACCTGCCATCGTCAGATGTTTTCTGATGAGTCTGGGATAGTTGTATCAGTAAGGGTGATGAGGATGAGTACAGGGTTGCTGTGGACAACTTTGTCACATGGTGTGAGCAGAACTATCTGCAACTAAATGTGGCAAAGACTAAGGAACTGGTAGTGGACCTGAAGAGAACCAAGGCACCGGTGACCCATGTTTCCTTCCAGGGGGTCAGTGTGGACATTGTGGAGGATTAGAAGTACCTGGGGATACATATTAACAATAAACTGGACTGGGCAAAGAACACTGACGCTCTCTACAGGAAGGGCCAGAGTCGTCTCTGTTTTCTGAGGCAACTGAGGTCCTTCAACATCTGCTAGACTGTGTTCAGGATTTTCTATGACTGTGTGGTGGCTAGTGCTATTCCCTGTGCTGTTGCGTGCTGGGACAGCGGGCTGAGGATGGCAGACGCCGACAGACTCAACAAACTGATCCGCAAGGCCAGTGACGTTGTGGGAATGGAGTGTGACTCTCTGACGGGTGTGTCAGAGAGGAGGATGCTGACTAAGCTACGGACTATCTTGGACAACGTCTCACACCCACTTCATGATGTGCTGGTCAGGCACAAGAGTATTTTCAGTGAGAGACTCATCCCACCAAAATGCACGACTGAACGCCACAGGAAATCATACCTGCCTGTGGCCATCAAACTCCTCCCTTTGAATTGGACTTGGACATTTTCAATATACATATATGTGACCCGCCACGAGAAAACCAGCAACAAGTCGGCCAGCGCAAGTTGTGTAAGCAACGAAAAATCGTTTTTTATAAAAAAAAAATTGCGATTTTCGTTTTTATGCAGAATATGTAAGTTGAAATCATGAAGAAGCCACTCCATGTTTCAAATAACATTATTGGGGGCCTTAAAACCATAAACTTTGCATTTGAATTTGGGTTGTTTTAGAGTACGTTCTCGGTCCTAGTTGGGGGTGTGGCGATTCAACCGTGAATTAGCATATTTACTTAAGCATATTTGGCTATTCACGCGATTCTGTTCTTTTTTTGGCCAATCAGCTGCACGTTAAAAGGGAACCACATGGCTACTTATGGAGCCGCATAATAACCCAATCCCCTTTCTCCACATAGCCTGGCAGTTTTGAAAAAGAATGCTAGAAAAAAACATATGAGCAGAGCAGAGAGACGCTAGTGGGAGAGTGGAGCAAAAAGGAGGATCAAATACTTCCATAGAGTTTCATGGGAGCGGCCGGCGTCTGTGGAGCTAAGAATGACGCGGTCCAACTGATGCCAATCCTGACCATCTCTGACTGACTGACTGACTGACTGACAGGTCCCGATCATTGTGAGTACTGTACATATTCGCCTTATTCATTGCACTGCGCTAAGAGACGCTATCCTGCTATGCAACATAGTGATTTCGTTGGGAAGATCCGTGGTGAAACCCAGAGCAGACTTTTGAATATACTTTTCGTTGATAAGGAAAACACTGGATTGAACTTGTGGGGAAAACTGTCACTTTGAGGGATTGCACTGAATACTATTGCCGCACACATACATGCCTGTATATTGCTCACTGGTTGATTAATACACTGTTGAACGTTACGTTCATTCAAAGTCACATACAGGGATTACAAACTGTTTTTTCATGCTAGATGCTATGGCTATACCTCACATTGTTTTTAGCTAGCTCAGTATTGTCATTTTAAAATGCAAATGATATGCACATCAAAACTTATGTTAGATCAGATGATCGTATTATAAGCTGTAATGGGAGGTTTACATATGGTAATGTGAGCATCTGCTATTTATTTGAATAACACACCAACCTGATGATGTGCTTGAATAACGTGTGAATAACACACCTTTGGGCCCATGAATAACACACCCAGGGGTGAATAACACACCTTTGGGTGCATGAATAACACAACCACGGGTGAATAACACACCTTTGGGTGCATGAATAAAGTATTGACTGTGATGCTAATGTGCCTATTAGCATGACCCATGATCTGAAACAAGGGTTTTCTTTGTTTTCCTTTTTCAAAATTGGCAAAAACACTCTGGTGACATAATCTAACACAGACTGATCCATCGCACTGCACCACAGAGTGACAGAATTTATTTTATTTTATTTAATATTAGAAATAAGTATCTACATTTGCTCCTTTGAACTCTTAAGTATATTACCTTTCTTGTTTTTCATTTTTATTCAGGGACTTTTTGTAACAAAAGAATTTCCATTTCCATTTGATAACCATTGTTCAAACTACAATAGTTTCTGTCCTGTGGACTAACAGATACCAGATATCACTGATAGCTAGACCACTAGGGGGTTGGACTTATGTAAATGAGATGCAATGAGCAGCACTGTGTTACCTGGCTCCTCCCGGTAGGTGAGAATCTTTCAGGCTGGATTTCTCACTGAACTAGCTTGAGAAGTGTCTACATTCAGGTGGCCACATCTTCTTCAAATATTTTCAGATTTCCATGTGTTAGACATTGTTGGAAAGCTTAGAATCTACACTTTCAGAATCTGTAAATAACTCAAAATGCCCCCCGGGAGACTTGTTGCTGGTTTTCTCATGGCTAGACACATATATATTGTTTATATATATAATTTTTTTTCTCTTATGATTAATCTCTTCTATCTCTTCTATTCTTATAAGGAGCACCTGCAATGAAAGCAATTTCCCCTCGGGGATCAATAAAGTATTTCTGAATCTGATTCTGAAACAAAAGCCAACAACAGTGGCTTTTGTCAACAAAAGTGGTGTGTCAATGTCTCAATAACTTGTCATGTGCCCTTGAGCATCAATTACATCTTGACAACAATGTCTTATGCTGTTCACAAGTCGACTTATTGTCTGTTGAGGCATGGCATCCCACTCCTCTTGAAGGGCAGCCCTCAGGTCATTGAGGTTCTAGGGTATAGAGTTATGAGCCTCTACACAGCGACTCAGCTGATCCCATAGTTTTTCTATGGGATTCAGATCTGGATAAAGTACAGGTCACTCCATTTAAAGTACCTCAGTCTACAGCAGCCGTTCCCTAATGATGCGACCTTGATGAGGTGGAGCATTGTCATCCATGAAGATGAAATTAGGACAATGACTGGATTAATGATGTTATTCAGGTAGTATGGGCTTGTCACTGTACCATTCACAAAGTGTAGGGCAGTTCTGTATTGACTAGACACACCTGCCCACACAGTAACACCACCACCACATCAAAGGCTCGTTTGGTGGCAACAGTGGATGGTGCATAGCACTCTCCTTGACGTCGTTGGCGGCCATCATTTCTATTCAACGTGAATCGACTTTCATCAGAGAACAGCACTGAGGCCTACTGGTCCCTCGTCCAGCTTAAATGCTCCCTGGCCCATGCAAGACGATGACGCCTATGCCTGGTGGTGTGGTCAGGTCCCCTAGCAGGTCGTCTAGCATGCAGACCACGCTGATGTAAATAGTTTCCAATGGTCTGACGTGACACTTTGTTGCCTCTCACCTCCCTTAAATGTGCCTGGAGTTGAGTGGTATTCATCATCCGGTTCCGCAGGGCACTGTTCACAGTGAAGCGTTCAACAATGAGGGATGTGGCCAAAGGACGTCCACTTCTATTCCTTTCTGTGGCTTTTCCAGTCTGTCTGTATCTCTGTTGCAACTTGCGGATGACACTCTTTGACACTCCAAGCTCAGTGGCCACTTCCCTCTGGGAACATCCTGTTTGAAGCCTCGCAATGGCGAGGTACTGTTGTCAACTGTTAGGTGTCATCTGGGTCTCATGATGTCAATATCTGAACAGCATGATGAAGAGGACTATTTAAATATCGATTCTAATTGAACCAGGAAATTTATTGGTTGATTCATGGATCAGACACCTGTTGTGAATTTTGCTGTTCAGCTCCTTTGTGCAAAAAGTACTGAAACATTGAACAGTTAGACATGTGCATTCAAAGAGAAGGTCAAATTAAGTTCACCTGTAAAGGTTATAGTGCATTTTAGGTTCATCCTGAAATTTCACCCAAAAGCCGAATATCCCTAAGTTTTTGTGAGCAGTGTATATAGTCTACCTAGACCAAGTGTACAATTGTCATTGGACAACAGGTTTGACCAAGTTAGACAGAATTGGTATGCAAGAGTGGAAGTAGCCATTTTCAGTGTCAAAGTGACACAACCCAAACACCAGCTAACAAGACAAATATTATTACAAACCAAAAACTGAGTTTGTCTTGTTAGCTCTGGTTTGTCATATGTGAGGAATGCTTGAACTTTGACCTTTGCAACTTTAAGAGACGCCAGCTTTTTGTTCTTCTTTTTTTCCTCTGGCTTTCAAATGCAATGTAACAATTTATTGGTAGTGTCACACTTGATGTTCTACTCACAGAAAGCAACTAGTGAACCAAAGTGGCAGGAACTGTTAAGCTCAAAAACAGTCATGAAAATGTTTAACTAAATTTTTCTATTACTGAACAAAACAACACTGGTGGCATGGAGGAAAAAAGACCAACCCTATACAAACTAAATGTATTTTGATAAACTTTTCACTTAAAATAGAATAGTATTGTTAATTAATCAAGGATACTCACTGTGAAGGTTCCGAAAAATCCAGACACGTCATCACGCAGATTCACAGGAAGGGCATGGAGAACAGTGGTACTGTTGTGGATATCATGTTGACATAGACATAGAGATAGACAAACTTTATTGTCATTCAGTAAACAGCAGGTGTACAGCGAACGAAATTTCTATTGCAGCAGGCTCAGCAGGGTTGAAAATAGTATATATACGTATATGTACAATATATGTATATATATGAATGAAGCATATGTAGTGAAAATATGTACGATTATCTTAAAGAATGTTCAAATAAACAGCAGAATAATTATGGTATATAGAGTATGTAAATAAACAATGTGTAAAATGAATAATGTGTACAATAAACTTTTGACCAGTGACACGGTGTTCACAGACAAGGCAAGGTCATTTGTGAAGTGCACCCCCCAAGGAACTTGGTGTTGCTGACCACCTCCACAGCTGTGTTGTTGAGGAGAAGTGGAGTGTGACCGTGCTGGTTCTTCCTGAAGTCAACAATGATCTCTTTGGTTTTGTCCACGTTCAGGACCAGGTTATTGTCTTTGCACCAGCCCACCAGCTGCTCCACCTACTCTCTGTAGGCCATGTTGTCGTCCCTGATGAGGCCCACCACTGTTGTGTCGTCTGCAAATTTCACAAAGTGGTTGGTGGTAGCCTTTGGGGGGGCAGTCGTGTGTCATCAGCGCTGAGGGGAGCCTGTGCTGTAATTCCTGTAACAATAAAAATACAAGTGGGATAGTTAGAACTTAAATATCCACAAATATGTGTTCACATTTTTAATGTAATAAGACAAATAAAGTGGACTGATCGTAAAATTCAAAATCTCATTTGAAACATTGATTCTGTCCAACATTATTGAGGTTTAGCCTATGGAATACATTATCTCTTAACCTGTTCATCGTGGACTTTCAAAATTTCAGCCAAAGCATCTATTGTCTTGCCGGCTTTGGATGCCTTCTGTCTGAATAAGGTCATCAGTCGAGGAAGATGGTGGTCAAGTCTGGCATAGAATGTGTTAGGCAGGTTCTGGTTTATAATCCTTTGGAACGCTGCATACACCTGCATTTAAAGACAGGGCATAAGGACAATACAGCAATATTAGTCAGTTCAGAATTAATCAAACTAAGTTAAACTATGTTCTCCAAAATGAATGGGGGTTCATTATCCACAATCTTTTCCATCTCTCGTTTCCAAACTGGTTTTGTTTCTGTATCGCTTTGCCACTGCTTCACCTACTAGATCTGTAATATACAGCACTGAGAGGAGCTGCATAGTGACACGGGGAAAATAATAAAGGACAAAAAGGAAAAGCATCTGCAGGAAATAAAGGGCTAATTTATATTACCCCAGACTCCATTTTGAGAGCTGGCCAGAGATCCATGAGCTCATTCACTGGTGGGCAGGTCATCACTATGGTCCTATGAGGGGTAGGTTCTTCTCAGTATTCTGTACTTTTGTAATTTGTGTAATTTCTGTAATTTTCTGCCTCAGCTGCTCATGACTTGAGGAATCCTCTCCTTGGGGAAAGTTAGGTACAAAGCTGACTTCTGCTACTGGGTCTTGTAATGTTGGAGTGTGGAGGTACATGATTAGAATTGCTTCTACTTCTTTTTCCAGCATTTACGGTGACCTCCTGACATCCAGCCTGTCTCATCTTGTTTCTGTAATTGCCCATGTTAAAACCGATGCTATTCTTCCATCCATTCCAGCCAGTGTCAGATCCTGCTTCCTTTGAGCAGGGATGTTTAGCCACAAGAGCCCCAGCTGTCATTGCTATCTCTTCATGACTCGGGTACGCCTTCTCTAAGTTTTAGTTCAACATAAAGTGAAAAAGTAGGAACTGGAAAAGGACCTGGAAGCCATCTGCTGAGACGTTCTGGAGATGATACACTTGAAAGTGTGTCAGTAGATGCAAGAGAGCTGGAATCTTGTGCAAGTGAGATATGCACAACGGCTTTTTGTGGTAGCTCTTCAATGACAACAAGTAAAGCAAGTTTTCCTTCAAAGTGTGGATCTTCAAATTGCAAACTGAACTCAAGGTCTAGTTGTAACTGCTCTTTCAATATTTTCATCAGTGCATCAACAGAGGCTGGTCGTGAACTGAGTTTTAATTTTGTAACCCAGTCAGGCTCAACAACACAAAGGATCATGGGTTGTGGTGAGGATGCCGCTGCCATTGTGCTAATGAAAAGAGACTTTAAGTTGTTAAAAGGTTATAACAAAATACAGATCATGACCTTTACATGGAGTAATAAAAATAAATAATAGATTAATAAAGAACTACTCCCCATTGAATAATCTCAAGTTTGTTTGACTTGTATGAACTGCTTGGGAGTCAAGAGTAGCAAGCCATCTATCTTGTATGCTGAGAGTATACTGTATCATTGAGACCAGACTGCAGGTGGATTGACAGACTTGTCTCTGTCGCTAAGAGCTCATAAGCCCGAAGATGTTCTATATACCGGTAGTCATATGCCAACGAAGAAATAAAAATTGTTATTCACAAGTAGATTTGCTCTATTTTGCAAAATTTAGACAGTCCACCACTGACTCTAACACACAGAAACATCCCACATGAAGACTGAAATTTTCCAGACTGTAGCTGCATGTGTGAATAGTAAAATCATTAGCAGGGCAAGGTTTTTCCAGAAATTTACAGGCTTTTGTTTAAGTCTCGACCTAGACTTGGTGAGGGAAAGTCAAGTCAATTTTATATATGGTCAGGTGGCTTAATGCTCATATTCACACTTACCATTACAGAGTGGGTAAAATCACCTTTTTTACATCAGGTTTCTTTAGAGTCTTTAGGGTGAACATTCTTTTCTAGAAATGATTCATAAACCCCTGCTTATTGTCAATATACCTCTACAAGTTATCCATACTCTGAATGCCCTCAGTCTCAAGTCCATTCAATTCAATTCAATTCAATTCAATTCAATTCAGTATTCCTTTACTTGTCCCGCAAGGGGAAATTCCAGAATACAGCAGCAGCATCAGTAAAGATTAATATAAGAAGTGCATGCAAATTAGAAACAAAATCAGTATATAGAAAAAAGAGTGAGGATTGTAAATAAAAAATAAAAAGAAAGAAATTGTAAAAAATTGTAACAAACTGTGGATAGTTTTTACAGACTGTTATGTACATATTTTTATTGCACAGCTTATTGCCCAGACTATTGCACTGATTACTTGGAGCAGTTTTTATTGTACAGTCTGACAGCTGCAGGGAGGAATGACCTGCGATACCGCTCTTTCACACACTTTGGATGTAGCATCCTGTCACTGATGGAGCTCCTCAGTGCAGTGAGTGTGTCTTGGAGGGGGTGGGAGTCATTGTGTGTCATGGAGGACAGCTTGGCTGTCATCCTCCCCCCCCACCTCCTCCACCAGTTCCAGAGGGCATCCCAGGACAGAGCTGGCCTTCCTGATGAGTTTGTCCAGCCTCTTCCTGTCGGCTGTTGTGACGCTGCTTCCCCAGCAGACTACACCATAGAAAATGGCAGAGGCCACAACAGAGTCATAGAAGGTCTTTAGGAGTGCCCCACGCACCCCAAAAGACCTCAGCCTCCTGAGCAGATAGAGTCTGCTCTGTCCTTTTTTGCAGTGCAGTGGTGTTATGAGTCCAGTTCAGTTTGTTGTTCAGATGAACACCCAGGTACTTATAAGAGGTCACCAGAGTGCGGGCACCGACGAAAGTCCACGACTAGCTCCTTGGTTTTACCCACATTAATCAGGAGGTGGTCCTGCTGGCACCAGTCCACAAAATCCTGAATGAGTTCTCTGTATGACCTGTCGGCCTCATCACAGATGGGAGAGTCATCAGAGAACTTCTGCAGGTGGGTGACAGGTGGGAAAAGTCTGCTGTGTAGAGGGTGAAGAGGAACCGTTCCCTGGGGGGGCCCCCACACTGCAGAGGACAGTCCCTGACACAAAGTCCCGTGTCCTCACATACTGTGGGCGGTTGGAAAGGTAGTCCACTATCCAGCATGTGAGGTGTTGGTCCACTCCCAAAAGTTCGAGCCTGGGACTGAGACTATCCGGTCCTGCAGCCTTCCTGGTCTTTAACTTCCTGAGCTGATTCCTCACCTGGAGAGGTGTAAGGGACAAGTTGGAGCAGGGGGGCTGAGTGTCTTTTGAAGTGGATGGGGGGCTGGGAGGAGCAGTGGGGGGTGGCGTTGATTGCGGTGAGCTGAATACTGTGGGGGGGGGGGGGCAGTGGGGTACTCGGGCAGGGTGCTGGCAGATCAAAAGAGGTCTGCTGCAGTGCTGGTGCAGCTGGGGGGGGGCAGATGTTTCTTCAAACCTACAGAAGAAGGTGTTCAGCTCATCTGCCCACTTTGGATCCCCAGCCGCCTGGGAGTTTGGCTCCTGGTGACCTGAGATGGTTTTCAGGCCTCTCCAGACTCCCCTGGTGTTGTTCTCCTGCAGCTGTTCCTCCATTCTCTTTCTGTATCTGTCCTTCCCCTCCCTGATATTCCTTCTTAGCTCCCTCTGAACAGTTTTCAGCTCCTCTTTGTTTCCTGACTTGAAGGCCCTCTTCTTCTCCTTTAAGAGAGCCTTAATGTCAGGATTGATCCAGGGTTTGTTAGAGTGACACCGTACAGTCCTGGTGGGTACAGTGTTCTCCACACAGAAGTTTATGTAGTCTGTGATGCTGTCTGTCAGACTGTCAATGTCCTCCTCATGAGAGTCACTGAATATATCCCACACTGTTGTATCGAAGCAGTCTTTCAGAGCCTCTTCCGCCTCATCAGACCACCTCTTCACTGTGCGGGACACAGCTGGTTGCCTGTTAACAAGGAACTTGTATACAGGCAGGAGATGAACCAGGTTGTGATCAGCTCTTCCCAGAGGGGGGAGAGGTGATGATTGGTATGCCTCCTTGGTGTTGGCATAGAATAAGTCCAGTGTTTTATTGTCTCTGGTGGCACATGTGACATACTGGATGAATTTGGGCAGAGTGGAGGACAGAGAGGCATGATTAAAATCCCCAGAGATCAGTAAGAGGGCCTGTGGTTTCTGAGTCTGCAGCCTGCTGATCACGGTGTTGATGACGTCACAAGCTGCATCAGCGTTTGCAGAGGGAGGAATATACACAGCCACTACTATGACATGTGAGAACCCCCGCGGCAGATAGTATGGCCTCAAACTAACAGCCAGCAGTTCAATGTCCGGGCAGCAGTGCTGCTCTTTGATAGTGATGTGCCTGGAGTTACACCATCTCTCATTCACAAACACTCCCAGCCCTCCTCCTTTCCTCTTACCGCTCCTCTCTGTCCGGTCTGCCCGTATGAGTGCGAATTCCTCCAGCGCTACAGTCGCGTCTGTGTGCTGCGTTCCCAGCCATGTCTCAGTAAACAATAGCATACTGCACCGCCGGAATTCCTGATAATGCCGGGTCAACGCCGCTAGCTCGTCCATCTTGTTCGAGAGAGATCTTACGTTCCCCATGATGACGGACGGGAGAGTCGGTCTATAAGCTCTCCTCCTGTTGCAGCGTTTGATCCCAGCGCGGCACCCCCGTATCCTCCTCCTTAACTCGCGGGGGACATCAGGTCGCTCCTCCGGCCGCACAGCTGTGTTACGCAGGGCCAGCAGCTGATCCCTACTGTAAACAATGGGGGCCATTGTCTCATGGACCCACAGACGTGGAGAAAGTTGCATGAGTTGTAAAAAGTGATGAAAAAGTAGCACCAGAATTACCGTGCTTGATGTCTCTGATGCACCAGAGATTTACAAACACTCAGAACTGAAATGGAATAAAAAAGACGCACAAGAAAACAGTAAAAGAGAAGATAAACTAGAGAGCTGCTGTAGGCTGCCGCTCGTATGGCGCCACGTACCAATGGCTGTAAAGATTCATGAAGCTGTGATTATCCTAGAGGTCAGAATACTATGTCACTTTATGAAGTGACATCAAGCTTAGAAAAATGGTCTGGCTAAATTGAAATGGTTCCTGTAGAGGCCAATATCATCACAGATGTATAAAACTGGACACATCTTTCTGGCCTTAACGTTACCCAATTTATGCAAATCCAAGACTGTTTAACAGATATCGTCAAATGCACCATTTTACGATAGGTGAATATTATATTTGTACTACACTATGGTAGTCTTGCAATGTAATATTTTACACAGAAATTTTCAAAGGGCTCCTAGACCAAATTACATGATGGAGCCTAAGAAAACAACATGCAAAAATGCTGTTTTTATCCACTCCATAATGCTAATTTCACTAAGCCACCTGAGGATCAGTTCATAAGTTAAGCTATCATTATCTCAGGGTACACAGAGACCCATTCCCTGTAGCAAGCACTGTAACAAATGTAGAGAACCGGGATGACTGAGAGAGGTAACTTCTCTTCGGTTTAACCAGCTTATCTCACTTATCTAACAATTAACCAAGGCGTGTTTCCTCGGTCAGTTCTCAGCTCATCATCACTCAGCTACAACTGTTTCCTGAAGTAACATAAATACAAGTCTTTGGTATAACCCGTGTCTCTGCTGTGCGCTATGGCTATTAATTAACTTTGCATTGTTTTACCTTCTGGAATGCGGCCGCGCTTCCAAAGCGTTGCAGTCTACAATTTCATTTAAAGTCACACACAAACATCTGTGTCTTGAATGTGGGCAAAAACGAGGCATGGTTGTGTTAGCTTCGTACTTGTTAGCTAACACTGTCATTTCAGCTTGGCAGTGCAAGCCTGCTAACTAACATTAACGTTTACCTTGTTTTTTCAAAGGACACTAATATTATACCAACGAATAGCCAGAGGGATTCCACCACCCTCTGCCCGATTCCACACGGGGACTGGTCACTATTGAAGATAGGCCAGCTGAGGAGTTGGAAGCCAGGTTGATCTGTTTGATTTCTGATGTTCTCTATTGGAAATTGTACATAGTTTCTGTTCTGTTTTGTGTTACTTCCTTGACAACTAAGAAGATTTTTACAATAGGTGACAGATCATCTGGCATGTATAAGCTAACTACAAAGCACTATGACAGCAAATTAAAAGCAGGGTTACATGGATGGTTTGACTGTGGCTAGCTACAACATAAAGGGTCTGGTAAGTCCAATTAAAAGAAAGAAAATACTCAACCAACTTAAAGCTTTACACTGTTCAGTTGCGAATTTGATGAGACACATTTGTCTGAGGCAGAACACCTGAAATTAAGGAGGGATTGAGTGGAACAAATATACAGCGGATCTCATGAAGGAGAGAGGAAAAGAGGGGTTGCTATTTTACAACTGGGGAAAATAGATTTACTCCATCTATTCTATGGGATGGTGCCAAAGCTGTTATGAGGGGACATATCATTCAAATTATGTCAAGAATGAAAAAACAAAGAGAAGCCAGGAGACTTGAATTAGAGACTGAAATTATGAGGTTAGAAAAAAAACACAAAATATTAAGAAGAAGGAATATATTAGACTTATTAAAATAGGAGGAAAAAAAAACCTAGACGATCTACTTACATATAAAGCAGAGGGAATGCTCAGATTTGTGAAAAGAAAATATTATGAAATGGGTAATAAAGGAAGTAAATTATTGGCTTTGCAGTTACGGAAAGCTCAATCTAACCGTGTGGTACCTAAAATCAAACAACCTGACATGAATAGAATTGCCTCTCAACCGAAAGAAATAGCAGAGGCGTTTGCCGCATATTATAAAAAAATTATATGAAGGTCAAGAATTATTAGGGAAGAAGGAGAAAATAACAAAACTTCTGGATTCGATCCAGTTGAATGGATTATCACAGGTTGAGGCTGATAGTATATGTTCTGTTACGGCTGGAGGACAGACAAGGCCTGGACCCAAATGCAGAGGCAGCAAAACAAAGTTTATTGAAGAATGTCCAACAAAAAATCACCTGAACCAGGGAATGACTGCTTGCAAGCAGAACTGAAATTCACCACTGCGGGGAAAAAAAGGTACCAAAAGTAAGTTACAAAAAAAACTAGGCAAGCACAAAAGTAACAAATAAATAACTCAAAACTCAGCAAAGCTGGAACGAGCAATCAAACGCAGAACAAAAGGCGACTGTGAAAAAACAACCACAGCGGAAACCACAGGAAATTCACAGGAGACAGGAGGAGCGAGATGAGAGAAGCGCAAGAACTCAGTGCGAGCTGTGTTCGACCTGGAGCTAGGAATAGTCCGGCACCGGGGCAGAGCATGAGCTGGCTTAAGAAGCCCCGTGATTAATGATGAGGTGCAGGTGCGTCTAATGACGCTCGCAACCTGAGTGACCTGGCCCCGCCTCTCTCTCTCGCTCCGACCTGCTGAGAGAAAGAAAGAAAAAAAAGGCATGTGAACAGGGGAAAGGACAACTCACGACCACAGCCTTAACATGTTCCCCCATAACAGTACAGGAAACAATAGATAGTTAGTTAAAGAATAGTAAATCCCCAGGTGTCGATGGATACTCTGGGGAATACTCTCTAGTTTTTGTTAACGAGCTAGCCCCAATTTTATGTTGGGTATATAATTACGCATTGGATGAAAGGGACCCCCCAAAAACCTGGTCAGAGGCAATAATCACGGTCATACACAAAGATGGAAAGGACCTCACTCAATGTATGTGATATAGGCCTATAAGTTTGCTTTGTCAGGGTTTAAAAATCTTGACTTCTATCTTGGCTAATAGAATACAAAGATATATTTGGAAATTAGTTAACTCAGATCAAACGGGGTTCATCACCGGATGGCAGGGCACCAATAATGTTAGACGAGCTTTAAATCTACAACTATTGCTTCGGAAAGAAAGACTCCATCAATGCTTCTCAGCCTAGATGCTGAGAAAGCATTTGACAGATTGGACTGGACATTTCTGGAGCAAACACAGGCTCATATGGGCTTTAATGAAACTTTTTTGAGTTGGATTGGAGTGTTTTATATGAACCCGCGGTCAAGAGTCAGAGTGAATGGCCAATGCTCCAAGTTCTTTGATCTGGGACGGGGGACAAGGCAGGGGAATGCACTTTCGCCAGTCCTGTTTGCTCTTAGCATTGAGCCCCTAGCGGAACTGATTAGAAGCAACCCCCTTATACAAGGAATAAGAGATGAGGGTGGAAACCAACATAAAGTAGCTTTATACGCAGACAATATATTATTATTTATTGAAAATCCTGTCCACTCAATCCCAGCTCTCCTACAATATCTTAATGAATATGGTCTAGTATCTGGGTATAAAGTTAATCCTAGTAAATCAGAAGCAATGATGGTGTCTGGGGCATGGCCTAGCCAGCTTGATGATATAGTCTAAACATGATTTCAGATATTTAGGGATCATACTCACTCCTCAACAGGGTTCTAAATTAACTTTTTTGATCACCAGCCAATGTGGCTGGTGACCTTCTAAAGTTACCAGCCAATCAGAATTTCCACTAGCCAAATTTTTTCCCGGTGAAAATAAGAGAGATTATGAGTGCCACTGAATGCATTTGATCATTTTATTTACATTGTTGGCATGAAAAATGCACAGAAAGTACAACACATGAAACAAAATATACAAAGAAAGTGCAAACATTTAATTTATACAAACAAAAAATGCTGTCAGATGTATTATTTTATAAAAGACATTTTTCCAGTAAGTATTTAGTATCGTTACATTCCTAATAAAATGTATTTTTCCTTTCAACTTAAAGTGTTTCTGCTTTCCTTCTTTAATAAGAAATATATATAAGTAACAGCCATGACTTAAACACTTGCAAAAAATTGCATTGGTAATAAACTGAATTATGTATGTACAACTAGAAAACACAAATAGTGCAGCAGTCAGTATTGCAGACTCCTTAGGCTCTCCTGATGACTTCGGGCACTCTCATGGTCCTTTACTGCCTCGACTTTAAAATTATTAGTCCCCACCACAAAATTATTCGTCTTGTTTTTTTCTTTCGTGTACATGCGGCAATCCTTACAAAACATGACGGCATTTTCGTGATCAAACACAAGCCATTCACGACCTGTCAGCCATTTAGCGTTAAACTTTCTTTTCTTCGTTTCGCACGCTTTGCCGACATTCTCATCCCCTGCCTCCTTCCTCTTCTCGCCCCCAGACGTCTGTCCCAACCACTGCAGCATTTGGTTTAACTTTACTTTTTACTTTTAGCTAGCTCAGTCTCCTTTTTTACAGTTTATACGCCGCCATTCATTCTTCTTCTTCTTCTTTGTGTTTGCATTTCCGTGGTTTCTCGCGCCGGTTGCACTACAGACTGTAGTGTGCCTGCGCACAGCCAATGGGCGTCTTGTACGTCATCACGTAGCATTACAACAGTGTTCATGGGAAATGTAGGACGGACTGTCAGGGGGACAAATGACCAAGAACTGTAGCGCGGCTCTGACTGACATGATTGCCTAATGCATTACCGGCCAAATTGGCTAGTAAGTTTTTATTTACACCCGCCAATATGAATTTTAACCCGCATTTGGCGGGTGTTAATTTAGAACCCTGCTCCTCAAGTAACACAGCTATACCAGGTGAATTATAAAAAAATATTTGAGATACTTAGAAATGAATTGGCAAGATGGGATGTGCTACCGTTATCCCTTTTGGGCAGAGTAGAAGCTGTTAAAATGAATCTACTTCCAAGACTCTTCTTCCTGTTTCAGTCTCTCCCAATCAAGGTTCCGACATCAGCCTTCAATATGCTGGATAAGCTTATATCTAGATTCATATGGCAAAATAAGAAACCAAGAGTGGGACTTAAAACGCTCACTCTTGGGAAGAACAGGGGTGGACTTAGCCTCCCCAATATAAAATATTATTTTTGTGCAGCACAACAGCAGTGGTAGCCTGGATTAAGATCAAGATCAATATCAAGATCAATATTCCTTTATTTTTCCCGCGAGGGGAAATTCCAGAATACAGCAGCATCAGTTAAGATTAATATAAGAAGTGCATGCAAGAAAACAAAACAGTATATACAAAAGAGTGAGGATTTAAATAAAAATAAAAAGAAAGAAATTGTAAAAAAAATTTAAGAAATTGTAGATCGTATTTACAGATTGTTATGTACATGTTTTCATTGCACAGCTTATTGTCCAGACTATTGCACTGATTACTTGGAGCAGTTTTTATTGTACAGTCTGACAGCTGCAGGGAGGAATGACCTGCGATACCGCTCTTTCACACACTTTGGATGTAGCATCCTGTCACTGATGGAGCTCCTCAGTGCAGTGAGTGTGTTTTGGACAACAAGTTAACAATGACATGGAGTCGGGATGGGTAAACATAGAGCAGAATTCATTGCCAGGTATACCTCTATTCGCGCTAGTGTTTCTGAGCAAGCAGTCCCAGACGAAATTGAAAATCAAAAATGTATGAGTGAAACACACCTTAAAAGTATGGTCAACACCAAAAGAGAATTAGAGGGAAAGCTGCCCTTTCACGGGCTATGCAGATTGATGGAAATCCGGATTCCCCCCCCCCACAATAACGGATATCACTTTTAAGAGATGGGCAGGCAAAGAACTAAGGGTTATTGACCAGTTGTTTTGTCACAATGTTCTACAGCCATTCTCATATCTGTTACTGGATACACCAGACAATACTTTTTATATCAAAGATAAATGGGAGCTGGAGTTAAATATTATAATTGAGGATGGAGAGTGGGAAACAATGTGCATTGGATGTCATAAGGGTATTAACAGTAACATGTGGAAGGAGTGTGATTGGAAGATGAAGATGAGGTTGGAGGATGGAGAGTGGGAAACAATGTGCATTGGATGTCAAGGGTATTAATAGTAACGTGGAAGGAGTGTGATTGGAAGATGAAGATGAGGTTTTTTAAGACGCCTTCGATGATCTCCAAATATGTAGATAACCCAACCGCAATATACTGTTGGAGAGAATGTGGAATGGTTGGCGACCACTCGCACATATTTTGGCATTGCCCAATGATGTTTCCTTTTTGGGAGGGGGTAAAAAGTGAGATAGACAAAGTTCTGGGAATTGATTTACTATTCACCCCATGTCAGTTTCTTCTCGATTTAACGCCTGAAGACATGTACACCACAGGCCAAAAGCACCTGTTACATATGCTCTTGATGACTGCTAGGAAAATGGTGACAGTAAAATGGATGAATCCACAGCCACCTACAGTGGCACAGTGGCAACAGAAGTTGGGGGAGGTGTATGGAATGGAGGCTTTAACTGCCCAATTACAATTAAAATCTGATATCTTTTTGAGGAGGTGGCTACCTATAGCAAGATACCTCTCTAACTGAGGGGAACCCCACATTATGTTGTAATATCCTATTCTAACTGTCCATATACTTATTCATTTATTTTTCATTCATTATCATTATTCAACTTCTGGACCCTAATGTTTTGTTTTGTTTTGTTTTTTCTCTTGCACTGTCATACATACTCTGTGATGCTGTCAAGGAATGTTTTGTGTTTTGTTTTTTTCATGTTTAATAAAGATACAGTTCAAAAAAAAAGAAGAGGAAAAAAACATATATAAGTCGCACTGGACTATAAGTCGCATTTATTTAGAAACAAAATTTAAGACCGAGAACAGACATTTAATCTTGAAAGGCAAGTTATTCAGCTGTACGATAGCGCACAGAACAACAGGCTGAAGAGGTGTCTGGTATGTTAACATAACACATTAACAGTTATTCAGCTGCACAATAACATAAACAACATACCTGGGAGGCTGAAGAGGCAAAATTAACATAACAAGCCAGCGAGTCCAACAAGCAAGTTACTGGTAAGCTAGTTCACCAAGTTCCCGATCTCATTCCACATCACTGAATCTATTGATTTCTTCATCCTCGGCGTCACTTCTGA